>NC_142067.1:131383719-131706219 GCF_059756535.1 Pantherophis guttatus
AATGTAACATGTAGTTTGACCCTGTGATCCCAACAGGTACGGATGGGAATTACATATTTAATTGTTGGTTCCATGCGCCTAACTTTCTTTTCTAATTAAGTTAGATTTGCTTTGTCATCTGAACTTGTTTCCCTGTTAATCCTTCTGCCTGTGAATTACTCTTTATTAAATTTCAGCATTCTCTTCCCACCAGAGACTCCCTCTCTTAAAGGCAGCTGTAGCCCAAGGATCGATTTCTCCCACCGGCCCAGCAGAGTCTTGGCTCTCTGGAGGTCCTGCCTGTAAGGCTGCAAATAAAGACGGAGCCTCGTGTTGAACAGCAGGCAGGCAGCAGCCCCAGGCCATCCGGCCCATCACTCTGCCCTCCAGAACAGAGACTCAGTTCACACCATGCTGAGCTTGGCTAACCATGGTTTAAAGAATACATCACAATTTGCTGGAGTTGCACAACATGCTGAGCCAGAGCTATCCTGTTTCAGAGATCCCACTAAATTAAGCAAACCAGATTTTGGGTTAATGCTCTGTGTAAATTTAGTTTATATTATATATAATATAACATTAAATTGTAATTGCAGGTGATAATAAGGATTTATCAATGGCACTATCGTATCTTCACCTTACTCTGTTTTCCCACCTTTAATTTGTTCTACTACACATCTCTGCGAGTTTAGAAATTCTTTAAGTCTCTAACATAACATAACTGGCTGGAATATGGGGAAGATACAGAATAGCACAGATGCTGGCTAACTTAGAACAAATGGACTTTTATTAAATAACTAA
This sequence comes from Pantherophis guttatus, assembly GCF_059756535.1. NCBI lineage: Eukaryota > Metazoa > Chordata > Lepidosauria > Squamata > Colubridae > Pantherophis > Pantherophis guttatus. Next base: position 131,384,500 of record NC_142067.1, read on the forward strand.
AATGGATTTGAAACAGGTTCATTTATTCCTATAAATTATCTGTATCCACTCAGTTACTAGACTATCCAGGCCCTAAAATTATTCCTAATCTTGATTGTTTGAAAGGAGGTTTCAAATATATAGTGGCAATCATATAGCTTTATCTGAATTGCTTTTTAGCTAGGTTTGACCAAGGATATGCTAATTTACTAAAATTATTTTTAATAATTTTAAATGAAATGAAATTTAAAGGAATGCTTGCCTTCTATAGAAGACCTGTATATTGCAAAGGTCAGAAGGAGGGCTGAGAAGAGATTTGCAGACCCTTCACATCCTGGACATAAACGGTTTCAACTCCTCCCCTCAGGTTGGCGCTATAGGACCACTGCATGCCAAGACAAGTATACAGAGGGGCAGGTTTCTTCCCTTGAGCCACCGCTCTGCTGGTTTCTAGCCTTAAACTCTACTACACCGACTCAGAAAATGGGAGATAATTTGAAAGCATGCAAACGCGAGTAGATAAATAGGTACCCCTTCGGTGAGAAGGTAACAGTGCTCTGTGCGCCTTTGGCATAGAGCCATGCTGGTCACGTGACCACAGAAATGGCCTTTGGATAACGCAGGCTTCCTTGGCCAAGAAATGGAGATGAGCACCAGGCCCTGGGGTCGGACAGGAGAATCCTTCAGCCCCACCCCTGGCTCCTTCAGGAAGAATAACGAACTGAATGCAGGGACAGACAGTGGTGGTGGCAACGTCCTGCCATATGGGGTCACCGTCTCTGTCTTCTTCCTTCTCTGCTTCTGGGTTGTCAGCCAGATGCAGGGAAATATATTACCTGCATCAGTTCTACATCTTCAGTTTAAAGTCTATTTTGCCCTGTTTCCATAAGCGACAAAACTCTTAAAAATAAAATATGCTTTAATAATATTTTTAAAAAGTAGTAGCCATATTGGGCACGAGAAATAAAAATCCAAATTCCATGGAGTCAATACTTTTATTTGGCTTATTGAAGTGTTATAAAATTTGCAAGCTTTTGAAATCCAAGAGCTTTTCACCAGGCAAGATTAGTCAAGAAAAAAGGCAGACAACTGAATGTAGTGTTGCTCCATTTGTGAGAAGACCTGACTGAGCTGTCTGTAGGCTCCCCTCTCTCCCATTGGAGCCTACCATGCCTTTGAGATCAGCTGTGCCCTTTTGAAACTTTGCGTGGTGACTGAAAAAAATGGCTTAAAATAAGACACATGTGCACACACGGAGCTTTCTCAATGTAATGTTTCCTAACAGCTAATAGATATTCCAAATAATGATCGAGAGCTTTGCTTTGTTGGGGACCAGATTCCTGGGGTGTTCTTCTTTCAAACAACAGAAGGAAAAGAGCAGTTTTTATAGTGTTGCTCCTCCCTTGCTCCCAAGCTCCTGAACGGCAGCATGCAACTAGTAAGATTCAAACTTATTTCACTCCGAGAAACCTCTTTGGAGAATGCTAACTATTTCAGTTAGGTGTAGAAGCAAACTGAGATAATAGTATTGGATATCTTGATTTTGTTACTTGAGGAATCTCATATAGGAAATAAAGGCTTGCATAGTTACAAACAAGACTTTCAGTGGGACAGTCAACACTACAAAAACCGCTATTTTTTTTCAATTCAACTTTTCTGTTGTTTAAAGGCAAAACATCCCAGAAATGTGGCCAGCAATTAACGGAAGCTCTGAGTGGTTATAATGTGGAGCACATCACAAGAGCTGACTTCAGTCATGAGCCCCCGCTCCCCCACCCCCATACCCAAAGGGACATTGCAGTCCATTCTAGCCTCTTGGAAACCAGTTTTCCTGATCCGGGTGTAGGAAGGAGAGCAAACGGAGAGATGTGGTAGAAGTTCAACAGAGAGTCCTGTTTCCTGAGATGTATCTTATCTCCATCTTTGGGGGGAAATTAGGCTGGTTAATTATATAAGGAATTTAAACAAGGACACGTGGAGGAGGGAAGAGATCAATATTCTCCAGTCTTCTTTCCATCTTGCTAGTTTACTCCTGGCAGAAAACTAACAGTTGCAAAATCTTTAGAGATTTGGGGAAGAAGAGGATTCTTTGGAGGGGGGTGGGTGGGAACTTAAGGTCCAGTTCACAAGATGGCAATGTGAAGTGAGCAATTCTATAATTTTCCTGTGCCCGTATGTATGTGAGTTTACATAAAGTCTATATTAAAGTGACATAGTAGAATTTGTGGGTTTTATTTGCATAAAGTCTATTTGAAGGTGATACGATACAAGCTGTGGATTTCCTGTCTTAAAACAGCCAGAAACCTCACAACTGATTTTTGCAAATGGCCACCGGAAGGCTAGTAAGGGGCCCCATGGCTACCTGTAGCCCACTTCTGCTCTTCTTTCTTAATTTTCAGCTTCATCAGCAGAGGCTGACCATCTAGCGTCCTCCTAGAGTTTTAGATCACAACCTATCAGATGGCAGGCAAATCATGGCCACTCAGAGGGAGGGTACACAGAGGTTAGCTAGATCTATTTCTTTGCCTGGTCTTTCTTTTTTTTTTTTTAGCAGTTTCGCAAATATATATATATATATATATATAAACCTTTTTAAGGTCTTTCAAAAACTCTGGCTGAAATCCTAACCAACACTTTAAGGTTAGGCAACGTTTTGACAAGCTCTCTACCTTGTCATCTTCCGGCCTTTATTATCAGTTTAGAAGCTGTGGGTCCTGCTTCATTATACTAGCTGCAGCCTGAATGTGTGCCTAGACCGTTAACACACATTCAGGCTGCAGCTAGTATAATGAAGCAGGACCCACAGCTTCTAAACTGATAATAAAGGCCGGAAGATGACAAGGTAGAGAGCTTGTCGAAACGTTGCCTAACCTTAAAGTGTTGGTTAGGATTTCAGCCAGAGTTTTTGAAAGACCTGTTTCTGGGCGTTTTTTTTCTTCTGGCAGCCAGCAGACCCTTTGCTGCTCCCAATGGGCAGCAAAGGGTCTGCTGGCAGCTATATATGTGTGTGTGTGTGTGTGTGTGTGTGTGTGTGTGTATGTATATATTTACAGTATGTAGGTCTTTGGTTATTCGGGTTTTCTCCCGCATAAAATTGGAGGTGTCTTGGCAACGTTTCGATAAAGTCTCATTCGTCATCTTCAGGCTGGTGTTTTCGGCTTCGTGCTTCTAAGAGCAATGTGTATGATCGCAGCTGTTTCTTCTTTTTAACTGCCAGTGGGGGTGTGAACTGATTGGGTGGGAGCTTGGCTGTGTTCTGATTGGGTGGAGGTGTGTTCTGATTGGTTGGGGGCTTGGCTGTGCTCTGATTGGATGGGGGGTTGGCAGAAAACAAATATTTACAATATATATATATATATATATATATATATATATATATATATATATATATATATATATATATATATGCTAGCTTTTCTTCACCACTGTGTTGCCATCATAATAAGCAATGGAAAACAGAAATGTGAAATGTGGACATATTTCATTTCAAATACATTAACCAAATATAATTCAATCACTCAGTTTCAAAACCTGATGTTATATTCCAATTCTTCTTCAAATCATATAAAACCTGATGTCTGAATTCAGAATTATGCTTTTGATCATGAATAACTGAGCCGTGAGGTATGACTTCAGATCGCTCCAACCCAGTCCTTAGGTAGTCAGTATTTTTGTGTTGTACATCAAATGTACAGAAAGGTCATTAACAGATTAGAATTGTTCAGAGTAAACAAAAAAGTGAATTTGCATTAATATGTTTTCTTATTCTACATTTGATCTTAGCAAAAAGGTCGAGAAGTGATATTATTTTGTTATAATTGCTGTGCAAGTGGAAATCCTCATCATTTGTGCTTTCAGGTATGCACAGTAATTCTTCTAAAATAAGAGCAAACACCAAAGATTCTCACAATATGCCTTCAACCGCAAACTCTTCGGCTGAACCCATCGAAATGTTCTCTGTAGTAGCAGAGTTGCTCATATCCTTTTCAAAGTTTGAGGGGGATCCATCGACATTTTGGCTATGAATATCAAGCAGAGCTGAATCTGGGCAGGGTGGACCATCTAAAGATCCTGGAGAGGCGGCCCCTGGTTGCTCATCTGAAACCAATCCCGAGGCCTTCGTAAATGTTTCAGAAAGCTGACCTGATGACGGGAGGGCCGGAACAGAAGCCACTCTGGGTGGGAGTGTGCTGGGACCCCAGGCACAAGGCGAAAAGGACATTTCTGAAGTGGGTGTTTGAGACAAGTTCCTTTTGGAGGAAGGAACTGACACTTGGATATATCTATCACTTTCTGGGTCATAAAACATCTTTAACCGAAGAGGTAAATCTACAATAAAGTACTCTCCTGAATCTGGATCCTGGAGCAGCTTCCGCTGAGTGGCAGGCAAAGAGGGGGTGGGGCTTACGGAGAGCAGAGGTTGATGCTTTATCAGATCACGCTTTGGGGCAGTCAAGGGAGAATCAGGGCAGGCAAGAGACTGCAGAGATTGGACTGGTGTCAGGGATGAAGCATCTTCATTCTGGGCTAGAGTTTCATCCTGAAGCTTTTTCTGTTGAGCTTCCATTTTTTTCCTCCTACTTGCCAGCTTCTTTGCCCTCCGTAATGCCTTTTCTGTCTTGGGTGGCACCGTTGGGGGTTTGGCTGTTGTCCTTCCCATTTGAGTCACCAGCTGGAGTCTTTCATTCATTCCCAAAGGACTGTCAGTATCTCCAGGGAGCTGACCCGTTTGTTCTAGTTCAAGTGTGGGTGTTGTGGAAGGTTTATTTAGACTTCCTGTTGCTTTGTGTAGTGGATAATTTGCTGCTTTTTCAGTCTGCAGTATGTTGACGTTTGCAGTTGTATCTGACAATGGACCAGTGGAAGCTGATGGCACCACAGTATCTGACTTTGGGCTTTGGAGGGCAGAACCTGCTGAATTACTCAACGGAGATGATGTATATCCGAAGGCATCACTGGAAACGGGAGAACAAGCATGATTCTCTGCTACTATGGGGGACTTTCCATCTTGGCTTATTATTTTTTTAATGCAAGGACCACCTCTTTGTCTAGTTAAGGCACGGTTCTTCGTATAACGTATCCTTTCTCTTATAGGGGACCTTTCCTCACTTTGTCTTGGCTCACTTTCAAAGTCTAGATTTGGCTGAATGGCAGAACTGGACCTCAATTTTCTAATTCTGATCTTCTCTTTGGAAATAGCTAATTTCTCAGGGCTTTTAAATTCTTTCTCTGGTAACGCTGATAAACAATCAGTTTCTTTAGACTCTGCCATAATAGGAAAACGATCTAATCCTTCACTAAAGCTATAATTTGTTGTCAGACTACTTTTGTCAGCCACTTGAGAGCCCCTGTTCCCCTGGAGAGACCGCCACCCATCCTCCTCGGCATTCTTGGGATCCTCTTGGGCAATTGGAGTGGCTTCTTCACAGGACAAAGACCTGAGCAGAGGCAGCTTGATTGCCTTAGTCACAGGGGGTGACTTAAACGTGTTGTCTTTAAGCATGAACAAAGTGGGCTTCAACACACTTGATAAAGTTGGGGTGAGGGGCTCTCCTGGCCTGCTTTCAGCTTCGCGGTCTGTGCTTTTCCAGCCGTCTTTTTCCTTCTCTTCCAACACCAACTCTTGCAGGACATTCACCTTTTCATTCTTCTCCTTGTCAGTTTCATCCATAGCAGAGTCACAGTTTCTAAGAAGGTGGCCGTGCAAATCTTTTTCCTTGGCTTTCTCTTTCTCTTTCTCTTTGCTACTTTGCTCTTCTCTTCCATCCATGTCGTTTTTCCTTCTCTGGCTCTCCTGGAGACAGGCTTTCTGGAAAAGCTGCATTAGGGAACAGGGTGTCTCATGAAACGTTGGTTGGTCTGCCGTGGTAACAAAAGATTGCTCAGAAGAACTGGGGCTTCTTTTGTCCTTGTGGTCATTTCCAGCTGAGGAACAGGTCTGACTTCCACGGTTGCTTGCGTTTTCTTCAGCTAAAGGATAAAAGAGATTTCTAGAAGCTTCATCGGCATCTTGACCCAAAGTGACTTTTTTATATTTATGTTCCTGCACGACCTCTTGCTGTACGGCTGCCACATCTGTCAGGTGAGGTTTGGGTGAAGGAGCAGGTTGAGTTTTACTGTGTTCATGCATGGAAACCATCTCAACGTCCTCTGTGTATACGGAATCACTTTGCTGCAAATGATTCTTACTTTGGTACTTTAAAATACCTGCCCTTGACTTAGATAAGCTCAACAAGACATCATCGCTGATAAAATTCTCATTTAAACTGGTGAAATTGTCCTTTTCCTGAATGTAGTCCATTTGTTCAAATATATTAACTTTATGAGTACCACCAAGTATTTTTTTATTGCTTTCATCCAATACATTGGTTGCCATAACAGTTGCTTTCAGATGAACCTGGGGGTCTTTCATCTTGCTTTTGTCTTCCAGGGCTCTCAGGAGAGGAGAGGGGCTGTAAGTGCTTTTCACACGTTTTCGGATGTCCTTCAAGTTAAATAGTAAACGTGGCGCTTTAGACTTGTAATCATTCTGAGAATAGAAGGCCCTCTCCTCAGGTTCCTTGGTTGCTCCAGCTTCCAGTATGAACGGCGTCACCACTAGAAGCCGGTTTCCTGGTGGTCCTTCATTCTTAGGCTTCAGGGGTGGGACCGGAGTTAGAAGGGCCGAGATGCTGAAGGAAGGATCAGACAAGATCACTGGTGACTCGGGTGCAGCTGTTTCGACCAAAGGGGCAACCTCGGGGGATTTTCTGTACGTGGAATCTTTTATTTCTAACACTTCGGCTGCTCTGACTTCTGCCAGTTTCATTCTACTAAGAGTAGTCTTTTGTTTCCTCCAGGGTGGTGGGCCACCATTTCCTACCCTAAGTGCAAATTCTGGCTTGGTGGTTTTCTCTGCTAGTTCAGTAATGTGGGGCATCAATATTTCCTCTGTATCAGTGTGGTGGAATGCTGCTTCTGGAGGGACAGAGATTTGAGGGAAAGGTGACGGGGGGACTGGTGCCTTGGACACTGGAACTGAAGGGGACATTCTTGGTGGGAAAAGCGTGCTAGATGTTGGGGAGGTTGCAGAAGAACCCTCGTACACAGGTGCAAGTCCCTGGGGTAACAGCTGTTGGGCAACTGTACATTTTGCATCAGCCAGTGAAGGAAAATATACCTCCGCCAGAGGCCCCGAAGAGAGGGAGGCTTTGAAGAGAGACTTTGGCGAGGAGTCATCGGAGAAGCTTTCTTCTAGCATGAAGGCACCTATTGGTTTCGGCTGAGAAATGCAAGACTTCTTAAAGAAAGGTGTTTCCTCAAAGTAACCGAGGCTGCCATCTGTGGGCATTGTCTCTCCCATTTCAATTATTTTTTTAAGGTGTGCATTCCATGACTCAAAAGCACTGTTTTCACTGTGGAGAAAGCTACTTTTTCTGGCTACTTCTTTTGCTTTCCCACTTCTGGTTTTCACCGTCTTGTTAGAGATGCTGAACTTGGGTGTATTCGAAATGTTTGGCTGAGAAGGGTGAGAGGCAGGCAGGCTTTGATAGACCAGATCTATTTTGCTATGTCCTTTGCGCTTATCGCTTGGATTTGCTTTACTTGGACATGGGTCGGGAAGTTCAGAGATCTCCTTCTGGATGTTTAAAATTCTTTTGTCACTCCAGAAAGCCATATTGTCTCCGCATATTAATGGACATTCTGTCAAACTATTGTTGACTGGCTGCCTGGCTATCAGTAGTGAGACCTGATCGTCAACCTTATCAAAGGTCTTTATCAAAGAAGACACTTTCGAGATATGTGTACAGTTGTGCAGATCAGACAGTGGCAAATCCAAGTTTCTTCTTATGCTGGGGTTGACTATAGAATACTTTTTATCTTCGTGAGTTTTGGAGTGAGTAGAAACTTTGGAAAGTAGGAATGTTGCGTGCTCCTTGTGTGAGAGTTGCCTGTGGACGTTGGTGTTTTGCCTGAGGGCGTAATTCCAGGGGCCATGAAGGAATTTGCTAGAGAACTGATGGGAGAGGTTGGGTGGCCCCACAACAGGGTCTACATCTGCGTAAGGTGTTTGAAGCTCAGCCACGCACAGACTTTTGAAAGCTCGGTCGGTGAGGCTGCACACTTCTCTGTCGGTCTCGTCGAGCAGACTCCCAATGCTGGAGGCGTCACTCTGACCGTCCGCTTGTTTCTTATTCCCCTGCATGGTCCAGAGGAGTCATTAATGAAATGGGTGGCTGACTTTTGGAACTACTGTTTCTCCAGCATTGTTCACAACTTGGGGTTAACTTTTCTTTGATAATCTGCAATGTTATATTCATTTCTCATAAGGAAGCACAGTCTGCAAATTGAACATATATAAGTTTACATTATTGTATTATAATACAATTCAATCCAATCGCACATAAACCTTTTCTGTTTAATTTCCCATTGATCCCCAATTTAACCTGATATTTTAGAATTACTTGGTATTGAAATATTTATACATGATATATACTTAAAATAGTTTTGAACTAGAATAACCCCCAGAAACATAATTAAGAGAGAAATCAAGAGTTTTTAAAAACGGTGCTTAAACTTTCATAATTCTCCCCCCTTTCTTTCTCCAGAAATTCTTTTTTAAAAGCCAATTTTTCTTTTCTCCTCTGAAAACCTGAGTTGCATTATTAGTCTACTTGGTTTAGAAGCTCTTTCTCATTTAGTTCAGCCATGGGGAGAACCCACAGGTGAAATTCAGGTGGTTCTCACCGGTTCGCCTGGTGAGTATATTGCTTAAGCAGTTCGGCGAACCGGTTAAAAATAAAGTGCAAGAGAGATTTTTTTTCCCTTTCTCTCCCTTCAGTTAATAGCTCCACTTAACAGTTGCAGCTGGAATGCAGCCAATGCATACTGAATCAAGTCAATAAACAACAGAAACTGACAGGACTAGGGCAGGGAAACCCATCAATCACCCATCAATTAACCTCTTCCCTTCAGGAAGAAGGACAAGCTTACAAACATTTTCATGATAAAGAGTATTAAGTAACACTTCTGTGATCAGCTGATACTCCCTGGAGTTTCCCAAGACCTTTTATAGCTGCTGCAGTGTTGGCTACTTCTTGTTTCTTCCAGGGGGAAAAGGTACAGGAGGGGACAATGATGCAGCTTGATCGTACAGCCCCTGAATCTAATGCATGTGTGGTCCAGCCAGCTGTATGGCTTCTGCTGTGAAGCACCCAGTTTAGAACATAGAGAACATAGAATAATAGAGTTGGAAGGGTTAAGGGCTTTTAGCAGCACCCCCAGGCTTTCAATTAGCCTGAGCAGCTGCTCTTAGTTTCCCTCTCGGCTGCTGTGTTTGCTTTGGGGCTGAGTTTTTTTAAAAGGGGGAATGTCTGTTTTAAGTTTTCTCATTGTTTTAGTGGTTCCTGGCACTGTCCTTTTGGGGTGTACTTCCCTCACTCTTTTTGAAAGCCTCTAGTGTGACAAGCTATTCCATTGGTTGATTGGTCTCACCCTTAGGAAATTTCTCCTTAGTCCTAGGTTGCTTCTCTCTTTGGTTAATTTCCATCCGTTGCTTTTTCTTGTGCCTTTTGCTGCTTTGGAAAAATGAGTCCCTCATTTTTGTAGGAGCCCCTCAAATTCCCTGACAGAACAATTAATCAGTGGAACAACTTGCCTCCAGAAGTTGTAAATACTCCAACACTGGAAGTTTTAAAGAAGGGATTGGATAATCATTTGTCTGAAGTGATGTAGGGTTTCCTGCCTAAGCAGGGGGTTGGACTAGAAGACCTCCAAGGTCCTTTCCAAATATTCTATTCTATTCTAAATATTGGAACAGTGCTATTTTATTGTGCTATTTTAGTGTGAGTTGGACTAAGAAGAAATTTCCTAAGGGTGAGACCAATCACGTTGGCCACGCCCACCCAGTCACATGACCCATTTCCCACAGAAAACACGGGAGCCAGAAAACCTTGGTAGGTACCTTGGCTGGAGGGGTCATGTGATTGGGTGGGAGTGACATTGAATTGGTCATGCCCAGCCACTCACATGATCACCAAGCCACGCCCACAAAACCGGAAGAGAAAATTTTTGAATTTCACCACTAGGAGAACCGCAGCGGGGGTGCAGAGCCCCGGATGGCCTTTGCGGGTTTCTATTTATACGTTTATGCTACGGATTCTGTAACAGGAACCGTGTCATGACTCAACAGTGGGGATGCCATGTCTCCTTTGAATGTCTAATTGCCCCCTGGATGCTTGGCCTCTTTTTTTTGGAAATAATTATTTATGATTGACATGCTACGTGTATAATAGAAACCTCCGTTCACGAGTCTGTGTAGTTTTGCACCTGAATTCGTTTTTCTTGCATAAAGTGTTCTGTCTTTAATTGTGTATTCTGAATAAGGTGTGGTGGTAAGATAAAGTTGCTGGGACTTGCTAGGAGTTGGGCTCTAATTTAGGAAGTTCGTCCAGGTGAATGGAATGGAACGATCTTGAGTGATTGCCTGGGGCAAGTTTGACACTGTACTTCCTGAAGGAGTGGACAGGACACTGAAGTCTGCTTGGTGCCACCCCGCCCCTCCTAGCTGGTGGAGGCCAATCTACTGTTGGGTCCAACTAGCTTGACCTGCTTGGCTAAGAGAAGGAGGTGATACCACTAGCCTGGATGGAGACAGTGTTGCCTCCTGCCCCAAAAGACTTCACTGCACTTCATTTCATTTTAGTTTTTACAGTGGCACACAAACACATCCTTTTAGTGGCTCTTAAAACTTGGCTCTTTCCTGCAGACATTGGGCTGGAGTGCATGTGTGAAATGACTGGTCTGTTGTTAGTTTTCCAGATGCTTGTTTATTTGTATTATCTATCACATTGATTAAAAAGGAATCATGTGGGAGATGCAAAGAGAATAAAACTTCATGTTTTCTGCAATGTCCTAAAAGTTATTACATATATGAATTTGCCTGAGATATCAGGCTTAATATTTTTGAAATCTACATTCTTTGGAACTAGGTACCTACCCTGGGTATGCTGGACAACCGGAAGGGGTTCTCGGGGCCCTTCCTCTTGCCCTTCAACACAGGAGAAATAAAATTATGGCCCTCAGTTCCTCAGTGGATCGAAGACCTGATGTTACTTTGACTTACAAATTAGTTGGTTACAGAGGTAGATTATATATAGATGATTATGGTTACTATAAATATGGCCATCCTTTATTGAAATTGTAACACCAAAATTATATTCATGCATAAGAAGTCACTACATGCATAATTTTTATAACTTATTTCTCTTGCTTTCCTTTCTCTTTCCTTTTGTTATTCCTTTTCCTTTGTTCTGTTTTATAAAGGCAAAACAAACAAACAAAAAAAGCCACCACACCAACATGGGATGCATCGCAAATCTCCATTATCTCCTTTAATATTTAATTTGGTGCTAGAACCCCCGGAGTGTTTAATAAGATGAACGGGTGATGCCCAGGAAAAGCCCAGTCCAGCCTGAACTGGAATACAAATGGTCCCCAAATTCATGTGATACTTGGGTGCTTCTTAAAGGGATTATAAAAACATTATATTTGTTGAAATTGTATAATTATATGGGAAATATGCGAGGTATACAAAAATCAAACATTATGCTGATTGGCAATAAGGTTCCTAAAGAGGTGAATTTTGTGTTTGTTCAAAATCTATTAAATAGTGATTATAATTCCTATGAATTATAATTTTAGAAGATAGAAACAATTTAAACTATATTGAGCAGATGAAAGGAGACACCAAGAGATAGATGAAGATGCACCTATGCTTGTAGGAAAGGAAATATTAAAATATATGTCTGTCTCTGTCTCGATTTTATTTCTTAATCACATTTATATAGTCACCTATCTCACAAAAAGTGATCCTGAGTGATTTTAATAAAGACAAATACCTATAAATCATTATAAAAATATTTTCAGAACCTTACCGGCTTGGTTCCACTTAAATGTTTTTAGCTGACTGGCAAATTAATGATTATTTTCTAATGGAAAGAGGAAAGGCAAGGATTTCTCCTTTCTGGCTAGCTTTGGTTTCAACTCCAGCAAGGATAGAAATGCTGACTGGGAGTTGAAATCCACAAGTCTTCAGGTTGCCCTGGTTCAAGCACCCCACCCCCCTCCCTCCCACCCCACCCCCACCCCGGCCTAAGCAGTTACTGTCTTCAAGAGGACGAGTTTTACAGACCAGGCGGTCAGTTCAGCCTTTCACTGGATTGCAAGACAATGGAAAATGCAGACAGAAATAAAGGTGAACAAAAATGGCTGTTGTCAACTTCAATATTGTATAGGCTCCCTTTGTGTGACATTTGTCTTTATTAGGAATAATCAATAATTTCTGTTCTATTAATTTTTGCAATTATCATTTCCGTCCACATTCCATTCATCTCATTCTCATCCTTCCCCATTAGTTTCATGTGTCCTCTTCCTATTGAACTTGTTTCCCATTATTTCAAAATACTCATTTTTAAAATTTTTAATTTTTTATATTTTATTTTTAAATATATTTTTTAACTTTACTTCAAACTCAAATTTCTCAACTTTACTTCGCATTTGTCAATTGTGACTAAGGGTGAAGTACATGTTGTGTTATTTAGTCTAAATAACTGCTAAAATTCCTAATTATGCCACAAATTAGTCTTGAGCAACTTGAAGATATGTGGACTTCAGCTCTCAGAATTCTTCAGTGACCATGGCTAAGGAATTCTGGGAGTTTAAGTCCACACATCCTCCGGTTGCCCAGATTGAGAACCGCTGGTCCAAGAACTTACATTTACTGGATTCCTCTCCTCCTCCTAGGACTTAGTCGTGTTTTTGTTTACTTTCATATGTTGATATACACTTACTAAAACTTCAGTACCTGCATTAAATCCTGATGTAATTTTTCTAATTCTAAACTAATAACATCTTGTTTCTCCCTATTTTCATTTCTTTTTGTTTTAAGCAGAGATTGTTTAATTGTTAATTGGTTTATTAAACCAGTTAAATCAGTATTGTTTTTTATCTGTTATTAATTATACATATGTGTTTACTAACCACTGTTCTTTTACTTATATCATTCCTTTTATCAATCTGTTTATACCTTCTTTTTCCCGTCACTTGAAGGAGCTCGCTGCCATTCTAACACTTTTCAGTGGTTTTCATATTTCTTGCAATAATATAGCACATTTACAAGGATTGAATACGCTATTGAAATAATCTATCATTACCATTTCCTGTCTGTTTTTATTTCCTTAATCAGGTTAATTAAAAGTTGGTGATAGATCTAGTGCATAAAGTGATAGCATTGCTGTAACAAGAGAATAATCTGTAATTGTTACTTATAAAACATTTTTATTGGATACTGCAGAGAATGTTTCACAAGAAATGACTTTTCTTGCTACAGGAAATGGGGTGGGAATGTGAATGCTTACGTATGCCTCCTGTTTCTACATTTCACTCTGAATTTAAAAGGATTGCCAAGATGACGTTTTCATTTCTTTTCTCTGAGTTGTATCTCCTCTTAACTACAGAAGAGAAAGTAGGTTGGGTTGAGAGAGAAGTGAACTTTTATTCAGGGAGGAGACTTGATTCTTCCGGCCCTTAAGGAGTCTGACTAAGAATATACATACATCCCTTAATGTATTTACTTAAAAGCATTTCAAACATTGTTTTTAAAAACAATAGCCTGCATTTCTGTTTATTCCAACTTTGAAGGTAGCTTGTAACTATAAAAATGCAGAGTATTAAAAAACCCCAAAATTAATGCAGTTAAATGAATCATTAAAATAGTCAGCAATTAAAAGCTTGGCCTAAAAATATTGACAAATTCTGGATAAGTAGGAGTGAACCTTCCTCCCCAGGGGGAGCAGGTTCCTATAGTTGAGAGTGAGGTGGGACAAGGCCCTTCTCCGTGACAGTTAAGCTTCAGACGATGAGCATCTTGAGAGCAGGCTCTCCTGATGATCTAACCAGGGAGGTTCATAGTGAGAGAGGCTTTCCCACAAATGAGCAGCTCCTGAGCCCTTTAGGGGACAATGCCAGCATCTTAAATTGGCCAGGTAAAAGTTGGTACCTAATGCCAATCTTTCGTTGCAGGCCTTCTATGATTCCTGTTCCTTGTTCCGTTCAGGAGCATTTGCACTTTTTGCCCTGCCTTGTACTTGATGTCCCGCTGTGGGGACCCATTTATATAAAGGCACGGGTGCAGACACCTTCGAACCCAGTGCCAAGAGGGGATCCAGGAAGACTCCCAAAGTTCTGGAGTCTTTCTAGGCAAATGCAGCCCCATTCAGAAAAAACTTCACCTCAGACCCAAAGTGCAGTGACCTCAGACTTGATTTAATTTGACTTGTATTCCATGAATTATCTCTCCTTACTGAGATCGGAAAATATTTAAAGGTATTGATGGTATCTTTAGAGTTGGGCAGCAGGGAGCAGCAGAGCTCAATGTCCTAAGCATACATTGATGACTTCATACACCAAATTCTGAATTATCTGCCTCGGCAGTTCCTGGCTGTGTTATGGAGCACAGACAATGACCTGGACATTGAACAGTGGACCTCTGGCACCACCTCCTGGGGAAGTCCCAACAGAAAGGGCCAGACCTCCCGCAAAAGAAGGACTCAGCCTGGAAAGATGAGAGGGCACTGAAAGCTGCTGAGAGGTTGAGAAGACCCATCTGTTTTCCCCTGGGAGTCATCCACCAAACAATCACTTTATCCTGAACAAAACCTTGCTTGAAATTGGCCCAGAGACATCCAGATGTACCTGGACCTAGGAGGCCACCCCTTTCTCAGTCAGTTTACTCCAAAACACTTAATACTAGTTTTTAATTAGAACGAACCTCCAATTATATGCATAGCACATTTACACATGAAATATTGTATACGGTGGCCACCCCTGAAAAAGGGTATAATAGAACAGGGAAAGTTGCAGCAGAAGCCTGAGAAAATGATCAGGGGCCCCAATAGTTTCCCCAGGAGAAAAGGATACCCCTTTAGCTTGGACCAAAGGCACCTGGCTGGGGATGTGACTGAGGGGGTATAAAATCAGGTATGGCAAAGATGAAGGAAATAGGGAAATAAAACCAGGGCCAGGAGCCGTTCCGGTGATGCAGAACTGGGAAGAGAATTTGAACAGATTGGAGGTTGGGGGGGAGGGGGGAGCTACTTCTCTGGCTTTGTAGCCAATGTCCTTTGAGACTTTCTGAGCAGTTTGTCTAATCTGCTTTGGGACCTTGCTTGAAGGATCATTCTGACACCTAGGATGCCATGACTTTGATCTCGAAATTCTTTGCAACAAAAGAATGTAATAGTTATCTGGCATAGAACATAAGATTGCTGCGTATTTCCCCCCTTATTACTAATCAGAATAGACTGAATGAAATGTCCTGTACTCTTTATTTGTACGCCTGGATGTTTTGTTGGAAACAGCAAATATGTGCTGGATGGGAATCATGCCTAATTCCTGGTTTTTGGTCAAGGCCAAAGCTGGTGGTAGGAAAGTTTAACAGGGAAAACTGCTAAAATTAATTTCTATACTTGAAAATTAATCTTGCCCACCATGAATTGCTCTGTGCATTTGCTTTGCCATCTGTTTGAAAATGATCCCTGCAGTGAAGGGTTCCTTCCTCGCTTGCCTGCCTAGGAGAAGATCATAGATCAACTTAGCATATTGTTGGGAGAACCCGCCAGTTACCTACAAACTGAGAACTTACAGTTTCCTAGGCAATGTTATGTTTGTACCCAGGTGGTTCTTACCTGTTGTGTTAACAGACCCTGTGGAAGTTTTGATCTTCTTGTATTCTGATTGCCCCTTTGAGGCTCACCAGTAAGGATGAGTGGAAATTATTTGGGGGAAAAGCTTTTCCAAGCTACATATTTCATTATGTTCTGTAGATCCTTTCAGTCTGCAACTGAATAAACAAAGAAAAGAAATAGATGAAGTTGTAGGAAATAAGGCTTGTTATTAAACCTACCTTCATTCTTCTTCTCATCCTGCTTTGATTGCCAGCAACCCTCGTCTGTTTTCTTAAATTGTGAATGTGTCTGAGCTTCTTTTTAAAGCCAGAGATCCTCAAAGGATGCCAATTTTACATAAAAGTCCCATCAACTCCCTGAAGCTGTTTTGCAAAGCAACATGGACACTCCAGGAAGCCACAGAGGATGTTGCCGCGTCTCTTGCTCTGGCCTGCATTGGTCCCTCAGCCTCCATAAGTGGTTGCAAAAGCCAGAGCTTCCTATCCATCCACAGAGTTCCCTTCTTAAACGCCCTTCTGAGCCTGGCAAAGGTTGGGAAAGGGCCATGTGGGAAGGTGTCGTGTTGGAGCTACGGATTGCTGAGTTGAGAACTAGGCCCAGAGGGACAAGAGACTGGAGACCACCTGCATGCAATTGTGTCTCCTGGGAGTCTTATCAATTGCCCTGTAATTCATTCATTCTTTTTTAAAGGATCTCTCCCTTTTTTTAAAAAAAAGAGGAGGAGGAAGAAGAGGGAGGGAAGAAGGAAGGAGGAGAAATAATAGAAAAGAAACCAGGGACCCAGAAGAGTTAGTCTGTGTTTTTAGGAGGTTTTTCATTTCCAGACTAGTAAAAGGTGAATTGGAAACCACAGAGACATCAGGAGTGAGAAGTTCATGGTGTCCGCCAGGCATCCCCCTGCAAAAGCTCCCTGCCCAGGGCTTGCCCCATGCTCCAAACAGCAGCCCCACCCCCAGGTCCCTCTCAGTCATGGCCATAGACCAGCTCAGAGGCACAACATACAGGCCCTCAGCACCAATCACATCTGCACGGGTAAAAGAAATGACCCTCCAGGGGCTGCTGATCAGGTTGCAGAGCTCTTTCAGTTTTGGGAAAGTTTGAGGGTGCTCCTTGTAGGCTTGGATGGCTGGGCGGAGATTTTAGAGGTGGGGACCAGGCTAGGCAGGTCTGGGCTGGGTTAGGCAAATCTGATTGTGGGCCCCCTGTGAAAACTAGATCTGCTCCTGCAGGCCCCGTGTCTGTTCTGCCACGAGAGGACAACATGCAGGACTCCCGTTTCACAGGAGATGGAGACACCCACTGTAGCTACTAGATGTTGGGGGGGGGCGGGGATATTATAGCTGTCCATCTCTGGGGTAGGAAAGGTGAAGGATCAGGGTATCGACGCCTCATTCTTCATTATGCAGCCTCCTTTTCCTGGCTAAGGGATTTTCAGCCAGAAAGCCTCCCGCTGCTTCACCTTCTTTCCAGATCTCTCACTGATTGGTTGCGGTGGACTCTGCTTCTACAGAAATCATAAAAGAAACTCATATGACTGTATAAACAGAGAAACAGGTAAACGTTGTGGTCTGACCTCTTGGCCTGTCTTCATCCTGCATTTTTGTTTCTGATGCTTCTTGCATCAGACTTGCACGGGGGACCCATCCACAAGTCACTTTTCTTGATCATAGCTCATGCACGCATGCATGCAGTTGGTGCAGGAATAATTGCTAGCAATGGTTGCTGTGGGAAATGACCTTATTAATTCGGGTGGTGCTTTAGACCCCAGAACCTTTCGCTAAATTCACTAAAGCAGTCCAGCTCTTCTCAGGCTTCTGCATGTCAAAAATACTGATCTAAGGGGGAAAAAATCTTACTGAAAGTCTATACAGGTGGGTCAACATTCTTTGCCTCTTGATCACGTGGAAGTTGGAGGCAAATGGCTGGAATGGAAATAAGAGAGCATCCTGGTTGAATTTACAATTTGGAGCATGAGTGATGGAGTTGGGGCCATTTGCCCCAGGGCTGTGGAAGAGGCTCCTGGATGGATCCTGTTTCTAAACTGCATGTAATAAGACACGGTGTGTGATGGCTGACCATTTTAAAGCTTAGCAGGGCTTAAAAATACACAAGAGGATACATAAAAGCCAGATTGTCTCATCCACAACACTGGAGAAAAAGAAGCACAGATGTTCTCCGGAACAATTGTCACAAAGTCAGCTCTTTGGCCAATCAGCAGCTTGGCCAATCACGTTCTCTGTCTCTCCAAATTCCCTCAATGGAGTGGTTGTTGGGGGGGGGGGAAGTATTGAGGTCCTGAAGGACAGGCAGAATATAAATCTAACAAATAAATCAATACAATATTGGTAAACATCCCCAAAAGAGACATTGTCATCTCACTTCGGTGAACACAAATGTCCTTCTCAAAACTTTCAAGTTCTTCTTGTTATCTCTGAGTTGAATTAAAGTTTTCTTTCTAGATAAACTCACAGTACTGAAAATATTATACATATGATTTGGAAATGTGTCTCCATTAAAGTTTCTTTTTGGAGAATTGTGTGCCAAATCTTAATTGTTGTCACTGGGAGGTTCAGGTTGGATCTCTCTTTCATGAGCTCCTTGTCCTGCCCTCTCAGGTGCTTTGGAGAAGAGGTTGACTCCCTCTTTTCTGTAATAGCCCCTCAAGTATTGGAAAGCTGCTCTCATGTCCCCCCTAAGCCTTCTCTTCCCAGTTCCCTTAACCGGGCATTGTTCAATTAGCCTCCAGGCCCTTTATCATCTTTGGATTCTTCTCTGCACTTTTTCCCAAGATCTCGGCATCGTTTTGACCACTCAAGCATCTTGCCCTCTCGAGGTTCATGGAACATTCAAGCCCCAACCACTCTGACTATTTTCCAAGAGGAGTTTTCAGCAGATGTAATTGGGATGAAGACCACTTCCCACCCCCCACCTCTTTTTCTTTCTGCTCTCTGTTCCCCAGTGTAGACTTTCCATGGCGATCTAAGCTGTCCGCTCATATTCACTTTAGACTTTGGCCTCCAGCACTTTAGACATCTGCCAGCCAGTTTCCCTGCCCAAACTTACTCAATGAACCAGTGACCTGTGAGCTTGACAAGCTGACAGAGGCTACCCTGCAGCAAAGGAGGCTGGGAGTGTGGGAAAACTGGAAATCCCAATCTGGCACCAAGGTCTCAAAGGGGAGTTTGGCACAAGAGAAACCAACCCACCAGAAAATTCTGGAATTCCACCAACTCCAGAAGACCTGACCTCAAAGCCACACCAAAGCTCCTGTGGGAAAGGCTTAGGGTTAAGTCAACCTTTCTGACCTAATCAGGTGGTGATCCATCCATGGCAGAGAATCAGTTCTGGTCCTTCAACAGAGGTTCGTCAGTTAAAAGACCAGTTGCAGAGAATAATAGCCGGAAGACATGGTTGTCTTCCGTGACCGCCATGGCAGCTCTAGGGAGACTGGACCCAGTATGACTCTGAACCCCATCTCTGAAACCAGTTCCACCAGTTCAGGCAATGAAACTGCTGGATATAGCACAGAGTATAGTAAGCCCCCAGATCTGTCTAGTGATGGGTGGAATCTCACCAAGGACAGGGAGGTCTCTCGTCCCCTTCTCATCTCTGCTCCTGAATGCCTAAAATCTATCATGTCTTCTGTGTTCCAGTTCTTGCATTAACTATATTTGCGTACACATCTGAAATGTTTGCCTTTCATATCCTTCAGGTGCAGAAGTTTCTTTGGAACCAGCTGTTTGAGAAAAAGTGAAACAATTTGCACCTGGTTCTTCCACACCCAATCTAATCACTGTGACATTTATGTTTTTCTAACACATTTTTCAATAAAAATGGAAAATGCTGACTAGCAAAATATGACAAATCTTGCTAATCGAAACAGGGGACTTGAAAACTTAGCCAAATGCTTAGCCATTTGGGGTATATTCACTTGGTGAACACATGAAACGGGGTTGATGGAAGTTATGCTTCGTGTGCTATAATTATTTTTCTTAACACCTGATATACCCTGGATATAGAGTAGAAGGTCAGTCTGTAGCACCTTGGCGAGGCTGCTGGCAATGACACGGCTGGGACAGGGACCTGGGGATCTCTCAGTGACAACTTAAATCTACTGTGGGCACAGCACTCCCCATCCAGGAGGTGGGTGCTGCATTGTGTAGACATCTTGGCTAGGGTTGCGGCTGGGTAAAAATAAATCTCCACTTCACTTGACCCTTAAACTCTGACCACTGTCACTCCTTTTAGGTAAATAGCCTAGAAACACACTCGAGAGCTCTGACTTATGAACGACCCAAGGCAGAACGTAGGTTGGGGTGGTGTGTGTGTGTGTATGTGTGTATGTGTGTGTGTGTGTGTGTGTGTGTGTGTGTGTGTGTGTAGATCTGGCCCACAGATTGTACACAGTGGAACTTCTATGCCAGAAAATTTAATACTTTGAAAACAAATCAATGTGTAGTTCCTGGATGTTACACTGCCTTTTCTCTGCTGCATTTCTATCGTTGACTCTCACCCTTAAAGATGAAATAAATTCCTTTTGGGAAATTGGGGGCTATTTACTCCCTGCCTCCTTATTCAGGGCTGGGGGTTGAGAGGAAGAAAACCATCCTAACCCGCCACCCACCCACCCGCATCCTGATGGGAGAGAGCACTTGGCTCAGCACCTTGCCTGCCCTTCCTTTCTCAGCCCCTCCCTTTTTCTTTCCAGTCACGGGACCTGAAGTAGAGCAAATTTAAAGAGATTGAAAGAA
Organism: Pantherophis guttatus; assembly: GCF_059756535.1. NCBI lineage: Eukaryota > Metazoa > Chordata > Lepidosauria > Squamata > Colubridae > Pantherophis > Pantherophis guttatus. The sequence continues at coordinate 131,404,955 of NC_142067.1, forward strand.
TTCCCGCGGTCCTGCTCTGCCTGCTTTCCCTAACTTATTACATGCAAAATAACTGTGTCCCACAAGCCAATGCTCCTCCGTGGGCCTGATGGCCAACATCTAAGCTTATGCCCAGCAGTGTTTTCTGGTCAGGGGAAACGAGAATAACGGCAGACGTAGCGGGGTTTGCGGTGGCATGTTGCACAATACAACAGCAGTTCACAAGCATCAAATTTCCTTTTTCTCCACGTAGTTGGTAGAAGGGTCACTTCATATTTTGTGCATTTTTGAGCAAAAATGGTTTTCTGGAGGCCTGCGGGGTGAAGGCACCAACCATGGCCCACTCTTCAAGGTCCCAGAATAAACAAAAAGAGTCCCTTACTGCCTTCAAAAGAAACTCCACAAGGAACACGCAAGGGAGAGAAGGGCAAAGCACAGTGGGGGCAGCAGCAGCTCTGCTCTCCTTGAGAAGCCAGGATTGCAGCCTTCACCTGCCATTGCACAGCTCTGGGCTGCGTTTTCCCTTCTCAAGCCTGGTTCACATTTCCCTCCCGCTGGCCATAAAGTTCTTTTTGTGTGGCGGCCTCCATGTGATGGGAAGTTACAAGATATCCAACATTTACTTGGATTCCATTTCCTTTTAACCTGAATTCAGTCAGACTCCTGATTAAGCGAGTGCAGCAATGGCTCAGCCTTCCAGAATATGTCTTCATTTACAAAGATTCAAGTTACAGCTGGTCATGCAAGTGTCCAACTGGACAGGGGAGGGGGGGGTCGTAGCTGGTATGATTGGCATTCAAATACCCCACCCTAGAGCAACAAGAATCTTTCTTTCTTTTTTGAGAGAGAGAGAGAGAGAGAGAGAGAGAGAGAGAGAGAGTGGAAAGTAGGAGTGGTTGGTTAGAAAGCAAGAGGGGCCTGAGGGTCAGGGACCCTTTTCTGCAGATCTGTCGGGGAGCAGCAATTCAACCTTCCTGAACCTGCGTGCAGTTTGCAAGTGGTATCAGCATCGCTCACAGTGGCACCCTTTGCTTCCCATCCCGCTGGGCCCATGGACCACCTCGTCCGTGGCAACTTTCAGAAGCACGGCTTCCCCGGCCAGCACTCCAGGGAGTTCAAGTCTGCGTGTCTCCAAAATACCAAGGCTGGCAGGCAAACGCTGTCCCAGACAAAAGAGCCGGTTTTTTATGTCCCGAACAAGGAGGAGGGAAACGGCTCTTCTGGCCTTCCCGCACTCTCCCACCCACCCACCCAGACGCCCCCAAGGATGGCGGAGAGGGGAGCACAAGAGCCTGGCTGGAGTGGGAAAAGTGGCGATGGCGGCGGCGGAGCAGAAGGGCAGTCAAAAGGCTGCGGGCTCTGGGTGAGGCAGGGAAGGGAAGGGAAGGGAAGGGGCCAAAGCGCCAGACAGGACAGGTGGCACCCGGGGACTCCCTCAGCCCAGAAAACACCACAGCCACTCCCCTCCAGCCAGGAGGCCATTGGGGGGGCTGGCCTTCCCCTTCCCTTCGGATTAACAGGGTGAGTGAGGCCCACACCGCTGGTTCCTGCCTGAGCAGAGGGTTGGACTAGAAGACCTCCAAGGTCCCTTCCAACTCTGTTATTCTGTGAAACTGGCTCTGTGCCGCTTGGAGAGAAGGAGAAGGTTAGGGGGGGGAGTCGGCAGAGGCACCTGGAGAATGGGCGTCCCCACCTTTCTGGCTGTGGGATTTCTGGCTTCCTTCTGGGGGAAGGTTGGAAAGCTCGGGGACCAGACTAGATGACCTCCAAGGTCCCTTTGAGGCAGGGGTGAAATCCAGCAGGTTCTGACAGGTTCTGGAGAACCAATAGCGGAAATTTTGAGTAGTTTGGAGAACAGGTGGGAATGGAGTTTTTGCAATATCCTTCTCCCAGGAGTAGGGAGGGAACAGGGATTTTGCAGTACCTTTCCCCTGTAGTGGGGTGGGAATGGAGATTTTATTTATTTATTATTTATTAATTCAATTTGTATGCCGCCCCTCTCTGAAGACTCAGGGCGGCTTACAATGCATTTAAAATCATTATAAAAAACATTTAAAAATTAAAAACATTAAAACCCATTCACACCGTTCATGGCCGGATCTCGCTGGATCGCAAGAGCAAGATCAATGGCCCCAGGCCTGCCAGAAAAGCCAGGTCTTCACCGCTTTTTGGAAGGCCAGTAGGGTGGGGATGGTCCGGACCTCAGGAGGTAACTGGTTCCAGAGAGCTGGGGCAGCCACAGAGAAGGCCCTCCCCCGCGGGCCCACCAGCCGGCATTGTTTAGCTGACGGGACCCGGAGGAGACCAACTCTGTGGGATCTTACCAGTCGTTGGGAGTTATGCGGTAGAAGGCGGTCTCGAAGATACCCTGGCCCTGAGCCATGTAGGGCTTTAAAGGTAATAATCAATTTTGTAGTATACTTCCCCTGCCACGCCCACCAAGCCACACCATGCCCACAGAACCGGTAGTAAAAAAAATTGGATTTCACCACTGCTTCGAGGCCTCTATGAGTCCAAGGAGAGCTGAGGCGGGGGGTGGGCCAGGCCAGGGAAGCGAGGACGGGGCAGCTGCTGGGCAGAAAGCCGGTCTCGGAAAGTTCCAAGACGAGCTGGGTTTGGAGCCGCCTGTGAGCAGCCCCAAGGAGGCCTCTCCCCCGCGTGGAAGGACCCTGGCAAGAGGCCAAAAAACCCACCCGAGGCGCTGTGCTCGGCTCCATAAAGAGTTTTCTTGTCTGACCTCAATGAAGGAGCCTCCGGGTAATGAGAGACTCCGCCATTCCTGCCCCACTATTTTGACCGGAAGAGAATTGAGGGGGGGCACAACACCCGTAGAAGAATTTTAACCCTCCGTCGGAGCAGCCTTCAGTTTCTTCTCATCGAGGAGGTGGCAATGGAGCCAGGCTCTCCCTCTGCCCCTGACCTGAATGATGGCCTCCTGTCCAGGTAGACTCCACACCTGGAGCTGTGCAGAAGAGCCCACCTGAGTGAGTGGGCAGGAGAAAGAGGGAAGGAAAAAGTATTTACAATAGATCAAGAGGCTGATAGTTACAGAGAGAGAGAGAGAGAGAGAGAGAGAGAGAGAGAGAGAGAGAGAGAGAGAGAGAGAGAGAGAGAATCAGAATAAAACAAGATGCAAAAAATACTAAAATATTAGAGTGGATTTCTTGTAATTAATTGTAATGAATTAAACAAAAAGTTGGAGAAATCTGTTGATAATCTAGGCATTTTGGGAATGGTTGGCACGGGTGAAATACTTTATAATACTGACAGTCCTTGTTCAGAAACCACAGGATGGCAAATAGGTCATTAAGCAAAGTAGTCACTAAGTTGCTAAAAGAAACAGGTTTTTTAAAAAAAGATTGCACTTATTAAGAGATCAGTTGATACCATTTATTATAGTCCTGATGTTATTTCAGTCCTGATGTTTAAGCATCACCAGGAGAATGAAAGCGGCACAGCATGGAGGGAGGGCAGCTGAAAGAAGCAGCGGTCACAGAGCAAGAGAGGGGTGAGCTTGAGAGGCAGAGACCAAAACGGAACAAACTTTGGCTTTAAGAAAATTCCCAGTCTCACCTCCAGGGCGGTCACAGAGTCACATGACACAGAAAGAAAAGGATGAAGGTAGAAAAGGAAGACTCCTAAGACTATGATGAAATTAAAAAATGGAGAACAACAAAAGAAAATGACTGTGTAATTTAAGAAAAAACAAAACGACGTAGAAGACGTTGAACCGGCCAATATATGGAAGAGAAGGCTCCAAAGAAGCTTGGTGTGCTGAAGTGCAGAGACCCGAAGTGCACGGATGATGTTATCTAGTTGGGTAATGCAAGCAAAGAACCAAACTCAGAGAGCCCCACGGACTCCACAGCTCAACCCTGAGCTACAGAGATTCTCTATTCATTCCTGATTTCAGGTCCAGCCATGTTCTAGGCCTGGCATTCAATTAAATTAATTCTCATCCATGAAGCTTTATTTATGATTCTAATGAACTTGTGGCTGGTCAATGTGATTTCTTAGGGCTGGCTGAATTTCTGTCAGTTTTGCTCTTTTTCTCCATCCCTCTGCAGTTCTGGCCAATATGAGCAAAAATGGTGATACTTTAAGTGACAATTAGCCAAGCGAAATAGGGAAAAAGCGGTTCCAGCTGCCTTCAGGACAAAGAGCAGGAGATCACCAGCAAGCAATCGCCCTCATAAAGAAGAGGAGGAAATGCGCAAAGCCAATCTGGACCCTTTTTTCCATCAGTGGCCACAGGGGGCGCCTGTATTTTCTTCTGCATCACAGAATAAGATTCTATGATGCAGATGACTTGGGACTCTCCTCCCCCCCCCCAAATCCACCATTGGGATATGTGCAGGTCAGGGTAGAGGCTCACATGAAGCCTCTCTGTGTGCATGCGTGCACTTCTCCTCTCTCTTAGTGTTGCGTTTGTGTTTTTTGTGTGTGGTTTATGCCAAGCACAGAGTGGCACGGGGGAAGGAGGCTTGGAACAGGAGAGTTCAACTGCTTCTCCCATGGGGGTCTTGGAGAAACATTGTCCTCCTCAGCCTCCTCAACAAATGCAATTTCAAACTCCAATTTTTGGCGGGCAATTTAAACACACAGAGAAAAATGGGTCCCATTCTCTTCAGCTTTTTGACAGCAATTCTGCTGATGGGCAGTCCTGAGTCCCATTATGTAATTTCTCTTGAGTTGCAAAGAATAATAAATGGCCTCTTCACCATTTTTGCTTATCAATCATAGGATTTTAAAAAAAAACATTGGCTGAGCTAGAAAAAATGGAGAGGACAACCTACCTGTTGACAACAGTAACAACTACCTGCAACATTGTCTGTGACAACCTCCAACACGACAAACCAAGATCACGGTGAGAATGGCCTGCAATGTCACCTTGCAAACTCTTGTTCTTTTAGTGGGAGCCTCTGTCAATGAAAATTAAATTCTGCAACCTGGATCAAGAAGTTCTTCCCAGGAAGAAGATAAAAAACTAGGATTCTTGATATTGTTTTGACCTCTGCCTACATTCATATGACACTCTGAACTGCAAAATAGCCAGACACATTTCATCTTACTCAATGTAAAAACTCAGCCCTCTTGGTCATTTATGACTTAATGTTTCTTCTGGATCTTGAGTATTGAGTTAATTGAATAAACAATGGTTTAATTGTCAGCACAGCCTTACAATTTACAATTTACACCTTGCACTTTATGCTCTAGAGATTTAAAAGCTGAAAATTTAAACTGAAAAGTTGCTTAATATCTTAGAATCAGTGTTGGAAACTAACATAGTCCATAGGAAACCTTTGACATAGTTAAGACGTAATGTACTCTTTCACTCTGGCTGTGACCATAGTCAACAATTGAGAATCAGAAGTCTTTGTGTGTGTGAAAAGTTATACAGAGAATGAGCACATTCCATCTTCCAGGCCTGCACAACACATGACTAACCTTAATCTGCTATCTGGGCTTCCTTCCCAAAAGGGGAAATGTGTGCAGAACCAGAACTGAGGAAAGGGGGATTGGAAAAGGGAGGTGACAAGAAAAGCTCTACCCTGCTCTATTTTAGGAAAATAAGCGAAACAAGATGAGTGGGGAGAAGGACCAGTGGAAGTTTCTGGAAAAAGTGAGCTATTCTGTAGCGCTGCAGGTTAGAAAGATGTAGAAAGATGGTGAGAAGCTGGGCAATCATAAAGAAAAGAGGTTCCGAGAGAGTCCCAGGAAAGTCCCATGCTGTTGAATGTATGGAAGGTAGCTTAGTAATTTGGGGCAGGAGGCAAAACATCCCAAGGAAGAAGATCTCAAGTCTGGTAGGACATATTTTTTTGGCTGCAAGCACAATGTCTTTCAAGCAGATCTACTCAACATGTTTTAGCTGGTGAGGACGGTGTCCTTCTGGGGGAATTCTGGGCCAACATCCGAGGCAAATCCAAGTGAGTTGGTTTGCTCTGTGAAACAAGGACTCTCTTCCTGCCCCCTGGACTTGTGGTCATCCGAGGGCCGTTTCACCCTTGAGTGCAGCCACCAAGGAGGACAGGCCTTTTCCACTGGGATGCGGACATCGCCTACCTAGGGAGCTAAACTCGGTCCTTTTGGGCCAGGCAGGTGGCTTGTAAAACTTCTTTTGTTTCATTTAATTTGTTCTTAAAGCCAGCTCTTTGATATTTTAAGATTGTTCTGTTCTACTTTAAATTGGTAGTTTTGAGATGGTTCTTAAAATTGTATATGGCCTTGGGGGATGAAAGGCAATTAAAATATTTTATTCAGTACTTTTTATTTGCCTCAGTCCTACTCTCTTCATTTATTGCTGTTATAAACCTTTACTTGGTTTTCTCTGGTGTTAGCCAAACTTAAAGATTTGCATGTCCAACTCCGTAGACTAGATACCCTTAGGGTACCAACACAAAGAAACAAAAAGCCCCAGCCACAACCCCAAGTGCCGTTTGCAGTGTTTAAATCCAGGGGCCCTGTGAGATTTCTCTGGAGGCTGAAGGGTGCCACCCTCCCTCCCTCCCTTGTCTTTCACCCTGTATGGAACAGGGGCAGTCCCTCATCCTTCCTTCGCATGTCAGGAAGTCCTCCAGAACCAGCTTCACTCCACATCCTACTCTGAAAGCTTGGATGTGGACGCACCCTTGAGAGAAGGGTGGCTTTAAGGCAGCATGGCACTTTTGAGTTGTTGGAGCTTATCCATCCTTTATCGTCCCCGTTTAAAAATAAAATACGAATGATACTTTTTCATGAATGACACAAGGACAGATACTTCAAGGATTTTCTCAACGGTGGGGACAGAGAGATCTAGGCATCCTAGTGGGCCACCACTTCAGTATGAGCCAGCCCTGTGCTGCAGCTGCCAAAAAAGCTGGTGAAGTCCTGGGCTGCATCAACAGAGGGACAATATCAAGATCTCAATGTCGATGGAGATTCTCAGTCATCCAGGCCACGGTTGTCCCAAAGGTGCTTTTTCAAGAGGCAACTTGACTTTCTTGGTTTTCTTTGAAGACGTTTCGCTTCTCATCCAATAGATGAAGAAGATTCTTGGATGAGAGGCGAAACATCTTCAAAGAAAAATCAGAAAGTCCAGTTGCCTCTTGAAAAAAGCACCTTTGGGATTGTGATCACAAGAAGGGCTAGTCCTGTTCTGTGTCCAGTTCTGGTTATCAGTTCTGGTTACCAAAAAAAGATGCAGAGTCCCTAGAAAGAGTGCAGAGAAGAGCAACAAAGCTTATCAGGGGCCTGGAGGGATAATCATTCCTAGGATGAATGGTTGTGGGAGCTAGCTAGTATAATGTAAATATAAGTAGCTTGTATGGTTATAATAGCTGTTAAAATTGTTATAAAGGATAGAAAGGTAAAATAGAAGAGCTAATTATAAATGCAGACTGTACATGCTGATGCAGAAGGCTGTAAAAATATGATATATTGTTATGTTTGTCTTGTTTTTTACTGTTTTTTCTGTTTTTTTCCTGTTTTTAAAGGTGAAAAATGCTTAATAAAAACTATTTTTTTAAAAAAAAGGAGTCACATGATGGTGGTCTTCCAATACTTTAGGGGCTGTCACAATGAAGAGCGGGTCCTATTCTCCAAAGCACCTGAAGGCGGGACAAGAAGTGAAAGGATGGAAGATCATCAGATGGAGATCCAACCTAGAACCACAGAGAAAGTTCCTGACACTGAGGACAATCAACCAGTGGAACAGAAGTTGCCCCCAGAAGTTGTGGGTCCTCCATCACTGGAGATTTTCAAGAAGAGATTGGACACCCATTTGTCTGGGATGGAATAAGGGCTCCTGCTCAGGAAGGGGTTGGACCACAAGGTCCCTTCCAACCCGTTTGTTCTATGTTCTATTTTTCTGCCTTTCTCTCTAGGAAGAGAATTTGCTGTGAAGGCAGCGGGAAGCCCTGGGAAAGACTCTCACGGCTCCTTAAAATGGCCAAGGAGGTGGTGATTTGGATGGAGGCCACACTGTGAGGCGCCTGGTTGGACACAAACAGCCTGAAAGCTGGAGGATCTCTCTTCCTGGGTTAGCCATTATTTTGTCTTTGACTCACTGAATTTGCGGATAGTGACAGCATCATTTTGATGCCCACTGAATTAGATCTGATGAATGATTAAAGGCCATATGCACAAAGACACAAATAGCATAAAGGCGTAAAAGGTGTACTGCCTTATACTTGGAGCAATCTGCTCTACTAATTAACCTAAGCTGCGAGAGGGTCGTGCTTTGCAGCTCTTAATATCCCCAGGTTCTGGCAGGAACCGACTTTCCTTCTCAATAGACCTTCGCTCAGCTGTAATTGGCACCAACCGAAGCGGACACAGACATGAGACTAACAACCTCTATTAGGAGACGGGAGGATTCATGGATTCGGTTTCTCAAGTGTGGCTCCCACTTCAAGGATTTCCCTCCTCGGTTGCTACCACGACTTTCAGCTTTGGTCGACCGCAGTCCCTTCCTGGTGAATTGTTTGACGGCTAGTTTTGTGGCATTTTGTTTGCTCTTATTCTGTGCAATAACATCAAGTCCATTTGTAGATAGACTTAAACAGGCCATAAATGCAGGGAATAAATCATGATCAAAGTTCATTAAGGAAAAAAAAATGTTCATCTAATTATAAATTAATAAGGTATTGCTCTTGAGAGTAATAAGTAAGTAAACTTCCTTGGGATTGGAGTTTCCTCCCACTGAGCACCCACAAAGGGTCCTGTTTGATGGGCAACAGGAGTTTGTGCCTCATTGCTTTCAAGAGATGCATCCCCTGGCGATCCTGGCTGGGGAAGGGTGGCAGAACCCACTAGAAAGTCTGCAGAAAGGGGCAGGAGAAGGAAGGGCTTGCTTGAGGCCCCGTGGCTTCATGGCTGAGGCGCTGGACAGGCAAGGCCGAGGACTCCGTGGGGCTTTGGCCTGAGAAGAAGGGCCCTGGGCTGGGCTAGATTCAGGAACTGACAAAAGCCCCAAGGGATTCATTTAGTTAGCCGGGGATACAGTCGCAAGAAAATAAGGCATCTCCATTTTCAGTTGATTTATTTTGCCCTAAATAAAGTAATTCATGTGGCGGTACACAAGTATCTTTTATATACCCATGTTTGTGAACAATATTAGTGCGTTTAATATTTCACAGAGCTTTTTTCAAAACCGTGAGAAATTGCTCATTTACTTCTATATTAAACAGTTTCAGGACATAACTAAATAAAATCATTGACAATTGGATTTGAGAAATTCAACCTATTGAGAATACTTGATAATTAACAGTCTCATATTTTTTTTCCTTCACATTATTAGTGAATTAGAGTATTTAAGTGAAAATAAGTTTCTGTTCTGACAAAAATATGTGTCAAATAGGTCCCTCAACCTGAGAGATAAACAGCATTTAGGACAGGACACTAAATAAAATATATTTTAATAAACTGAAGAGTCAGTTCTATACATGCTTTTGAGAAATAGGTTCTCTCGATCTCCAAGATCCCAAGTGACCTTGCATAGATCTATTGACCAATACTTGACTTAATTGGAGGAGAAATGTGTATGGAAAATTAAAGTTTAGGTGCTGTTTAGAGAGTGGAATTATACAGATAAGGATAATTCAGAGGTATAGTCCTACCTAAAAAACCTAAGATGGTTTATATTCCGTATTCCATTATAGGCTTTCATATTATTCTTGGGAGCGCAACCGCTCAACCCACCCCTGAGTGTCCATGCTTTGTCTTACCTTTGGTGTCCAGGTCTCTTAAAATCAGGGCCCGAGGAACATGGTGCTGCCTTCAGTCAATCCAATTTTCCCAGGCACATTCAATGTCTCCGTAGTTTGCTTAACCACAACACTTCCTGTAATTTATATCCTTGGGGGGTTCTTTCTTTTGAGTAGGAAGGAGAGCTGTGATTGTAAAAGTTGCGGGAGCCAAACGTTTCCCTGCCAAGATCTGCCCAAATCGGCAAAAAGGAGCTGAACGAGAAACCCAAAGTGTCCGTAAAACGCACTTAAATCTCTCTTGGGCGAGTAGAAACCTGGTGGGGGAGAAAGAGCAAAGCTACGTAGGAGAAAAACCACGCAGTGTCGAGTAACAGGCAGCTTCTCATGGGCTATTTTTACCTCCAGCTTGGCTACTGGCAGGGCTTCAAACAAAACCGAGGGACAGAAGACGAAGTTCGGTGACTGGCCAGAGCCCAGGGCTGATTCAGATTATAATCCCTGCATTTTCATACCGTTAGCCACAGCTTGAAAAGGGTTGAATGAAAGTCACCATGAAAAATAATGACCAAAGATGTGCCCGTGACTTATACACATGATTGTCTTCATGGTGACAGTTCATAAATAGCACATTTCATCACTGGGGCCGGACAGACGCAGGTCATGCTCCTTCTCAAAGGGAAGAGGGGGCCCCTCCCCTCCCCCCTCCCTGCTCTGGGAGCCAATAGGAACAGAACAGTCCATGACCCAGAGAAGTAAACACCGGGTTCCAATTTTAATAATACGACAAAATATTCGTTAACTGACAAACAAGCGTGTGTCACCGAGTACTGCTTTGTTATTAAAAAGATTCGCAGGGAGATACACAATAAGGGGGGCTGTGAACTGGGGGTCAAAGGGAAGCCCCTCTCCCTCTGAGCAATAAGGGGACATTCTTGTATGGGATCCGATGACCTTGTGCCAGTCCTACAGTATTTGTCATGTGCCTCTAGAGTTGCCTCTTTCATGCCACAGAGAGAAGGAAGAAAAACAACAACTGATGAAAGCAGATCCAGCTCGCAGCATCAAAACTTTGAAGGCAGCAGACGTGATTTTGTTTGAAAAGAAAAGTTGATGTTTTCAGCCCAAATCACTTCTGTACATGAGTGTAGAATCTGCAGGCGGCCTTGGACAGCCTGGTCTTAGAGGCAGAGGGAGCCAGAGTGGCCGGCCAGATCCTTGCATGTTTGGAATTAGGGGCCAGCAAGTGGAGTCTGCTTCTGAAAGCAAAGTGAGAAGAACTGAACCGTTCCTCTTCCTTGTTTTTATAGCAACACCCTTATTCAGATGGAACCATTGGTACAAAAATTCTGCCTATCGCCAAAATACCCTCCTGAGACCCGGGAGAACCAAGGAAGCCCCCCAAAGCCCAGATGATTCCGTGGGTTTCTCACCCTTGTTGAATACCCTTGTTGAATACTGAGCTACTTTATTTAAGACGTCCAGCTCCCCACGTTCCATCTACACCAATGGGAATTCAACAGTAGATACTATTGTATGATTCGATTTGCCTTTGTATTTGTTTCAGATGGAGAAAGTGAATCTGCTGGATAAACAAAGGATTAATGTAGAGCAAAATCCTGATCTCACAAAAGCTTGATATCGTCTCCATTTTATTTTATTATTTACAGTATTTTGCTACTGCCTGCATTTCTATCCCTCCACAATCAAAATGACTCTTGGTGGCTTAGCTAGAATTTTGCTCAGGTGGGATGAAAAAGTATTTGGATCCTTGAAGAATGTTAACATCAATGCTGTATCCCAGAGACCGCTCTCAAAAATGTTGGTCCTATCAGTATTGGTCCAGCAAAATCAAGGACCTCATAGTTGTCATCGTCATCATCATCATCATCACCATTGTCTGTCAAGGAAAGTTTTGTACTCTCTTGGCCATCACTCAGGTGCATGACTTGCAGAGCAGAATGCAGTGCCAGAGCTTAAACAGAGTTTCCCGAGACAGAGAACGGATGAATCCGTGATGGCCTGCTCCTGCTCCTGTGAAGGTCCCGAGAGGCAGTTCTTCGTTCTGCATCAGAGGGAGGGCTGAGGCAGGACCCGTAATCTACCTCTGTACTCCGGAACAGATTTGTGGCAAAGGATCAGGGGCAGCCTGGGACATCCCTGAGAATCTCCATTTTGAGAGCCACGATAACAGTACTTTTCAGCTCCTGAGAGGATAAAGACTGTGGCAGCTGATAGACTCAACAGACTTATCATGCTGTTGATTGAGAAATGGAGGACTAAGTAATCTCGCACTTCAGTCGAGGTGCCATTGTGCCGTTTGTGAGACCAGAAGAGCTTGGATCTCTTCTCTGCACAGGTTGCAAGAAGATCCCTCCTGGCTCTGAACGTTTCGGAGGCCTCAGGCCAGGCTCTCAAAGCAAATGAGCTTGGCTTCTCTCAGCCTCAGCCGCAGGCAACCCACAACCAATTACACTGTCCTTTAAAAACACAGGCACAGTATTGTGAACATGACAATCCTGGAATGCGATGCTGATCTAAGCATCTTTTTAAAGGCCTAATGGCAAACTATCGGTAACCCTCAAGGCCACCGGACACACCAGCGACGTGCTTTTCCCATGGCCCCCATGCCTTCGCTGGGCTGGCCAGTCAGATGTCCCTTTCGAAGCCACCGAGGACTTGGCAGGGAGCTTGTTCACAAGAGTTGAGAAAGGAAGCGTGGTCAGTGAAACGGTGGGGATATCCCATGGTGCCAAAGGCAAGCCAGGACAGCGGCTTCCCTCTTGAAGAGCCTGGTCCTGGGTCAAGCCCAGGAAGGCCCGGCTGCTTCCCAACACCAAAGGGCAAGGGCAGTGAAGGGGATGCTTCCAAAGCTAATACCTCTTGGTTTAGAAAGTAGAATTACTCCCACTATAATGACACCGGCAATCATTTTCTGCAGGGCTCAGAGCACGGTGAAATCCGGCCGGATCTCTCCGGCTCGCGTGAACTAGTAACACCAGGGGCGGAAGGCTCCACCCACCCGCCAGGACGTCATTATGTTCCATTTTTGACCCTCTGCGCATGTGCAGAAGTGGTGCTCCCGTGTGCTCCCATTCCCGAACCAGTAGCGAAGGTAAGTGGATTTCACCGCTGGCTCAGAGCATCTTTGTGTATATCATAATTTATATTTCAAAAGTCACCTAACCTCTAGACGTCTCTGGTTGACAAATAAACTTAAAGCCAGAGAAATAGAAGACAAGAAGACAAAAAAGGAAGACGGTCATCTTAGTGGAGCAGACAAAAAGGAAACCCCCCGTGCCCCGCCCCCAGGAACTCCATGTCCCAAGCCTGCCTGGAGTCTGGAGACTGAGCCAGGACCCCAAGACTCAACAAAAGGAAAACGGGGTTGGCTGAAATACCAGGCTGCTTCTATGACTCAGATGGAGATCAGGCTTCCTGGGTCCCATCAGGGGATGCTCATTGGGTGAGATCCAGGTCGTGCTGACTGTAGGATCAGAGCAGAAACAACAGGAGCCCCTCAAATAATCGGCCCTCTGGCATTAAGAGCTCTGTAGGTGATAATCCGCCACAAATTTCACCCAGGAGCTTATTGTGCAGTTTGCAAAGCTGAGACATTACATCAGCAGCCCATAGCAGGTGTCCTTAAATGCCATCATCACTTTCTGGGCCAGCGAAGGCTTCAAAACAGTCTTTAAGGGCAGCCACACCTGCAGCGCATTGCAGTAGTCCATACATGAAATAGCCATGGCATGAGTGATGAGTGAGATTCCAGCCCTCCCCTCCCCCCCAGTTCAGGAATACTCTAGATGTAATTAGGACTCCAGATTAACCTGTGTCGAGGCCTTTGTGGCTACAGCGCCCCCCTGCTCTCCCCATTCGGAAGCAGAACTGGAAAGTTCCATCCAGACCCCACGACCTCCGGGCATCCCTGACCACCTCTGTTCTGGTCAGAGAGTCGGGATACACAGTTGAGCATCATCAGCCCATCAGTGATGATAGCTGACCCCATGCCAGCCCATGACCTCATCCCACGGCCTCATGCGGACCGTCAGCGGGAGGGGTGGGAGGCTGAAGTGAAAAAAAGAGAGCCTTCTCGGCCCTAATTCAGATGCCCCAGGAAAGCGGCCATCTTCGACTCAGGTCCAGCTGCGGCTGAAGGGCCAGTGCAGAGCCTGAGCCTGAAAGAGCAGCTGGCCTTGAGGGAACCAGGCAAAGGGAGGTCCAGGCCCAAAGGGAAAGCTCAACTAGGAGACAGGCGGGCCTCGTGGGGAATAAAGGAAATGGCCAGTCTGAGCTTCAGTCTGAGCTTGGAGGCTGCCCACAGGGCTCTGCTTCTTCCAGCGGTCATTGCTGAAGGCTATATCTGTACTCTGCCTCCTGACCTTTCCTTGTGTATTTGATAACAGAGATATTCCCCTAAATTCCGGCAGGCGCTCGGCTTCTGGACTGTTTCTGGAATTCTTTCGGGTTGTTTGTCTTTCTCTTTAGGGAACACTTACAACAAACCCTGGTTTGTTTTAAGAGGAGGACCCTGGTTTCACCGTGGACAGCGTGCAAAATATTGAATTCCTTGAGACTTTTATTCAGCTAGTTGGTACGACAGGTGGAGAGAAAGATTAAGATTTAGACAAGGATTTTAGCCAGATGGAAAAAAATTAGAGTGACTTTCACAATACATTATATTTCTCTGTTTTTGTTGTGGCCCACCAGCGGCCTGCATGGATCGTGGCTGATCCCGACGACAAGGAGGCTGGTGTGGGGTCGCGCCAGCACCCTGCACAGCCGGCGCTCTCATTGGACAGCGAGGAGGCTGAAGAGGATGTGGTGCCAGAGGCAGAGAGACTCAGCCTGGGCCTTCAGAACCTCCAGAGGCTCCTTCAAGTGGAGAGAGCAAAGTGGAGGAGCCTCTCCTCAATGCTTGAGCACGTAGGGCTGCCAAAAGGCAGGAGTGGATACTCAGGAGGAGGAGGTCTCCTCGAGAGTAAGGTTTGAGGATAATTGGCCACTCCCTTAGCCTATTTAAGTCGCACACAGTTAGTAATTTCTTGCTGGAAACAACATGTAATTATTACAGAGCATTTTGGAGAGTGAATGTCTTATCATATCTTGTTTTCTGGGCTGGTTGCCAACCTTTGCCGGACTTTGTTTATTCTTGGTATGTTATAACTTTGATAAGGATCATTGGTGTGTGTCACAATCCTTGGGAATCCGGAGCTGGGGCAGAACAGTTTTAGGAGTTTTGGATATTGCCTTTGAATATTGTGTTAAATAAAGGAGCCTTGGTGGCGCAGCAGACCAAAGTGCTGCTAAGTAGCACAATTACTGCAAGTTCAAATCTCACCAGGCTCAAGGTTGACTCAGCCTTCCATCCTTCCGAGGTAGGTAAAATGAGGACCCGGATTGTGGGGGCAATAAGCTGACTTTGTATAAAAAAGAACACCGCTTTGGGGGGGGGGGCAAAAGCCCTACTAAGCAGGTATATACAAAAGTATGAAGGCTATTGCTTAACGCATTGTAAGCCGCCCTGAGTCTCCGGAGAAGGGCGGCATATAAATCAAACCAATAAATAAATAACTCTAGCATTTTGAAATGTGTAATCATACAGATGTGGTCGTCTCCCCCCGCCCCCCGTATAAATTCTTTAAAGGGGACACAATGCATCACAATTCACAGGTGCAGGTTGGCCTAAAGGAGAGCAGAAACCCAGATCAAAATGTGGCCCTTTACATCATTGTGACAAAAATCAAAGCCAAACTGAAACCAGAGCCAAACCGTGTTATCGATGGTTTAAGAAAATGACATCCATTAGATCTCAGTAAATCTTGCATTATTTCTTACCATCCAAAGTCAAAACTCTTGTCTTGTAATTTTTCTCAGTAGAAATTAATCTCTCATAATGGGCGAACATTGAAGAAATGTGTGTATGTCCCTAGGTGCCTTTGAGCCAGCGTCCCTGCAGCTTTCTTGGCAAGGTTTTCCAGAATGGGTTTGCCATTGCCTGCTTCCTAGGACTGAGAGAGGGTGACTGGCCCAAGCTCACCCAGCTGGCTTTGATGCCTAAAGTGGGACTAGAACTCCCCGTGTTGCGTTTTCTGGCCTGACGCCTTAACCACTATTCCAAAACGGCTCTCTTGCTGAACATTGAAGACGCTTTTCTAGAAAATATAGGTATCGCCTTTTAACACAAAAGATTGTGTGTTCCAATGTGGTATGTACGTGTACTACACAATAGAAATAACACACAGGGGATTTAAAATTACAAAAGAAATAAAAAACTTCACTTTGGAAACCATCTTACACCATGTGATTATTATTATTATTATTATTATTATTATTATTATTATTATTATTATTATTATATTTTATTTCTATACCACCCTTCTCCTGATAAAAATATTTTAAATTAGGTAAATGACACTTTTATTCTAAGCTTCTTTCTCCATGGAAAATCCCATTGAAAGCCACCCGCAGAGAGATGCAACAGCCAGGCAGGCTCCAGAGATGACTGTAGCCTTTTTCCTCCAGCCTGAAACTGCAGCCAGGGAGGCGGAGGCTATAATTGGAGCCAAACACGTTGGCTATTTCCCCAGGGTCCACTTGACAAGCAACCACTGCGCAGATTGTTGCCATGATGGACGTCCCCATCTGTGTTCTGGTCAGAGGCAGGCAGCCATGACCGACAACTTTGCAAGAATGTCCACTCTAATGGCAGAGACAAACTACGGGCCATTTCCTCCTCCGGCCATCCTACTCTGGAGTGTAGAATTGTAAGTCTGGCAGGGACCATTCAAGCCAGATTTGTTCCTTTAAAAGCATTACTTTTAGAATTTTAGCATTGTTTTGGTTTTTTACTTTTTTTGCCATTACCCTTTTAAGCATTACTTTTAGATCCCCCAAGGGGAGGCTCTGTCCTGTAAGATTTCTTTATTAAATGAATGGGGTCTTTTGGCTCCCATTTGCACGTCAGAAAAGGTATGTTGGGTAGAGAGAAGCAGAAAGCAGCTATCATTTCCAGGGATCTGGACACTGGACCCCAATATTTTGTTTAAAATAAAACCAGCTCCATCACACTTTAGCTCATGTTTAACTTGTGGTCCACAAGGACACTGAGATCTTTGGATCCTATAATTGCACATTGTATATAAATAATACTTCCTTTTGTGTGCCCCGAATTCTCCCAGCATTCCACATATCTTTTTCCTAATGTGCATTATTTAAAGCTACTTGGCCGTCTCCAAGCCACGGTGAGTTAAGCTGAGCTGGAGAGAGACTTTGTTAATAAGGAATAATAACCATTTTTGTAAAATAATCTCTCTTTTTATTTTGGAAAAGGAAAAGTCCTCAGAAATAATTTGTTTCTGGGACCATCAGCAGTTTCAACTTTTCTTCTAAACCTTAGGCTGGTAGAGGAAGCATCTGCAAAGCCTCAGTTCTCACGAACCGTTGAGCAGTCGGTCTGTTCCAGCAGCCGGATTCGTTGGGCTCTCCTGCTCCTTGGCACCTGCTCCTGCTCCTTGGGGAACTTGGCAGCCATCTCCGGAGGCTCCCCCACCCCTCCGGTCAGCAGGGCCCCCTTGCTTTATGGTGCCTGTCTCCAGCTAACCCACAGGAGGGAAACCATTTGACTTCAGGAGATCCCTAGCAGGGATAACAGGATAAGTTTGCTTCACTTAATTGCCTCTGTTTTTAACTTCAACTCCAGATTAAAAAATTATTCCAATGCCTGGGCAAAGGGGAGCAGGACTTGTTCAAGCAGCCAAGAATTCATCAGCCTCCATCCATCGGCTTGATCCCAGGAACTCCCTTCTCTAAGCCTCCTCGAGGGTTCCTGCGGTCATGTGAACAGAGCCAGCGATCTGAGTCTTTCCCTCCGTGGTCACCCATGACGGAGGGTGGGGTAGCCCAGTCTGGTCCAGGGGAGGCCCGAGCAAAACCCGTCACTGGCCACCCAGCTTCTTACACTTTTTAAAATAAAATTACTTGGACTTCAGTGAGTCCTGCAATCTTTACCCTACAGGTTCGATGCCTGGGATTTTTTTCTCTGTTTAGCTCGGGGTATGTGAGCTTCAGTACTATGATGGAAACCTCAGTAAAGTATGCAGATTTTGTGCCTCTCCAAATAATGAAAGTCCCCCGGATGAAACTTTTCTGGACTTTGGAATAGACATCTGTGTGACTTTTGCTCCCATGCAGTTTGTAAAACTTATTTATTTATTCATTTATTTATTGGTTCCATTTATATGCCGCCCTTCTCCGGAGACTCAGGGCGGCTTACAATGCATTAAGCAATAGCCTTCATACTTTTTGTATATACCTGCTTAGTAGGGCTTTCAGGGGCCCCCTAAGCGGTGTTCTTTTTTATATACAAAGTCAGCTTATTGCCCCCACAATCCGGGTCCTCATTTTACCTACCTCGGAAGGATGGAAGGCTGAGTTAACCTTGAGCCTGGTAGGATTTGAACTCGCAGTAATTGCAGGCAGCTGGCAGCTAAGTGCTACTTTAACAGCACTTTAGTCCGCTGCACTACCAAGGCTCAAAACTGATGTTTTTGAGGCTGCAATCTTATCCAGGTTTATTCAAGAGTAAGTCACGTTGTTCCACTTCCCCCATCAAGAGCAAATCTATGAAAAGTAAAAATATTAGCTGTCTACATTCATCATCAGAAAGTTTTCCTAGAGAGTTTTGAAACTAGAATGACAGGAGTAAACCACGAGATTCAATATATTACAACATGAGGTATTTTAAGGTTTAGTGGCGATCCAAAACAGTTATTTTAAAAGATTCCAGATTTCCCTTAAAGATTGAAAGCCAATAGCATTTTTACTGCTAGCCAGTTATGCGTTTTTCTAAAGGACAGCTTTATTTTTATTCCTGCCAGTCAGCTGTCCATATGCTGCAAATATTAGCTTCCTATATGAGCACTGTTTAATTAATAAAGAACCATATGTACTATTATTTTGGAAAAGATGGCATGAATGTTTTAAAACTTTTCTGTGTTTTGCAAGAGTTCTGTCACAGAAGCTATGCTAGAATGCTAAAAAAATAATTTTAATGCATATTTGTGAAACAATGTAGGGAAAAGCAAGTTCTTCCTTCCTTATTCCCTTGTAGGAAGAGAATGCTAAATAAGAGAATTCCAGCTGTGCAAAAGGAATGTTACAATGGGTTATGCAAGTCATTAATATTGCAATGAAAACTAATTAAACCTAGAGCTATGAAGAAGAACTCAACAGAGATTTGACTATTGGAAACGCAGGATTAGAGGGCCTTTATAAAACTTTATTTTAGCCCTTGGAGTAGAATTGCAAACAGAATAACATAACCAACTTGATTTAAAAGAAATTAAGTGCAGGCCATTCCTGGGGCTTTGCTCTTCTCATGTGGATGACTTGCTCAGCTTCCAGCCGCCCTGCCGCCTGTTTTGTTGAGTTTCTGGGTACCCACAACGGGACACTCAAGTCTGAGGACAGAGATCTTTGCTCCACAACAGACCCAGGTGAGCATTCAGAGGGCCGTCCCCGCCCCCCCCCCCAGTCTAGAAAATCTGCCCTGAGAAGTCCACCCCTGTGGAGCAGCCCCAGTGGCAGAGGCGAGGCTGCTCAGCCCAGCGGCATCTTTGCCCCCCAAGAAGGATGGCCCCAGAGGTGGCCCTGTAGAAGAAAGAAGAGGCTCAAATAGGCCTTTCGGGCCATCTTCCCTCAGAGGGTCCCACCCAGGCTGCACCTGTTGAGGAAACACTGCCCTTCAGCTTTGGGAGGCCAGAAGGAGCAGCAGCAGCAGCAGCAGCAGCTGCCCCCGTTGGCACAGTCACCCTCCTGCCACCCTCCGCTTGGCCTTGGGCGGATCAGGTGGGCCTCCGGATTCTGGGTGGGCGTGGCAGCTTCAGCTATTTGAAGGAAGCGTCATGGCCAGCTGCAGAGCGGGTGGGCGGGTCCCAGCCTTTGCCTCTGCACCTGTCAGCGCCTCCTCCTCCTCCTCCTCCTGCTGATCGGCCCAGATCCCAACAAGGCGGCACCTTCTGATTTACTCCTAGACCTTTATTTACACATTTGTCCCACAAAGCTGCCCACATTTATTTTAAAAAAATTGTCAATGATGTAGATCCAGATTGACTTCTAAATAGACAGCCTCCAATGCCCACTCACATCTGCCTCCAATGATGCCATTATGAACCGCTTCACCCTAAGGGGGCTTCAAAAGACATTTTTATTATATGGACAAACTCTAAGTTTGGATTCTTCAAAATGGCAGTTACTATTGTCTCTCATCGCAACCTCCGTATCACGCTATCCATGACCCCAATTAGGAGCCGTTTGGCACTTGGGGGTTTCAAAGGTTTTATGGATATGCCTCAAGTAATTTCTAACCTTCCAAAAAGGGAAGGTGCAGCACCAATGACTTGATGGGTTGGGGAACTTGTGCCATTTTTGAACCGGCAAGGGAAGAGCCTGTGAGAAGAGAGATGAGCAAACCATCTGGCTGGAGAGGTGGAAACCAGGCAGAGGGAAGAGGCAAAGCAGAAGGAGGGTTGGTACAGCTCTTGGAAGGGCAAACAGGCACGGAGAGCGACTCTTCCCAGTTGCCTCAGTCCTGCCCACCCCCCAGGAATGACAACCCTGCTCCCCAAGACTTCTAGGCCACTTCCCAGACCTTAAAGTGTGTATCAGTGCAAAAAAAGGGGCACAAGGAATAGAACAATTAAAATATTGGATGGTCTAAGCTCATGTTTGCTTCCCTTCCCCTTTAGCAACAGATGTGTCATATTTCCAAAACAACACCTTTCCTCCTTGTGTATTGCATGGCTCCTGAAAGGAAAGGCATTTAAAATCTTTCCCATGAGACTCAGGGGAAAATGCCCCTTGGTGTTCCCAGTCCTGCATGTCAGAACAATACACGGAGACGCCTGATCCAAGGACAGTTACTCGGAATTTACCACACTGCTGAGAGTTTGGAAGACTTGAAGTGAGTCAAAAGACAATCCAGTTCCCACCATCTTCATTCTGAGAGACAGAGGGGGTGGGGGGTGGGGAACTTTCCCGGCCAAGGAGAGGCGGTTGCTCTTCTCACTGGCCAGGGAAGCTCTCGGGTTACAGTCTGCAGAGCCAGCACCCCAACTGTCTTCTGGGGACTGTCCTTGGACAGAGGAAACCTGATCTAAATCTAGACAGCTGTAACCACACGGATCCCAGCTGACAAGCAGTAGACTAGAAGGGGAGGGGAACCCACCACCCAATGATCTCCGCTGGCTCTTGGGTTTTTTTCAACTATATCACAACATTCTTTCATTTCTAACCCTGCTTCTGTTTTGTGGCATTCCCAAGGTTTCCTATTGGATTAGTTTGAAGGCCCTTTGGGTAAGAGCCCCACATCATGTTTTTGACTAATTGATTGGCTCATTGTTGGACAAAAGGCTGCCTTGTGTAACCTGAGTTATGGTTATTTATAAACAAACATCATTGACTAAAATGCCGACTCTGTGACTCTAGGATTGCAGTCCCTAGAGCAAGAGCCCCCAGAGGATACTTCCTGCCTCCTGGGCATCCCATTTAAGGTGTGAAAAGCAATTTGCATCTTTCACCTCCAGCAAGCCCACCAGATCCAAATGTAGGCGGGACTCCCCCAAATGGAACTTGACCCGTGACCTAAGTGGAAGGTGCCCCCCATTTCCTGACACAAAGCCTATTAAGCCCTGGTTCGATTAGAGCCCAGGCATACGTGTGGGCACCCGGGTACAGTGGCAGTGACCAAGACGCTTTCCTTGTACTTCCTGTAGTAGCTGTTGAAATTATGAAAAAAAAAAATCAGGGAATTTTAAATAATACTATGCAGAGAAAAGTATTTTATTGGGTATTGGGTTTCCTGGTCTCATCTACCCAGATGGGGCAGGCAAAGGCTTCAGGTGTGAAGACTTGGCAGAGAGGGATGCCCACTGTGCCAATGGGAGATCATGTTTTTTCTGCTGCGAGTGACTGTAGCTGGGACACTACACCCTTTTCTGCCTACCTCATTCCTGACCCACACCCACCCCAATAAATGGCAATTAAGCTGAGGAAAGAGCTTACACCAATGCATAGATCGCTGTTGTCACTAAGTCTTCCCTGTTCAGGAATGGTCCCAGTTGGTCAAACATTGCCCAGAGCACAGCCGGTCACTATGGATGCACCTCTATGGGGTGATCACCTCAGTGTGAACCCGGGAGCTCTCCACGCCACGTACATGGATAACATTAGACAAATAAATAGAGGCATCCAATCTTGGCCACAAGGAGAGAGTTCATAAACCAAAACATGAGATCCGAGTTGTGTATTTAGATGCAGGTCTCTGTCTCTTCGCTCATTTTCCTCTTACAATACAATTTTGTGGAACAACTTGGAGTTATGAGGCTTAGTCCTAAAACTGGTCTCGATATTAACGGAAGCTTTGCCCTGGCTGGAAGATGCCTTTCCATCTGCTTTTGCCTTCTCTCTCTCTCCCAATTATGCTCTTTGTGTGGTAAGGAAACCCAGGCCAAAAGCAAAGGATCCCTTCCGCCTGTGGAAAGATTCTGGGGTTGCTCTGCTCCCTGAACCTTTGTGCAGCCCAACTCCCCAGCCAGCAGCAGGATATATATTTGCAATTAATTCTAGTTTTACCTTCACTCTGTAAATTCGAGCGAATGGCACTGGATTTATTTGTGGTCAGAACAGCCAGCCTCTCTCTGGGGACCTTCTCTTGGTGAAAGAGGCCAGCAGTAATTTTCAGCCATGAGTAATTGTGCATAATATAGTCCTAAATGATTTTTCTACTGTAATTTCATTAGAGTTTAGAAATTTAATTAGATTTTGAATCGCTCTGAAATAAAGTAGCGAAGTACCCAGAGACTAAGAGCAGTGGTTATATTGTCTTTTGAGGCCAGAATTCTTGCTCTCAAATTGGCATGTGTTCATTAGGAGGAACTTTGTAGAACTTTGTGATATATTGTTGTCTTCCAGAATGGACTCCGAATAGGCCTTCAGAGAGCATTAGAGGAACACACAATTATTATGCACTCTCTTCTTGATGTTTAAGATCATCCTCTTACATGCACTTAATAAAAATATGCTTCCAAAGTTGAGAGAGAAACTGTGGAGACAGAAAAGCTGCTCTTTAAGTGCCCCTACGCTCTTCCGCCTTTATTAGTCACCCCAGTATTTGCACATGATGTTCCAAGAAGGAATTCTTTGCTTCGCTTTAATGATGAGGTAGGTTTATAGTTCCTTTTATTACTGCAACGTACGAAGTTTCATGGCAGCTGAAATTAGAGGCTTCGGAAACTTCCCGGTGTCCCTTTTGCCCAAGACAGGGGAAATATTTCTCTTCCCAACTGTAGCCAACAAGTTAAAAGTGTTCGTGCAATCAGGTAAATGAAGGCTCAGTTCGGGGGCGGTGGGGGGGAGCTGGCAAGAGGGCTGGCAGCGGGAAGGTCCTCTGCGTATTGAGCTTGCCGTGGGGCACCCTCTCTTCCTTTGAAATAGGGGTCTATAACTATGGACTCTTGATAAGAGTCCTGGTGGTGCAGTGGATAGAATGCAGCATTGCAGGCTAACTGCCCACTGCCAGAAGTTTGATCCTGACTGGCTCAAGGCCTTCCATCCTTCTGGAGGTCAGTAAAATGAGAAGCCAGATTGCTGGGGGCAAGAGGCTGACTCTGTAAGCCCCTTAGAGTGGGCTGCAAAGCTCTGTGGAGCGGTATATTCAGAATTTGTTTTCCATAAAACCTGGGTTTGTTTCCACAGTAGGGAGGCAAGGGGTATTATTTCTTTGCTAATGTCCACCCAAGGTTTGAAGGAAGCGTGGTGGCAACATCACAGGAAGAGCAGTCCTGAGATCTCATTATTTTGTGAACTTTTTTGTCAACGTGTTGAATCTGTGCAAATTGGCAACAATTCAGTCCTGCCATGTGGTGAGGAGGAATCTCTGGAATCCATAGCGATGGGTCAAGAGCCAGAGTTGCGCCTTCAGTTACTTGCCCATAATCCACACATGCCCACATGCCCACCTTATGTTGGACCACACTTGGAGAACACTGAGGACCTGGAAAGGGTGCAGAGAAGAACCAGAAGGGGCTTGGAGGCTGACTCCTATGAAGAGCAGTTAAAGGGACCGGGTCTGTTTAGCCTGAAGAAGAGAAGGCTACGGGGACACACAATAGCAATCTTCCAAGACCTGAAGGACCGCCATAGATCAATGCACATTCTGAAGCCCAACAGTTCATGAAAGAATGAAATGGTGGTTATGTTGTCTTGTCAATGCATCCTGTGTCCTTTCTGCCCTTAGTCTGATTACAGTAGAGCTCGGTCTGCATAAATGATAGACATACATGCCTCCTATTGTATATCCTTGGAACGCTGAACACAACGCTCAGGATGGGCATATAAGAAGTAGAGGCTGGACACAAAGTTTAAGAGACCCGAAACGCTCCCGGTGAGTGAGGATGATCAGAAAAGAAAACAAGGGAACTCAGGGGCAAGGGAGGAGAACCAGGCCACCCTGGGCTGAAAGGGCAGCTTGGCTAAAGGTCACCGAAGGGTAGGCAGACTCTGCCTAACGTGACCTTTCAGGCCGTCATTTAGGCCAGGGACGCCTAGATACAATTCTTGCAGATGAGCTGAAATTTGGTTAGGATGGTATTTTTAACAAGTCTTTAATTTTGCAATCCTACAAAGTCCTTGTGATTAAAGCTATAGCTCAGGCATAATTGCTACCTTATTTGGGTAACAGTAAGCAAGAACGGAAAATGCGCTCCCAATTCTGATGGTGTCGTGCTTTGGACTCTGTGGCAAAAGGGGCTGTGGAGCACCCAGGGCACCTTTCATCTGGGGAGCACGGAAACAGGAGCTCCAACCTTGGCTTAATCATGCCAGAATGAGATGTTTCCCCCCCCCTCTATAATACCATGCAGCGACTCCTGCTTCCCACCTATAGTTCTTGCCAACTTAATCTACTTGGCCACTTTGGGGTTCACCTGGAGAGAATTTACGAACGCTCATCTTTACTCAAACAGCTTTTGCTCCTGCAGGCCAAATCAATTTGCTCATCCAGGCCAAGAAACTTGCTAAACAGGCTTTAAACAGCAGGATTAGATGATTCACTGTTTGCCCAGAACCTGCCACAAGGCAGGCCAGTGATGGGAACTGAGGCCTTGTGTACCCCCACATGAAGTGCAGCAGACCGACTGCCCAGCACTCTTGGAGCTGGCAAAATTAGGAAGACATTTTGGTGTGGAGCACAGAAATGAGAGATGGAGGTTGCTTTTGTGATAGACCAGAAGTAGGTTTTGGACCAGTTTGGGAGCGTCTCTCCTCATGCCAGCTCAAGCAGGAAGCGTGGAAGAGCCCTGGATCACCAATGAAGCAATTTGTGCTTCCACAACAAGGCAATAGTGCTCCTTAATCAATCAATCAATCAATCAATCAATCAATCAATCAATCAATCATCCACTTTATAAATTGAGACCAAGGAAATAGTTGAGCCAATCTATGGTCATCCTATCTTGCATACATTGGGAGGGACAGTCAATTATAAAGATCCTCCTGCCTGCCTGGAGACCTCTTTCCTCATGGCGGCCCAAATTAAAGGGCACGTGCCCTCATTCTGACCCTGACCCAGCTGGAAAAAAGGTTTGTGCCCTCTTTGGCAGGCCACTTCAGCAGAGTCCGACCAGCACCGTCTGACACATCCATTTCTAGAAACAAGCGACCTGCAGCCGCTCTTCCCTGCCCTCCCTCCCTCTGAGGACAGGATGACCTTGGCAAAGAGTGACCGGTCCTGCTGCTTTTCTCCCTTCAGCCATGGCCCCAGAGGAACAAATGAGCAACAGGCACCCTGCGGGCTGTGACGCAGGTGACTCTCCTGCACACACTTGAGCCACAGAAATCCTGGGGGGGGGGGCTGAAGGCGGCCTTCAGGTGTCACTATCTTCCTAAGTCAAAAGTGATGGACCATCTGGGGAACAATTAGAGGGCCCTTCGCCAGGTGAAGAAGAGCTTTGTGCAAAGGAGCCCCAGCCGGCCGGCATCAGCAGCAGGGTGACTGATCAAAATAGCCACAGTCGTCTTTATATTTTACAGGGAGCCGGTTTTACGACAATTCCCTTAGAACCGAAGCAAATGCTTTGGCGAAAGGAACGTTCTGAGGAGACGCACGATGGGGGGGACCCATTGAGATGCTTCTTGTCTGCATCACATTTTGGCACTTCCCTCCTCTGAAAAGCAAAGTGCTGTGTTAGTCTGAGTTGCAGAGATCCCCAGTTCAATTATACGGGAGCTTATTAGTATCGTAGGCTAACTAACGTATTAAATTACTAAAGTTATGCTAGTAAGTAATTCTGAGTGCTCATAGTGAAGGCTAAACTCTGCCTATTAATAGATTTCTTTCTACGCCTGCATTTTCATTAAGGTTTCCATTTTGGAAGTTGAGGGAAGAAGTAGGCACACACACACACACACACACACACACACACACACACACACACACATATATTAAAAGACCCCCAGCCACTTCTGCATCTAAGTCCTCCTTCCTTCCCACGAAGGAAAAACAAAGCAGAAGCAGCCACTCCTGCGGGATCCCGTCACTTCTGTCAGGAGGAGGAAAGTCCCGCTAAGAAGGACAGGGAGGCACTATGGCAACATGCGGAGAAAAAGAGGGAACTTACGTTGCAGCCCTGCAATGCTGCTGAAGCCTCTCTCTCTCTCATACACACCCACCCACCCACCCACCCA
This sequence comes from Pantherophis guttatus, assembly GCF_059756535.1. Classification (NCBI taxonomy): domain Eukaryota; kingdom Metazoa; phylum Chordata; class Lepidosauria; order Squamata; family Colubridae; genus Pantherophis; species Pantherophis guttatus. Next base: position 131,431,366 of record NC_142067.1, read on the forward strand.
CCTACCCACCCTCCTTTGGATGATGCTGGGCAGAAATATGGGTAAACCTGCCTGTCCCAGGATAATGTTGCAGGATCCACTCTGGGTGGGTCACCGGGACCGGAGGTTTAGCCTTCTGAGCTTTCGGACTCGTGCTGGAGCCCATCCTCGGGGAAGTTCTCTCTAGCAGAGGGTGGGCTTTCGGTAAATATGGGTACACAGAGAAACGAATGATAATAGAGATCAAGCTAGGCAGCGATTTTGAGGTTCTAGTTGGAAGAGGACAGACAGGACTTCTTTGCTGATCTTTCAAGAGATCTGAGTGGAGATGTTCTGTTTGATACATGGCCAAAAAGGATTTCAAAATTCTATTTTGAACATTTTAAACAGGAACATCGTGCATTAGGGGACGCGCGCAAAGAATTTCTGGGCGGGAGGTTGAACAACTAGCCTCATGGTGTGACCGGAACGATCTGGAACGGAACACATTCAAAACTGGAGAAATGGTGGTAGACTTTAGGAGAAACCCTTCCATACTTCCATCTCTCACAATACTAGATAACACAGTATCAACAGTAGAGACCTTCAAATTTCTAGGTTCTACCATATCGCAAGATCTAAAATGGACAGCTAACATCAAAAACGTCATCAAAAAGCACAACAAACAATGTTTTTTCTGTGCCAACTCAGAAAGCTCAAACTGCCCAAGGGGCTCCTGATCCAGTTCTACAGAGGAATTACTGAGTCTGTCATCTGCACCTCTATAACTGTCTGGTTTGGCTCTGCAACCCAAAAAGACAGATACAGACTTCAGAGGATCATTAGAACTGCAGAAAAAACAATTGCTACCAACCTGCCTTCCATTGAAGACCTGTATACTGCACGAATCAAAAAGAGGACTGTGAAAATATCTACAGACCCCTCGCATCCTGGACCTGAACTGTTTCAACTCCTACCTTCAAAAGTCGCTATAGAGCACTGCACACCAGAACAACTAGACACAAGAACAGTTTTTTCCTGAATGCCATCACTCTGCTAAACAAAAAATTCCCTCAACACTGTGAAACTATTTACTAAGTCTGCACTACTATTAATCTTCTTATCATTCCCACCACCCATCTCCTTCCACTTATGACTCTATGACTGTTTGTATCCTTACAATTTATATTGATATTGTTTCCGGATTGCTTATTTGTACCCTATGACTATCATTAAATGTTGTGCCTTATGATTCTTGATGAACGTATCTTTTCTTTTATGTACACTTAATACATAAGTGTATGCACCAAGACAAATTCCTTGTGTGTCCAATCACACTTGGCCAATAAAAAATTCTAATTCTAATCTATGACTTGCAGCCTTCACTTGCCTGTTGGTGCTATTGGCACCCACCACAACACCCCCAATCCCACCCCCCAGGTATCAATCAGGCTTTGGTTGATTTGAGAACCACGTACACCCTTTAAGGATGCTGTGCTTGAGTTCTCTTGGGCAAAAGCTTTCTAAAACAGTCTTAAAGAATGAAGCTTATTTTAACAAGGTTGCCTTAATATGGTCTCTGAGAACCCCAGGGACCAGAAACACTGAAGAAAAAGATAAATTTGGACAACTGTTAAAAAAATAAAGGCCTTGGTGAAGACTACATTGGTGATCTCTAAACAAAAGGACAGAATTTTAACTCCTGCTTCTTGGGCACGAATGCCTTGAAGACCGAAAGACTTAAGAGCTGAACTCCTTCGAGGATATCAAGTCTTGCAAAAGTACAAACTTGTAGAGAAGCTGGGCAATGACCTTGGCCAGGAAAACCTTGCAAGCTGCAGGGATAAAGCGGACTCCTTTCCAATGGAAAAATCTCAGAATAGCTGTGGAGTTACACCGAGCAACACTTGCCAGTTATAAAAACCTTCCCCAAAATCTGGAACAGCCCTCCAAGGTATTTATAAGCACACGCTTGTTCCACAACATTCCCATTAATTTGCCAATTATGAAAGTTAGGATGCTTTTAGGCAAATACTAGAACTTTAGGTTTTCTAACATTTTATTCCTAGTTTTCCTTTGAACAGAAGGCGGCCAAAGCTCTCAGGGCCCTTCTCCATCCCACCTGAGAGAGACAGCTATGAGCGTGGTATGAAATTCAGATGAAATGTATTCCTATTCATATGAGGTTCCTGGAACTCCTTGGCCTGTAGCGTGTGTGACATCACGAGGTCAGCCCGAGGGGGCCTGGATCAATGGGCTGATAGGTGGAAATTAAAAAGAAGAGGTGCCACAATACACCCTTGGCTCCCCCACCTCTGAATAGTGACTGCTCCAGAGAGCTGCCCACAGGGGGTACCCAACTCTCACGGTGGAACTGGGGCTGTGGGGTGGGGGTGGACAGGGCAGCCCCTGTGGAGTTCACAATCTCCAGTCCTGGGCCTCTCCAGGGTTTGACTGGTGAAATGAGGCCCTTAACCTCTGATGTGGACATGGGAGCCAGTCAGGGGAAATGTCTCCACTTCTCTTCTATGAAAATACTCTGGACACGCCTCTCCCAGGACTTCGCAGGGCATTTGGTAGGCTGAATCCAAACCTCTACCTCAAGGAAGCCTTTCAGCCGCAAGATCTCCGGGAGACCCACTGTGGTGTGGCAATGATAGCTTGATAAGAGCTTAAGAATACAAAACAATTTCCCTTTCAAACAGGGAAAGCCCCCTTTAAATCCTAGAGGCTCAGCAGCAAAAGCGGAAACTTCTGCAGGAAAGGAATCCCACTCACCAAGACAAGGTCTCCATTAATGCTTCAAAACCAAATCATCCAGGAATTGATCAAATTAGGTAGAAACAAGTCACAAAAAGTTCAAATAGATTAGCTTAGCCACCGGGTTGTCTAATCTTCCCGTTTCTTTGCCGGCTCCCTTGCGAAACTGACAAACTATCTACAGACCAGCAGCAGGAAACTCCTGACCACGATAGGATTAGGTTGGCCTCTTGTGCTAAATACAACAAATGTGATCTTGTATCAAAAAGGGCAAATGTAACCAACCAAAGGTAAAGACTAACCTTGTGAAAGAAATCACGTAGGTCCACCACTTATAAATGACAGAGAAACATTTTGTGCAAAGGTTTTGATTTGGACCCCTGTCCCAAGACGGGGCTCCCTGTTTCTGCAGAGAGAAGCCGCTGAGAGTCCTCTTTCTGGTTTGGCCCAGGGGCCCCCGAGGCCACGAAAGCAGAGCCCGGCCGAGGCTAACAGGGAGGCTGACGAGCCAGAAAGCAGCAGACTGTGAGGCACAAAGCCATCCGCATGACTTTGGGCCAGTCCCATCCTTTCAGCCCCAGGAAGGAGGTAACGGCCAATCATTTGGGAAAAACCTTGCCAAGAAAACGGCAGGGACCAGTTCGGGCAGTCAGCAGGCGCCAAAAACTGATTGGATGGCCAAATAAATAAAGAACCAAGGAAGCACCTTAGCAGTTGCAGTTCAGCTGCCCTGTCCTTTTCTTTTGCTTTTAGAAGGGCTTTCTGGCTCCACTTTTGTTGCAACAGCAATTTCAATACACCGGAGATCAGTTAACAGGGGCGGATCTTTTTGTACTATAATAAAATCTGTGACAAACCAAGGTGAGGCTCTAACACAGCAGAGACCATGAGGGTCTTCCAAGAGGAGCTTGAAGAATAAGGGAAGAGGAATTCTTTTTGAATGAAGCAAGTTTTAAATCTGTGTCTTCCGACCCGGCAACCAAAATTTCTAAAACATGAATCTCATTTTAAAAGACTGCAGCCAGTTCATTGACTGTCCCTGCATTTTTGCCTTTGGAACGGGGCTGCAGCAGCAAATCTATTGCGTGGTTGGTTGCCCAGTCAGCCAGATGTTCAGACTAGATTTGGCTTTTTTTGTCCGCCTTTGGAGTCCTTCCCAAGGATTTGGGAGAGGCAGATGCTTGATGGTGTCACAGGATGTACAGCTGCCTTTCGCAATTGACCGAGGGGGAAGGTGTTCAAGTGGTGCTCCAGTTGTTCTGGGATTGCACGCAAGGCGCCTATTATTCTTGGTACTCTCTTTGCTTTCTTTTGCCTTCTACTTTCATTTGCAGCTCTTCGTTCCCAACAAAAGCAGGCAGGGTGATCCAAACTCCTCCCCCTGAGCTTCCTTAGCGCCCCCTCCCCCTCTGGTTCTCTCTTCCAGATGGATTTGGTCTAAACTCTAGCCTGAGAAAAGCATCTCCCACATCTAATGGCATCCTGCATAATTTGGTGAGTCAGCCGTTTAAGTGTGGAGTTACTGGGCCCTCCTGCCAGATTTCAACTGAATGCTGGAAAGAGCCCAGTCCAAAACAGAGCAGGCCCCTTGCCATGATGAGAAACACATGTGTTTGTGCAGTTGCTGAAAGAAACTCTCCGACTACAATTTTTACTCCCATTCTTTTTTTCTATAGTGCTTTCCTACTCTGAAGTAGCATTAAGTAATTTATTTTATCCAGATTTTTAAGAAAGCAGCAAAGCTTCCTAGCCCTTGTCATCAGCATATGTGTTAGCCAAGTGGTGATGTGATAATCTCAATCAATGATATGTCAGGCGCGCTAAGGAGAAGCTTCTGAGCACAACCAAAAACTGTGCAATGCTCCCTGACCGCCCTCTTTGGACACACAGAAAACTAGGTTCCTCTTTATTGATGGCATCTCTTCTCTGACAGCTCAAGGCTGGGTACATGTGGGTCTCCCCACATTTTATTCCTTAGCAAACTGGGGAAATAAATTGTGCTGAGAGACACTGGGCCCGAATCAACCAGAATGGAATTTGATACCTCTGGTTCCAAATCAATGCTTTAACAATCGCATACTGTATGCTTTCTAGGAAATACTCTTTTTCTCCTCCAGACAGATTTATGTGGGCCACTCAGTCCAACTTCATATTTTGTAAGAAAAATGCAGACTCTGTCTCCAAAAGGCAAGCATTCATATTGCCTAACCCTAACCCCCTCCTTGCAAAGGCCTCTGCTTTTGCTGCTGTGGATGGAACCGCCTGCAAACCGGACGGATTTAGCGTGGGACCCGAAGGGCTGCGTGGGGGAAGGAAAGCTTCCCCTTTGAGAAGCTCCACCAGGCCCAGACCGGGAGGGCAGAGGCGCTCAGGAGGCTAACCGTGACACCTGCAGCGGGAGGGCGGAGCGTTGCCATACAACCTTCCCCGCTTCGCCCGACCCGGGAGTGAGCCGTTTGAGGGCAGCGGGCCCAGTCTGGCCGCCGGAGGAGCCCCTGGAAGCGGCCGCCCCATCCCCGGCGAGGGAGGGAGGGAGCGGCGCATCGCTGGGTCCCGGCCAGCCACGCCGCCTTCTCAAAGGAGCCCCCAAGGCCAGCGTTGCCCCGCCAGGCAAGCCGGGCGGCCGCGGCTGCGAGCTTCCAGCGGCCCGCCGCCCTTCGCGGAGCCTCGCTCGGCTACTGCGCCGGGACGCGGGATGCCACAGGCCGGCCGGCCGGCGCGGGGGAGGCTCGGAAGGCGGCGCCTGCCGGCTTTGCCCTCCCTCCGCCCGGCCCGCCCTCGCCGAGAGCGCGGCGGCGGCGGCGGCGGCTGGAAGCGCTCCGGGGGCTCTGCGCGGAGCCGGGCCAGCGGGGTCTTCCGGCGAGGCTGCCCGGGGTGGCGCGGCCCGGGAAGGGAGGCCGCTTCGTGGGGCGAGGCGGTCGGGAGCCTGGCAGCCCTCCGCGATGCCTCTGCTGGCGCTGCTGGCGCTGTTGGCCGGCGCGCCCTGGGCAGGTAAGGGGGCGGCAGGGCGGCAGGGAGGGGCGGCAGGAGCTCCGCGCCCGTCCTGGCCCCGGCGGAGCTCTCCCCGCGGGAGCAGCGCTGGGCTCCGTGGCGGCGGAGGCGCTTCGGGGAAGGAGAGGGCTGCTTCTGTGGGGACCCCAAAGACCTCCGCCCGGCTCTTGAAAGGAGAAGGGCGGCGCGGAGCAGCTGAGCCGCAGGCTGGAACTGAGGAGCTCCTCTTCGGAGACGTCCAGGGAGCGTCGCTTGCCGCCTCCAAATGTAAAAGCCTCCCTAACTGAGCGAGCGCATTCAAGCCGCGCTGCTAAATGGTTCTGGAGGGGAAAAGAGCCCGCCGCTCCCCAGCGCTGCCTGCCTAGCGGCGACTGGAAGCAAAGGAAGCCAGTGCCCGGCGCCTGTGGGCGAAGATGCTCGGCTGTTACCAGTCGGCCTCCTGCTCATCGGGGCTTCCAACAGGAGACGGGGCTTGTGCCCCCTCCCCTTTCTTCAGCCCTTGTTTTAATGGGAAACCAAGGCAAGGAGGGGAGGGGGATGCTTGGAAAACCGGTGGAGGGTCTCTGGGGCGGAATTTCTCCCCTGCCTCCCTTTTCTGCGGGTGGAGGTTAGGAGTAGAGAAGGGGGATGGGCGCCAGAGAAAGGCTTGTGGTTGGAGGGGGGGGGCAGTTCAAGACCTGCACTCGGGTTTGGGGTCAGGATCTGCTCTGCGTCCCCGGAGGCCTCCCAAGGTTGGCGGCTTCAATTGGTCTGTGGGTTGAAGAAAGAAAAATACAGGAAATGAGCCAGTTCCATCTAAAGCAGTCAAGGGCCTGCAATTCTGGCACCTCAGGGCTATTATCCTGATTATCTGGGCTTCATTAGGCAGGCAGGCTTTTGGGCGGAACGGATGTGTGTGTGTGTGTGGGGGGTGGTGGTTTGCAACTTGACTGGTTGATTTGGAGCTGCTGGGCAGCTTTTGGGAGCTTCCAGCACCTGGGGGTGGGGGGTGGGGGGGTGGGGGTGGCGCAGAGTCTGGGGACGAGGCAGCTCTGGCCTTTTGTGTCAGGTCTCCTCCATGCTGGGGGGCTGCTGTTCCTAGCCGGGCCTTAGGCTTCTCTGCATGCAGCTGCCAGTTAATGGGCCCGTTTGCGTATCTAGTGTGCCTGCTGTGACCATTCTGAAACTGGTTAGGCCTGGCAATACTTATCCATAACTTGGTTTGTTTATTTGGGTTTTATCCCACCTTTATTACTTTATAAGTAACTTAAGGTGGCAAACATACCCAAAAACCCTTCTTCCTCCTATTTTCCTCACAACGGCAACCCTGTCAGAGCAACTGAGTGGCCCAAAGTCGCCTTAATGACATTCGTGCCTAAGGCAAGACTAGAACTAGAACTCACGGCACCCTGCTTTCTAGGTCAGCACTTTAACCACTACACCAAACTAGACCAAGCAATTGTTATCATCTATATCTTGCTTTTCTCCAAACTTCAGCCGTCTTCTTGTGGCCATCATTGAGTAGTGCTTAAAAGAGCTTAAAGGAGCGCAGAATCCTAAATTACCAACATGCACAACTCTGGGAGTTGAAGTCCACATGTCTTAAAGTCGTCAAGATTGGACACCCCTACTTGGAGAGTAAAATTACCTAAGCATAAATACAGTGGAAGAATTTTTAAAAGTCCAATAAGGTTCAACATGATGCCTTAGGAGGAAAAAATACCAAAGTTTGGGGATAAATATGTCTGTAATAAGGGGAAAAAATGAATTGAGTCAGTTTTTCTCTGATAACCCATAACATAAAATATTTTTTCCATTTTTTAAAAAAAAAAAAGGAGTTGTAATTTTGTTAGATAGGGGTTAAGATAAGACCTAAAACGAATGATACGGTGTTGCACTGCTGAGAGTTTGTTTTTGGCTTTGTAGAGATTTGTGAAGCTCTGAACGTGACCGTCTCTCCGGGACCCAGAATACAGCATCTCATTGGAGATAATGTTACTTTATTCTGCCATGTTTCTCAAAAAAGGCGAAGAGAAAACCTTTTGGCTGTCCGGTGGGTTTTTGCTCTCCCCTCTGCCCAGGAATACCTGATGATCAAAATGACCAAGTTTGGGGTCGTCCAGTACTATGGAAATTACACAAGTCGCTTCTATAAGCGAAGGCTTCATCTTCTTGAGGAGAAACACAGGACGATGTACACATTTTTGATCCTGAATATCCAGCAAGCCGAACAAGGACACTATATTTGCAAAGTTCAAGAGATCAGCAAGCAAAGGAACAAGTGGACTTCCTGGTCCAATGGAAGTGCCTCTACTGAAGTCCAAGGTGAGCAAATAACACGGGAGGTTTTGCTTTGCAATCCACGCAGGATGGTTGCCTAACTGTACTACCTCAGAAAGAGCAGAGCATTCATCCAGAAGGCCTAAGATTTGACCATATTGGTGGAAGACAGTTACCATCCATTATTTAAAAACAGAAAGCCAAAGAAGGCAATAATACCTTTTCTTTTGTAGGATCCCTTATTAGTAACGGTGGGTTGATTTGGGCGTTAAGTATATTATGATACTTTTGAGTGAATGAGTGAGTGAGTGAGTGAATCTCTTTGTCGAGGGAAATAGCTCCTTCCCATGATATCTTTCAACAATACTTGTGTCTTTATTTGCCACAAGTATACACATACCAAGATCCTCATCTTACTATTTATTTACATAAAAGCAACTTCCATAAATTCATAAAATCCATAATCTGTTCCTATGACTTTGCATAACATGAGGTGTGTATGTGTGTGTCCATGCAAAAAATTTTTGAGCAAGCAGGATGTTACCAAACAAAGGCTGGGTTTAGGGGAGACATTCATATTTGAGCATAATACTGTACTTTGGGCAGAGAGCTTTTAATTTTACCATTGGTTGGAATTGTGGGCAGCCCTCTTCTGGCAGGCTGGATGAAAGGAGGGGGTCTTGGCACGAGTGAAATGTAGAACTACAAACCTCATCACAACAGAACGAACAACGGAGCAAGTGAACTGTTGCAACTAGGAATTCACATTAAATGGAACGTATGTTTTGTTTTACACTGGGGTAAAACATTTTCATTAGGAGAAAAAGAACCCAGAACACACGGGTGCTTCCTATTCTGTGTGGAACAAAACAAAACATTTTGAGTGTTCTGGCTATAAGAAATCATGGGAACTCAGAACAAACCCTGATTTCCTAGTTTTTCATCCCAGGGCTACAAAAGTAGATTTGGTAATAAGCAGCTCATTGCTATCGATCTACCAAAGTTTTTCTTTCTTTCTTTTTTAGAGAAGATGATTTCAAAATAAGTACCAGTAAGAAATACTTTTTTAAAAAAAAAGCACAAAAAGCCCATGAAGGGATACGTTGATTTTTTGAAACTTGATTTCTGGTTTAGTGGGGTGATCACAAAGAAACACGAAATCGCTTCCTATAAGAGAAGGAAGGAAGGAAGGAATAAAAAGAAAGAAAGAGAAAGAAAGAAAGAAAAGAAAGAAAAAGAAAGAAAGAGAAAGAAAGAAAGAAAGAAAGAAAGAAAGAAAGAAAGAAAGAAAGAAAGAAAGAAAGAAAGAAAATGTGTTGAGAGGGAACCCTCGAGAGTCACAGGATGACAATTTCTGTATTTTCAATCCACACCTGAATTCAGCAGCCTCAACAACACCAGCAGTGCAAGCTTAAAGTTGGCGTGTTCCTCGTGGCTACTTGCCTGTAAAAATAGGCAGTGCAGCCAGCCAGCCCGGCCACGTGAACTCTCCTTTTCCCATAGCGAAGCATTTTAAAGACCAGCAGTAAATCCGGCTCCCTGGCAGAACTGCAGATGTCAGCAGCCCTCCTCCACCCGGGCTGGCTCAGGCAACCCAGGTCCTCTGTGCAAGGACGGAGCGGTGTATTAGGTGGGGAAGGGCGTGTGGCCCCAGAGTTGGGTTCTCCTCTCTGAGTCTGGCCCCAGGAGTCCAGGGGCATCAGAAATAAGGGTGGCATGAACAGATGGATGGGGTGAGCTGCAGCTGGATCCCATGGTGACCCAAATGATGCCCTTAAGGGTCAAAGAGGAGGGGAGGGGTCTCCTTCAGCAGCAGATCAGGAATTTCCAGCTGTGGAAGATGGGTCTTCTATTCTCAGTTGTTCTAGAGAAGAAGTTGTTCTACCCTCAGAATCTGAGCTGACCACACTCTGTAATTCGGGCTGCTCTGGGGGGTAGAGACCGCAGGCCAACCTCTGGCTACGTCACGTGGCGACGGTTCTGATTTTCTCGGGCTTCTTCTGAGAGTTCACATCTTCTCCTGAGCAAGACGACCAGCCCATTCCCCCACCCTGCCCGCCCACCCTGGGAGGGAGGGAGCAGCCCAGCCTTGCTGGATCCGGGACACCCGTGCAGCTGCAGCGGTGGCTGGAAGTGGAACATCTGCTGGGGGCTCCAGCCTCGCTTGGCTCTGGGACAACTAAAGGAAAAATGCCTGGATGATCTTCCCAGCCTTTTAGAAATGAAAATGCAGCCTCATCTTGCAGGGCTGTGAATCTCACGCAAGCGGGGAGATTGGAAGAGAGTGCTTAGCCACATCTGCCATGGCCGCCTTCTTCCACAGAAGGAAAAGCAGTTTAAGAGAAAGCATTTTCCACGTCCTCTAGCCATGCTTGAGACTTGCACATGTGGTCTGTGTAGGTGCAAGGAATTTTCACCCGGAAATGGAGCCAAGTTGTATTTTCTCTCAGGTTTTCCACTGGGCTCACCATTCTTTTGAGATGCCCCCCCCTTTTTTTTTTACTCCCCAGACCGGTCTAGTCTACAGGTTGAACCCAAAGGTACTTTTTCAAGAGGCAACTGGATGATGAGAAACGAAACGTCTTCAAGGAAAAACAAAGAAAGCCCAGTTGCCTCTTGAAAAAGCTCCTTTGGGACAACCGGGACCTGGATGGCGGAGAATCTCCGTAGACATTCTGAAGGCCTAACTTTCCCCAGGGGCCTCCTCGCTCAGTACCCCCCAGATCCAGGAGCTGTAGAAGCAGGGTGATCAAGGTTCCCTTGGTTTTCGGTTCAGGAAAAATAAACAGCAAATTATTTACCTCAATTTAAATGTGTAGCTCTCTAGATGATTTCCAAAACAGAGGTTAAACGTTATAAAACTCAAACATGCAGTAATAAAATTGCCATAGCCACATAACGAATCAAAACGGCACCAACACCTTCCCCGTGAACCTTCCGGGAGGTTCCTGTTTGTGATAAAGGTTCCCCAGAAGGATATTCACGTGTTCTCTCATAAACCTGAGCGGCCTTTGTGTCTGGCCTGTTTTGCACAGCCAAAGGCTTTCCTGTGGTCCATGAAGTAGACGTGCAAATCTTCTTCCGGTTATAATGGCTGTTGCCGTTATCCCCTGACGTGAGCTCATATTCTGCCGTTTCTGAATCTACCTCACCTTTCCCCCATCGTTGTGTGCTGGTGCTTTTCCTCTTTATGAAACCAAAAATTGGTTGTGTGAAGCACTTGTGTAATCAAGCTTTGAGCTTCCTCTGTGGAAGCATCCTCAAGACATTGAAACAGGCAAGGTGGTCATAGCAGAATCCCCATGGAAGGCCATCCCTTTGGGGCCTGCGTTGACACCCACGTGTTTACAAAGGAATGGTTTGATCTGCTCAACTGACTAATCAAAATAAACTATACAAGAGTTGTGATGCAACCACTTTGTCTGCGGACATTGCTGATTCCCATGGACAGATTGTCTCTGGGTTGCCAAGGCACAAACAGTGTTTTCTGTCTTGGTCTGACCTGGAATGGTTAGCATCCGCCTTCGTTTTCTCCTGAAGTTTTAAACAGAAAGGAGAACAAAGAGATTGTTGTGCAAAGTGATTGACATCCAAACACACAGACAATGCTTTTAACAAAGGGAGAGAAAAAAATGGATTGCAGTTGTAGACTCAATTTTCTTTTTTTTTTAAAAAAAAAAGATACATTCATATACGTGCTCATATTTATTGTGAGCCAGAAAAATAAATACAGATTGAATATGTGCTTACCACAACCCACATCTGGCAAAAAAATTAATAAATTAGAGAATTTGTGAAATCTCACAAATATATATATATATAAAATAGGTGCATACATATCTGAACTTCTCTAATCGTTGTGTTTCAATAAAAACTCTGTGTCTTTTCAGTTTTGCCTAGTTCGGGTATCGGCAACCTGCAGCTCTGGAGCCGCATGTGGCTCTTTGGCCCCTTTCCTGCAGCTCCCTGCCGACCCGGCCACGCGACCTGCTCTCCGTCCTGAGACACTGGCCCAAATTGGCTGTGGCTGATGCCAACCTCGCTAACCTGAGGGCTGGCAGGGTGGGAATGGGATCTGGGAGGAGGGTACGATGGAAAGGGGGACACGCCCGCAGCTGAGGAGTGAGCATGAGCTGCAGTGGCGGCTTCCCCGAAGATGACCCTCCTCGTGTGACCCCTTCGACCAGCTGTTGAGGGGCTGGGAGGGGGCGCACAAGCAGAGATGCCCTCCTCAAGTGAGTGGCTGGGCTCAGCTAAAGTGCAGCCTGATCCCCGGTGTGGGCGTGCGAGGTTCAGCGAGGCCAGCCTCCTCGGAGTAAAGAAGCTCAGGGCAGCAGGAAAATGGGGCTGTCCCCACCGACCCTTGCACGCCCACTCCGGGGATCACGCTTGGAGAAAGCCGGAGTGCCCTCGCCAAAGACTCTCGCCCGTCTGCTGGTCAACCTGCCCGCTCCGCACGCCTTTGCTGTGCTTTGGCCGAGCCCGGCCCGGCCCCTCGCTTGTGCTGGGTATCCCTGCTCGTGCAAGACAGAGGGCATCCTCGCTCGTGCGCATGCGCACACAAGAAAGAGAGAAAGGAGAGCTGGAGGGAGAGAAAGAGGGAAAAGAAAGGGGAAAAGAGAGAGAGAAGGAGAGAAAGAAAGAGAAAAAAGAAAGAAAAAAAAAGAGGGAGAGGAAAAAGAGAAATGGGAGAAAGGGAGGGAGGGGCAGAGAAAGAGAGACCCATTTCCCACGGAAAACACCGGGAGCCACAAAACCTGGGAAGGCGTGACTGGGTGGGAGTAGGCCGCCCCCACCCAGGTTTTGTGGCTCCCCGTGTTTTCTTGTCCGTGGGAAATGGGTCCAAATGGCTCTTTGAGTGTTGAAGGTTGCGGAGCCCTGGCCCTAGTGGTACGTCGAAGTCTGATCGGAATGTGTGATGCCCTGTGTGGTGTGAAGCCGTATGAATGAGCTGACCCTTGTGGTCGAACGCACAAGATCCTCAGGGAAGGACAGTCAAGTAAGCATCAGGTGGACGTTGCATTTTATTCCTCTAGACGTGACTTAAGAGAACTTAAAATGCAAAACTATGCCGTGTTTGTTTTTTCAGAAATGACTAATGTTTTTCCCCATTAATTTCAGGATGGTGGAAGCAATTATAAGAATAGGGAGGAGGAAAATTACATGCTTCACAACTGAAATGATATATGTGGTCACCTTCCCCTCCCTTCCCTCAGCCCAGCTCAGCCACCAGCTGACTTTCTTTAGCTCTGCCATCGCTGGTGGGTTCCCGGCTTCAGCTCCGCTCTAAAGCGGCCGTTCTTCTAAAAAAAGCCCATGACTGCATGTGGTGGAGCTGTAACTTCTGTGCAATTTTCAGGTCACGGATTTTGATGTGACACATTATTCCTTGTTTTCTCTTTTGCTGATGGATGATCCCCAGCTGACCCTGGGGATGGTCTATGCGGTATCTTGGTTCTTCCAAAGGGATCCCTGCGTTGCTGCTCCCATTTACCTGCCTGCTTATCTTTCAGGAATTTGGCTGACTTCTGGGGGACAATCCCCCCCCCCACCCCAGGACCCAGGTGATGAGCAACAGGAAAGAGCAACTCAGGCTCTGCAGTGTCGTTTGGGATTTTTAAAAGGAGATAAAATGTGTAGTACGCTGAATGAATTTCTCCAGTTCTTGAAATCAGTTTCAAACAGTGTTCATGAAAATACCCTGTCCCTGTATCAAATCTATTCCATATCCCCTGTACCCCTTTAGACAGATTTAAACAGAATAATAGGGTAGGAAAGGGACCTCGGAGGTCTTCTAGTCCAACCCCCTGCGCAAGCAGGAGACCCTATAGCCACTCTGGGCAAATGGCTGTCCGCTCTCTTCTTGAAAACCTCGAGTGCCGGAGCAGCCACAGCTTCTGGAGGCAACTTCTGTTCCACTCCTTAATTGTTCTCACTTGTCAGAAAATTTCTCCATAGTTCTAGGTTGCTTCCCTTCTTAATTAGTTTCTTGATTAGTTGATTAGTCTCCTTGATTATTTTCAATTGTTCTTTTTGGTGATGCTATATGGATTCTCTTTAATATTTATGGAAACATTTCAGGTTCCATTATGACATCTTTTTAATGTAAAAGAATTGAAAAATTGAAAAAAAAAGAATTAGAGGGGACAAAGGAAAGAGAAAAAGAATAAAACTTTACAAAATATAAAATTGCAGGAGAATTTACAAAATATTGGAAAAAGTAGAAGAGACGTCCACTATTGTCTGTACAAGTGTCATTAAATTGGAATTAATGGTTATTTATACAAGTCAAACCAGAAAGTGACAGAAAAACAGCCAAACTGAATGATCAGTCGGAATAAGAGGAAGTAGCAAGTAGCTCTGGCTCATCTGAAGAGGTCTATCTTTAACCTTAGAATCAGCCAAAAATAATGTAATGTTTTAAAATCTTGTGTGACATGAGACACAGACTTAAAATGTGACAGACGTTTATGTGCAGAATTATAATTTCTAAAGAGTTTCCAAATTAAGTGAAAGTTGATGTTAGATTTACTTTTTAGATGCAAAATTATTTTGCGCAGATGATCACCTACTTCTTTCTTTTTCAGTGTTTCCATCCCGTTTTTTGGATGAGGAAAAACACAATGCTTGGGCATTTTTTGAAGGTTAAGTATAATTTTCCCTTTTGTTATTCTTCACAGATCTAGTAAAACATGGTTTTGTGCAGCCTTAATTTAAAAAAAACAAGATGCTTGTCCCAAAGTTTAGTTCAAAGTGTGAATTGCCAGTGGACGAGGGCAACGCTTGGTGTGGCTGGAGGGTCTTTGACAAGGATGCTTTTAGCCATGACGTTTCCAGTTGGGCCCCTGTCTGTTTCTTGCCTCTCCCATTTCCAGTGTGAGTGTCAATAGCATTCAAAAGCTCATCATTTTTCCAGATTTTGTCTTCTTATTTCTGTGAAGCATTATAAAATAATTCAGCCATGAATGTGTTTATTAAAGGCGTTCCAAACAATAATTAAATTAAAACCCTCAATTTTTTTCCACCTGATTTAGACAATGTGAACCTTTTGATAATGATCTATTTAAATATTATTTTGGACCAGTAGAATATTTTTTTGGAAGTAAAGAGAATTTATTGGAACATGTTAAGTATAACAATAGAAATTTTATTATTTATTTATTTTATTTTATTTTATTTGCTGCCCATCTCATTTTGAAACAACTCATATTAGAATTATTTAGTTGAGAATATATCTGATAGGGAGTTTGAAAAATAGTATTTTGATAGATTTGAATGTTACTATAGTCAACAAATTCCGGTAAATAAGCTTGAAGTACATTTCATTGTTTACTTAGAACAGTATTATTTATTTATTTATTTAAATTTATATACCGCCCTTCTCCCGAAGGACTCAGGGCGGTGGACAGCCGGAATTAAGATACATATAATATAAAAGTTAAAAATAACTAAAATAAATTAAATCGATCGGCCTCCCAATTTAAAACCCCACATCTATACAATTTAAAAAACTAACCCATAAGACCTTTTAGGCTAGGCCGGCTTGGTAGAATAAAAAAGTCTTCAGGGCCTTGCGGAAAGTACAGGGGTCCGGGATCAGTCGTATTATGGGAGGGCGCTCATTCCAGAGGGCGGGTACCCTCACAGAGAAGGCTCTCCCCCTGGGGGCTGCCAGCCGACATTGCTTGACCGACGGCACCCTGAGGAGGCCCACTCTGTGAGAGCGTATTGGCCAGTTATCGGTTGCAGAAGGCGGTCTCGTAAATACCCTGGCCCTAAGCCATGGAGCGCTTTAAAGGTGAGAACCAATACCTTGAAGCGCACCCGGAAGACCACTGGGAGCCAGTGCAGCTCGCGCAGGAGAGGTGTTACATGGGAGTGCCAGGTCGCTCCCATAATCACCCGCGCGGCTGCGTTCTGGACCAGTTGGAGCCTCTGGGTGTTCCTCAAGGGGAGCCCCATGTAGAGAGCGTTACAGTAGTCCAGGCGAGAAGTGACTAGGGCATGCGTGACTGCATAAGGAGTCCCGATCCAGAAAGGGGCGCAACTGGCGTATCAGGCGAACCTGATAAAAAGCCCTCCTGGCCACAGCCGTCATATGCTCTTCTAAAGACAGCCGTGTATCCAGGAGGACACCCAAGTTGCGAGCCCCCTCTGTGGGGGTCAATGACTCGCCCCCAATAGCCAGCGATGGCACCAGCTGGCTATATCGGGACGCCGGCATCCACAGCCACTCGGTCACGGCCTCCAGACACTGAGACATCACTTCAAGAGCATCATTGGGGCGGTCTGGGGTGGAGATGTACAGCTGAGTATCATCAGCGTACAGATGGCACCGCACCCCAAATCCACGGATGATCTCACCCAGCGGCTTCACATAAATGTTGAACAGGAGTGGCGAGAGGACCGACCCTTGCGGCACCCAACAAACAAGGCACCTCGAGGTCGACCTCTGCCCCCCTGCCAACACAGACTGCGACCAGTCGGAGAGATAGGAGGAGAACCACCGCAACACGGTACCTCCCACCCCCAATCCCTCCAGCCGGTGCAGTATGATACCATGGTCGATGGTATCAAAAGCCACTGAGAGGTCTAATAGGACCAGAACAGAGGAGCAACCCCTCTCCCGAGCCCTCCAGAGATCATCAACCAATGCGACCAATGCCGTTTCCGTGCTGTACCCAGGCCTGAAGCCGGACTGGCACGAATCTAGATAGACAGTTTCATTCAGGTACTGCGGGAGCTGTCGCGCAACCACACAATATTTGATTGGTCATGCAAAAGATTCAAAACTTGATTAAAATCATGTCATAATTTCATGATTCATTCTTAAAAGGCAGGTATAATATCCATAGTGATGTTTAAAGGTTGTGAACCTTTTTGAATTTTCAGTATTTCTGCATAAATATGAAATAAAACATCTGTTCTCCACACGTTCTAAAACTCGGTAAAGGGAAACCAATTAAATAAATTGGTTAAAAATATTATACTTTATTTATTTATTGAAAAAATGATCCAGAACTACATTTGTGTGAAGAAGAAACTTTTCAGCACCACCATATGTAAAACTTCCAGTTTGCCCTTAGTTGGAGCATAATAATCAATATTTAAAAATAGTATCAGATGTAATCAAATTTGAGAATTTATTATTTATAATCATTATTCTAGCTGGTTTCAATTACTGCAATTGTATATTTAGCCTATCCATCTGATTAATTAAAAACAAAAACTTCTTATCAGGAAGATTATGAGTTGCTTCCAGGAAATTTGGATGTTGTATCGCTCAATTTGGAAAAGGTCCTTTTCCTCTTAGCCTTCTCTGGCCATTAACATTCCAAAAGGCTATTAAAGATAACATGGGTATAAAAACTGCTTGTCTAAAAAGCAAAACCAGTATTTTTGTGAGACAAGAAAAAATGGAAAAAAATCAATAAATGGATAAACTGAAACACATTAACTTTTAACAGTTTAAAAATAAAAAGGCAAGATATTGGTAAGGGAATATATCAGTGGTGAAATCTAAACTTTTTTCCTACCAGTTCTGTGGGCGTGGCTTGGTGGGCATGGCTTGGTGGGGGTCATGTGACTGGGTGGGCATGGCTATGTAGTCATATGACTGGGGGGGTCAAACTCACTTTAACAATGTCCTGCTGGAGCAGTGGGTTGGACTAGATGACCTCCAGGTCCCTTCCAGCCCTAGATTGCTGTGCTCTTTCAAGGTATCCTCTGAAGCTGCGTCTAGTGCCAGGTTTGTGGTCCTTCCTTCCTCTCCTTTTTCCCTCCCTCCCTCCCTTCTTTTCTTTCTTTCTTCCTTGGTTCGTTCTTTCTTTCTTTCTTTCTTTCTTTCTTTCTTTCTTTCTTTCTTTCTTTCTTTCTTTCTGCCCTCCCTCCCTCCCTCTTTCTTTCTTTCTCCCTTCCCTCCCTTTTTTTCTCCCATCCCTCCCTCCCCCTTCCTTCCTTCCTTCCTTCCTTCCTTCCTTCCTTCCTTCCTTCCTTCCTTTCTTTCTTTCTTTCTTTCTTTCTTTTTCTTTCTTTCTTTCTCAGCACCCCACCACCACCCATTTTTAGCCTAGCAGGCCTCAGGGAAGCCTCCAGGAAGCAAAAATGGAAGCCCAATAGATAGTAAAAATATGCTTTAAAAAGTAAACAAAAAAAAAGTTGGGAGGATTGTGCAGCACAGCTGATTATCACAGCTGATTGTCAGAACCTTTTTTTTTTTTTACTTTTTTAAAGCATTTTTGAACTACCTATTGCCCGAACCGGTAGTAAAAAATGCTTTAAAAAAAGTAAAAAAAAGTTCAGATGATCAGCTGTGCCGCGCAATCATGGGAACTTTTTGTTTCCTTATTAAAACATTTTTTTACTACCGGTTCAGGCGAACCAGTAGCATTTTCACTACTGGTTCGGGAGAACCACCCCGAACCGGTAGCATTTCACCCTGGAATACATGTTTAAAATGTTTAAATATAAAGAGTTTTTTTAAAAAAAAAGTTAAATGGACTAAGCTAAGTAGACTTTCAGAAGGGAGATATCAAAGCTACAATACAGACACACAGACATGCACACAAGAATCTTAAGGGGTCCACCTCCAATAAGTTACAAAACTCTAAAAGCTACAGCTTATATAAAGAGATTGCTGCTTTCCTCTTTCTGAATCTCAGCTTAATACACTGACTTACCTGCAGCATTTGGATCAGAGAATTATTTATCCCTGGAATACACGGGGAAACAAAACAAAACTACCATGTAAAGTCAAATAAATACAGTAACATTTTTTGCAATCAAAGATCAGGACACATTAAAACTCAGCAATGTAAAATGTTAACAGATTATGCATGTATGGAAAGATACAAACCATTAAATTGGTCATCGGCTCCACATTTTACATAAGCCACAGCAGAAATGGAGGTGTGCTTAGGGTGACACAGTCCTGTGCACTTGGGAGTAGACCAAGAGCTCCACTACTAAACCTCCATGCCTTTTGAGACCCGGGGGGGGGCGAGGGGCGCCTCCCAGCTGACTCGTGTTTCCTCTCCTGGCCTCTCCAGACCTCTCTGTCTACGCGGTCCTGATGAGCTCGGCAGGGATCCTGAGTATCCTTCTCTTCGCTCTGGTCATCCTCTGCCAGATCCTGAGCAACAAGAAACGATCCCACGGTGAGTCCATTGTCAATATAAAAGATTTCTGTAATTCATCTGTAATTTAAATATTGGTATATTGTCACTGAATTTACTAATTCTGCATTTTTGTTTGTTTGTTTATTCAATTTTTATCTTTGAATGTTCTGTAAATTTCTCTTTGACTACGCTCAAAATACTTATATCTAATATTAAATAATCAAGAGATCTTTGACTTTGCTTCTTTCAAACTGACCTTTGTAAACCATCCTGAGTCACTTAGATAGCAATAGCAGTAGCACTTAGACTTATATACCGCTTCACAGTGCTTTTACAGCCCCCTCTAAGCAGTTTACAGAGTCAGCATATTTGCCCCCAACAATCTGGGTTCTCATTTTATCCACCTCGGAAGGATGGAAGGCTGAGTCAACCATGAGCTGGTGGGACTTGAACTGCAAAATTGCAGGCAGCCAGCAGTCAGCAGAAATAGCCTGCAGTACTGCACTCTAACCACTACATCACTGTGGCTCAGAGAGTGAGATGGGTGGTATCTAAATTTGATAGATAATTTGTCCTGCAGTGTTTTAAACGAACAAAGAAAACAAACTGACCAGAAATCACATGCAAGTGAAAATTACTATACACAGCGATACGTTTCTTAATTTCTGTTTTTTCTTATTTCTGTATTCTTTTCACAGTGAAACATACCTTGGTGAAGTCTCCTCAGAAGAGGTAGGAGAAGAAGCTTCTTTTTGAGAGCTGCAAGCTTTAATTTTTCTACAAAAATGTCATTAACTTTAGTTGTCCTCCTAGCTTGAGAAAAATATATTTTAAGTCCTGGAAATTATATTGAGTGCCTTTTAATCAATGCCAAAAAATCCATGAAGGAGGAATGTAGATTTCCAAAGAGCACCGATAATCATCCATTGTTGAAAACGGGCCGCGTATTTCCTTAGTGTCCTCCTTGCTGATATATTTTTATTTATTTTTTATTAAACAAATTTATATAGCCACCCAACTCAGATACCATTACTCCAGGCGGTGTACAACATTAAAAAACAAAAACCTACGTGGGAGAGTGAGTCTTAAAAGCTAAACATGGTTATTGCTATTTGCCCTAGTTGAAGTGCCAACGGTGGTATGAATTGGCTCTCGTAGGCGTGACATAGTTTTTCTTCCTTTGTTATGTTTAGTGAGGATGACTGTGCCTTGAACAATCATCCTTTGACCTGCCTCAGATTAGATTTAGTTGTTGATGAGGCTACTTTTGCTCTTAGTGTGTGGATTACTTGCAGGACTAACCTTTTGTGTGTGAGATAAAGGCTGTGCCAGGCTGAAAACGCGCCAGAGGTTTGGGTGAATGTGAATTACTCTTATACTAGTTATACTGTTCCAGGCTATATTTTTGTTATCCCAATTATAAAAGATTTTGATTACTCTCCCCCACACAAACATACTCTCTCCATTTTATTTGCTTGAATGCATAAATAAATGAATTAAGTAGATCAAATGAATTGGTAAGACAGCAAATATTACCAGTCCACCTGGCAAACACACATCTCTCCCCCCCTCTCCCCTCTCTCTCCCTCCCAGCTTGCAAGACACAGGGAGCCCCAGCAAGGCAGCCGGGTCTCCAGGGCTCCCCATCCAGAGGAAAGGGGCAAAGGCGACCGAGGCACCCCCAGCCGTTCCTGCCAAAGGTATTCGTGAGATCACGAGCACTTTGACTCTGGAGGACTGACAGGGGTTTCCCAAAGGAAGGATCTTTCCTTCGCTGACTGTTTAAGCAAGTGGCCATTTGCCAGGCATGCTGGCAAAGAGGATTCCTGCCTTGGCAGGAGGTTGGGCTGGATGGTCTCCCAAGATCCCTTCCAACCCTTACATTGTATCCTAATTCTTTTATTGTAGGTAAGGGGCTGCATTCTTCTGGGGTGCCCTGTTCCTTTTTCCATCTCCCAGAACTTTTATTCCTCATTTTTATATGACTTCCAAATCGCCCTGAATGGACGATCAGCAACTGTTCGGGATGCAGCCTTTCCATTTCACCCAGCTGAGTTTGCACCAAAGCCACGGCCACGGGTGGGGAAAAGAGGCCCTGGACTGCCAAGGAAGCACATGAGAACCCGAGGCATCTCGGGAGATGCAAAATAGCACACGGAGGGGCAGCCTGGCCAACTGCAGGGAGGCTGAATGAGTGGCAGATGTTCGTTTTTGTGCATTTCACTCTTACATTCATATTGCAGCAAGAGGCAAACGATCTGTCCTTATTTTTACAGCACCAATATCCCACGCCTTCTCAAAGCCTAAACTTCTGAAACCACAAAGGAAGGTCACCTTGGTGAGTAGCACTGTAGAGATTTGTCCTTACTTTCTGTTGGTTATCTAATGTGTGAATTTGGTTCCCTCTTTTCCTTCCTTCCTTCCTTCCTTCCTTCCTTCCTTCCTTCCTTCCTTCCTTCCTTCCTTCCTCCCTCCCTCCCTCCCTCCCTCCCTCCCTCCCTCCCCTCCCCTCCCCTCCCCTCCCCTCCTTTTCCTTTTCCTTTTCCTTTTCCTTTCCTTTCCTTTCTTCTTTCTTTCCTCTCGGGATGGTTTGGGGAGGGTCTGCATACTAGACATCCTTTCTTTGACTCTCAGTGTCCATGGCAGCTCCTGCAGAATTGAATTGCTCCTTGTTCATCCATTTTTCATCTAAAGAGTTTAAGGCCATGTACTGTACACATTTTATTGCTTTCTCATATACCAGCATCGACATCAGTTTCATTTTCATAGCATCCTGTTGGGGTAAGTTGGATGGAAAGAGCCCAAGTGACTCTCTCAATAAAAGAAGACAACCTGTGACTTACTGGGTCATCCTTTCAGAGATAGGTACTTAGGTATTTCCTTACCAAAGCAGAGAAACACAACAGCCATCAAGTGTCTAATAGCAATAGCAATTCCAAAAATTGAGCTAGTCTTCTGAAGGTATCAAGTGACTTCCTGCTAAGTGAGGAGACTGGTCCCTTTTCAGAGCTGCAGGAAAAATGATTTTTCCATAAGAGAAGGGAAGAGTAGACTAGTTTACCAGCTCCTTAGTCAAAGTGTATCCGTGCAACATTCCCTGCTAACATGAAAGACTATGCCAATCAGCTCTGTTGCCCTTTCATCACAACCAAAGCCTAGTTTTATCCCAAGCACGCTCACACTCACTTGTGCAAACTAAGATCTCTGAACTAGAGGCTGCTTTGTCGGCTGACATTATGTGGTTGCTCTCCAACCACTGGTGCGTTCACAAGGAGACAAAACGGCACAGTCCACTTGGAAGATACAGATTCCTATTGGACTCTTTCTGTGCTTCGGGCTCCTTTTAAAGTTATGGTAGCACATATTTAAATTTTCTTATTTACAGACTGTTTTTCTTGATTTCTATAATTTTGGCGATGTCACGGTTCTCCACATTGGTGATCAGTGTTGCTCGAAGCATTCAGAAGGCAACTGCATGTACACGTGTGGCCCCTGGTCACAACTCAGTCCTCTCTCTGTTGCCGTGGGGCCCCCTTGGGCCCTCCTTGTGGTGTTGAGAATTTCCCTAAAGCTTTTGTCTCCCTTTCCCCTGGGAAACGCTTGGAAGCTTCCCTCCCCTCCTGGGTCCTATCGCTGTTCTAGCTGGAGGGTGACTGCGTGTGTCATGGGAAAGGTTCCCATTTCTTTTCATTGTTGCAGTCAGTTTTCGAGGAGCAAAGTCTCGAGAGGAGAGATGGAAAAATGGCCCCCACCTGTGAGCTCCAGAGGGCGGTTCCAAAATGGACACCTGCTTGGGACTCACAGATAATAACCATAAGACATTTCATCCCTTCTCACCCCTCATTATACAAGTGAAGGTTACTCCTTTTATAGATGAACTTTTATTCTTAAGAATTCTTTGGGATAGTCTTGTTTCGCAGAATATAAAATTGCACAATTTTTCTCAATTCCAGCAGAAATGCAGCAGCCTAGCTCCCAAATTTCTGTTATTAATTATTAGAGACACTGGAAGGGGACTGCAGTTATGAGGATCTTTCAACGTGTATTTTTCTGTCAGAATGTACGGTAAAAAAGCCATCTCCAAAATTTATTTTATTTATTTATTTTATTTCAAATTTATATACCGCACCTTCTCCCAAGGGACTCAGGGCGGTGTACAGCCAGATAAAAACATACAATACAAACATTAAGAACAATTAAAAGAATATATATTAATTTGGCCCCAGTTTAAAATGACAAACCAATTAAAAATTAAAAATTAAAAAATATGTTAAGCCAGCCCGGCTTGATGAAAAAAGAAAGTTTTAAAGGCACGGCGGAAGGCACCAAGGTCTTGGATTCTCCTTATTTCAGGGGGCAGCTGGTTCCAGAGGGTGGGAGCCCCCACAGAGAAGGCCCTCCCCCTGGGGGTCACCAGCCTACATTGTTTGGCTGATGGCACCCCGAGGAGGCCCTCTCTGTGGGAGCGCACGGGTCGATGGGAGGTTGTCGGTAGCAGCAGGCGGTCTCGAAGATAACTAGGTCCTATGCCATGGAGCGCTTTAAAGGTGGTAACCAACACCTTGAAGTGCACCCGGAAGACCACTGGGAGCCAGTGCAGCTCGCGCAGGAGTGGTGTTATGTGGGAGCGCCATGCAGCTCCCGTAATTACCCGCGCAGCCGCATTCTGGACCAGTTGGAGCCTCCGGGTGCTCTTCAAGGGGAGCCCCATGTAGAGACAATTGCAGTAGTCCAGGCGAGAGGTGACGAGGGCATGAGTGACTGTGCACATGGAATCCCGATCAATAAAGGGTCGCAAAATGAAATTATAGAGATGTGGGTGGGTGGATGGATGGAAGGTAAGGAAGGAAGAAAGGAAGAAGGGAGAAAAAGAAAGAGAGAGAAAGAAAGATAGGGAGAGAGAGAAAGAGAAAGGGAGGGAGAAAGAAAAAAGAGAGAAAGGAAAGGAAAGGAAGGAAGGAAGGAAGAAAAGAAAGAAAGAAAGAAAGAAAGAAAGAAAGAAAGAAAGAAAGAAAGAAAGAAAGAAAAAGAAAGTGCTAAACTTGTCCAACTAATAGATTCAATTCTATTAAATCATGTTTGGACTATTGTGGAAAGTAAGGATTGAACTCTCACCCCATAATGGTTCCTCAAGGAACAATCATGAACTTCCCTAGAGCCCCTCACGATAACTCCATTCGGTGGAGGCTTTATTACGGGTCTTCATGATCTCACCCAGTTGCCTAAAAAGTCTCCTTCCGGATGCTGACATTCCTTGAAATCGGCAGGAGCGGCTCCTTATGCCCGAAGCCCAAAGGCTGCCTGAGGGCGGGATGGTGTCTCTTAGCTTCCTTTCTGTCTCTCCTTTTTCATTAATGTCTATACTTTAATATGCAGATTTTCATTAATAATTTTACTGCAAAATACCTAGAGGTCTCGGTGGTTGTTGCTAGTACTAAGTTTAATGAGGGAAAGATTAATAAGTTTAATGAGTGCCAGAGCCCACTGTAACAACATTGCCAAAAAGGCATTAAGAGTTGTTAACCTAATCTTGCGTAGCTTCTTCTCTGGTAATATTGTACTACTAACTAGAGCCGTGATGGCGAACCTATGGCACGCGTGCCACAGGTGGCACGCGGAGCCATATCGGTGGGCACGCAAGCATTGCCCTACCTTAGCTCCAGCATGCATGTGCGCGCCAGCCAGCTAATTTTCAGGCCTTCCAGGCCTACTGGAAGTCAGGAAACAGGCTGTTTCCGGCCTCCGGGGTGGGGGGGGAGGCCATTTTTGCCCTCCCCAGGCTCCTAGAAAGCCTCTGGAGCCTGGGGAGGGCAAAAAACGGGCCTTTTGGTCTCACTGGAAGTTGGGAAACAGGTTGTTTCTGGCCTTTAGAGGGCCTCCGGGGGGGGGGCGTTTTCACCCTCTCCAGGCTCCAAGAAAGATATGGGTGTGGGCGTGCCCGTGTGTGACCCCCCCCTTGCGGTCCCCCTGCTTTTGGCACACAATGGCAAAAAGGTTAGCCATCACTGAACTAGAGCATACAAAACATTTGCTGGACCAATTCTTGAATACAGCTCATCTGTCTGGAACCCGCACTGCATATCGGACATAAATATAATTGAGAGAGTCCAGAGATATTTTATGAGAGGGGTCCTCCATTTCTCTACCCACCATAAAATACCTTATGCCACCAGACTTCAAATTTTGGGCTTAGACAATTTAGAACTACGCCGACTTCAGTCTGACCTAAGCATAGTGCATAAAATTATCTGTCACAATGTCCTTCCTGTCAATGACTACTTCAGCTTCAACCACAACAATACACGAGCAAATAATAGATACAAACTCAAGGTAAACAGCTCCAAATTCGATTGCAGAAAATATGACTTCAGCAACAGAGTGGTCAATGCCTGGAATGCACTACCTGACTCTGTAGTTTCTTCCCCAAACCCCCAAAACTTTAACCTTAAACTGTACTGTTGATCTCACCCCATTCCTAAGAGGTCTGTAAGGGGCGTGCATAAGTGCACCAGCGTGCCTACCGTCCCTGTCCTAATATTCCTTTTTACTCTTGCTCTTTTCATGTATTCAAATTATGTGTATACTTTTACCTGTTATCTTATATATGCTTGACAAATAAATAAATAAATAAAAATAAAATAAAAATTTGGGAGGACAAAAAAAGGGGGGGAGGAAGGGCTGGAGATTACTTTAGCTATTCTTCTTTGCCTCTCTAGATGGTGTGTTTCCAGCTGCAGACGTGCATTGTAATGCCATGGGTGAAAGCAAACACAGCTACAGTATAGGTTGTAAACCATGACGCTATTTTACAGCGGTGTCCATAATGGTTACTCTTTACTGTATTGCTATCTTATTTTAAGATCTTTCTTCTTAAATTCTTGTTCATTCCCCCAGTACCTTAAATTGCCAGCAATATTATCTTGGGCCACTATTTCGTTTTAGTTGAATAGGCTGAATGCCCCGCAATTGGAGATATTCCCTGTTCCGGGCTTGGGAGCATGCAGGAGGCACATAAGATTTCCTTACGGTTGATATTCGAAGCTCTTTTTTAAGCTATTTGAACTTGTCCGTGGTAACCCAGGAAGCAGAATGGGGCCCAGCCTGAGATTTCTGCTCAGGAAACGGCCTTTGGAAAAACCCGTATCTTCTACGTTCAGTTATTATATGTAGTTGAGAACTGTATGTGCACAACGATTCTGAACCTCCTGTGTGTTTCTTCATATTTTCAATCAAATTATTACATACTGGAAATATGCATAAGGGAAATTATTCTACACATTTTATGGTGTGCCGTTGCTTGTAGCAGTAATTGAAGTACCTTTTCCACTTATGAAAGTACTAATTTTATTTGCTTTTATTGCTTTTCTAGATGCAATTATTTATTTAGTGTGTTTTGGCTTTATTAAATTATGTTTACTATAGGAACATCATAAAAATGTATGAAAGTAACACATCAGCCGGGGCTGCCCAGTGACCTGTATTGGAGGAATCGAGGGTTATTTTTCATATCCAAACTTAATAGAATAAAGAAGGAATAAAGATATAATCTACCCAAGAAAACAATGCAATTTCCAGATAACATAATAATACACCTGGATGATGTAATTTCATAAATCTTAGCTCTAAAATTTACATGAGCTGGGTGTTGCTGTGCCATTTCAGAATTCATCATGGTTCAGCTGGAATTTGAATGAGAATTATAACTAAAGGCCAGCTTTATTTGATGTGAAGCAGAAATGCCTCCCAGGGTGAAGGGCTAAATTGGCTAATCGGCTCCAGGCCCCAGAGCTGGACTTCAGAGGCCGCCCGGGCGCCTTCTGGGGCCGCTTCTTCTTCTCGGGGCCTCTTTCCCACAGAGGCAGCCAGTGCCCCCCTCCCCCTGCACCGAGCGCTTTGGACTGCAAGGAGAGACTCCCAGGAGCGAAGGGGAACCCCCGCCCCCCCGCCCCAGCCTTGCAGTCCTGGCGTTTCCCGCTTCTTCAGCCTGCCTCGTGTTTTAGTAGCTGGTTCCCCTTGTGGTGGGGAAAGCCTGTTCAGGTTATGTTCTTACTTCTGGTCTGGCCTTGTTTCCTTCTTGCCTCCCTGGGCCAAGTTGAAGGGCAGCCGGTCCCTCCTCGGCCGATGGATTCAGGCAGCCCTTTTGTTTTGCAGCTGAAGGGCAGGGAGGAGAACCTGACCTACGCTGAGCTGGAGCTGCTGAAGCCTCATCAGGAAGCCAAAGGCGTTGCGTCTGCCACCGTCTACGCTCAGATCCTCTTTGAGGAGAACAGTGTGTAAATGATGCAGCCGAGATGGGGCCTGTTAACCGGGACACACACACGCACACACACACACACACACACACTGAATTACTTCTCTGATTTTAAGACTGTGGAACCAGTTTGTTTTGAAAGATTTCAAGGGAATTTTTTTAGGTGAATAAAAACATTCAATAAACATTTTGAAAGACTGGAGGAATAAGAATAAATAGAAAACTGGAAGTTAAACTGCCTTTACAGCAGAACTTGATCGTGGGAATATGAAATTTTATTGGCTGGGAAACAGCTCTTAAGTTGAAGATGAATGTGACTATAAAACGGCAATTTTACAGACCCAGGATTTTTTTAAAAAAATTCTATACATGTAAGAAGTGTACATTGGTTCCTTTTCCATGTTGTTAAGACCATGAAGATGTATTTTTGAATAAATAAATTTTTCCATTAAAAAAGGCAGATTTCTTGGTATTATAGCATAAAATTATAGCAAGAGTCCTGCAGTATGCAGGCAGTTGCCCTTGGTGATCTGTTAGGCCCCTTCCAACTCAATGATTCTGTGATCTGTGTATATAAATGGAGGCTCTCCCCCCGCTGCCATCCCTGGTCCTGCTCACATCCTGATGAAAAGCTGCCCTTTTTTCCCGCCAACCTTCCGATCCCCTCCAGGGGGCTCCGGCTCTTTGCCAGGACCACCAGCAGAGCTATTGGCAGTGGTCTCGGGGCCACTCGTGGTTTTCTTTGGCCTTGACAGAATCTCCTAGCAGGGAGTCGGGAACATCCTAGCTGGCTTCCCAGGGCTTCCGAAACTGGCCTTCAAACAGTATCAATCACTTCTGTCAATGTCTTTGGCACTCTGCAGCCCATGGGACTTTTTAAAAAACATAATTGCTTTGGTTGCCAGAAAGGGAACAGCCCATTTTTCCTCTGCGTTGATATAAACGAGCTTTTACATGGGAAGCAAAGATGTATTTTCAATTGGATGTTAAAGTAGGGTGGACAGTCAGTTTTTAAACTACGGCCCCTACGCAATAGATCCACATTACCAAATATTTGATGTATGGTTCAACAGAACTTCAAGAACTTTTATGATAATAATGACTATATCAAACTAACTAAAAGGAGAAAAAGAGAAAAAATATGTTGGGAAGTGTCACAAATAAAACAACCAGAAATTTGACTAAATAAGTCCAAAGTCGTCTCCTTTGCCCATTGTTGAAAACAGGCCAAATGTCGGCAAACGGCCCTTAAAAACAGCCCATTTTTCAGGTCAGATTCTGCCCATATTTATTCTTTCAGCCTTGCACAGTAATTTGTTTGGCAAACTCAACCAGCTTCGTGGAGGAAAGTTGGGGTGGGGGGGAGTGATGACCCAGTGCTGGCTTTTGGTTTTCTTGGACTTCAAAGAAATGGATATTGCAGTCAAAAGTCCATGTCGGAAGAAGTGAGGGGATGAGGCTCTGGAAGAGGGTGGCAGGTCCAAGAAAGCAAATGTTAAATTGCAGACCCAGCGGGGGAAACGAAAGGAGGCAGAAGCAACTTAGTGAACTTTGGAGCGGATGAAGCTAAGCAAAAACTGAATGAGCCGAAGGGATGCTAAGAATACAGAACAGCCTCCTTTGGCTACACGGAATATGAAACGGCCTCCTTTAGTTACACTCTACTCAAAATAAAAGGAAAATAGAAGAGTTTCTGCTCAAAAAGGACAAGAGGTTAACTAAAAAAGAAGCAGCAGAATTGCTTGAGTGAATTTATTTGTGAACATTTGTCAGGAGGAGGAAATGATGCATGTTGGAGATGAGCTTGAAAAGACACAAGAAGCCATAAAGTGTGGCTTGTATGACACAACTGCGTGCTCAGCTATTGGCAAAAGAACGAAAATGCAGATGTCTCTGTCCTGGTTCTCTGTTCACCCCCCCAACATGCAAAGATGTCCGTGGGGGGTCAAGTCCTGCTGTTGGAACTGATCAATCAGCAGAGATCAATTTCAGGAGCACTTTTATCTGATCAATGTCAGACAGATTTTAAAATGGAATCAGCTGGGTGGAGGTGTAGAGGGCAAACCTGGCTGTCTGGAAGTGCCCTAAAAATTAACAACTTATTAACAATCCATGCAGAACCAAAATTATAAAAATGGGAACCTGTAAGTATGTATCAGGAAGATTAATTCCAGAAAAGGATGTTCTTTTCCTTCCTGTCAAAATACATAATTTTAATATTGGCATGTATAGTGTGCAGATATACACATGAAATTCAGTCTTGCAAATCATGGATGGATGGATGGTTGGCCCTTCCTTCCTTCCTTCCTTCCTTCCTTCCTTCCTTCCTTCCTTCCTTCCTTCTTCCTGTTTTCTAAAGTGACTTGAGTTCATTCACCCTACTCAGTGGTGAAATTCACATTTTTTTACCACCAGTTCTGTGGGTGTGGCTTGGTGGGCATGGCTTGGTGGACGTGGCAGGGGAAGGATACTGCAAAATCCCCATTCCCACCCCACTTTGGGACCAGCCAGAGGTGGTATTATTATATAGTAGCCTCTAAGATAGACGCTGGTCTCAGAGTAATTTAGGAATGCTTTCAGAGAAGTTTCTTAGCTTTACAAAATTTTCAATAGTATAATTTACATGTTTTGCGGATTCAACATCATCAAGCTTGCTGGACGAACAGAATATTTATATTGGGAAAGACTAACTCTTGCAGACCTTGATCAAATCCCAGGCCCCATCCTTCCAGATGCCACTTTCTCTTGCTCAAGAGATGCCACTTTCTCTTGCTCAACTTTCAGCTTGCAAATCACTGTTTACAAATGTTACCTACATGTCCACAACTCTTAGATTTTCTGTCAATTTTTGGAAGGTTTTTTTTAAATTGAGGAGGATCCAACTATTGGTATGGTGTACCTGATGCCAGAGTATACTCTATTTATTAATTTTAAGGGTCAGCAAACAATGATCCAACTTCAACAATTTAATTAACAATATTTGTGAGGCTAGCGAGATATTTCTGCTTTCCTTGCAGTCTTCAGGCAGATTCTTTGCAAATAAACAGGGCAAGAAGTTATGGCCCAGATTTTGTTTTGAAATGCATCCTGCGGCCTGCCCTAGGAAAGGGGTGGGGGGGAGAGGTTATGGGTGATGGGCTAGATGGAGCTGCAGGAAGACAAAACACTGTTGCATGTGTGTGGGGGTGGGTTGGTGGGTTGGTTTATGCTTAGGATAATTGGGCCATCCAGCAATCAAATCTTCAGTGTGGTCATTGCCCAGCAGAGCATTGCATAATCAACTCTACATTTTGATAAGATTAGAGTTTAGAAAGATAACGGAATAAGACAAAATGTTTATTTCCACTAATGCTATGACTCTTGCATAGAAAAGCTACATTGTTCAGGTTTCTCTGAGCATCCCAACTAGGCATTGTTTGAAATGGATATTTTGTTCTTTTGGGGAACACTCTGGCAGCCCAGACTCCGCCTTTGCCTCACGCCATGCCAGTTCCTCCATCAAAGAGGGTGGAGGAACACAGGAAAGGTTTGGAGGGGTGGGTGAGGGGGGGGGGTGTCAAATTGTTTTGTCATCAGCAGAATTGGGCCACCCATTGATGGATATTTTTCCCATCAGTCAATCACATGCTGAAGTAGGAGGGAACAGAAACAGAGGATTCAACCAATCTCGTGTCTGACTTCGGCATGGCCCCTCTGAGCTGTCAGCCAGGAGGGAACCATCAGGGTCCGGGGGGGGGGGAGCCTTGCTTCAACTTGGGGAGGGCAGTGGAGGCCCCTTAGCTGAGGAGGGGGACAAGGCCCAAGTCAGGTGGCAGACAAGGGCAGTTCTAGCTCCTCCCCCAGTTCAGAGCCCCCACCCCTGCCTTGCTCCTGGGCTCCATTAAAGCCCAGACCGGGCAGGTGGCCCCTCTCCCACTTCCGGCCAAGCTCTGGGATGACTGGCTCCATTTCTAAGTGGGACCAGGTCTCCTGGCTCTGGCCACGGGAATTCCTGGCCCTCCAGACCTTCTGACCCCCCACCTCCCAGCAAAAATGCTGGACAGCTACATTTTTAAATAGCCTTAAATAGACTAGGATGGTGGGGGGGGGGAGAGGCTCCTTTGGGACAGCTCAGCAATCGGTGAAGTTGCTGAGTTGTGCTGCTTCTGCCCATCCTTGTGCTACCATTGGAAAAGAGCTGAGACGGGCAGCTCCATTCAGCGGCTCCCAGTCAGGCCCTTAATGTTAATGTTGTGTGTCCCACAGTTTAGAGAGTTCAGCCTTGGACACCTTTTACTGCTAAATATGGCCTGTTCTTCCACATTAAATTTTACCACCATCCGCAAACGTTCTCAGTCACATCAGTATGAGCAGTTGCAAGTGTGTGTGTGGGTGTGTGTGTGTGTGTGTGTGTTTTGTGGGCACACGGTGGGAGACAGGAGGTATCCCTGGCATAAAAACTACTCTGTTGTGCAACTAATAGGTTCATTAGGCGTGGGAGCCATTTTGAGGTCGATGTAAGGGTATTTATTCATTTATTAGATAACTGTAATAATAGTCTCCTTAGGGTTGCCTCTATTAACTTACAGCAAGCTAGTATCTTATGAAACATGATTCAGAATTCACCCAGTTAAATGTGGAGTTTATTTTATGTGTCGATCTTGACTACCCCCTAGGATATTTTTAATTGTTAATTGATTTTAGTTGGGATGTTTTAAATTTATTGGGCCAAAATTTGTTTAATTCTTTTTTTAAAAAAATTAAATTTTGTATGTGATGTTTTTATTCTTGGCTGTTCACCACCCTGAGTCCAGTGGGAGAAAGGTGGTATAAAAATCTAATAAAATAAATAAATAAATAAATAAATAAGATATACTTTTCCCACATTATATATAGAGTGAATTATACACATTCGAAATATGTATAATTATACTATTTGTAGTATAATAGTCCAGACCACAAGAGCAAGGATAGGATTCAGCAAAAAAAACCTAACAATAAATTGGAGCTGTCCTCTCAGATTGTTGATCCTAACCATTTATTATGGATAAAATCACCTATAAAAATAATGCAAAAAAGGCTGGGTATTTTTGTGCATATAAAGGCCAGCCTGAGGGAGGAGAGAAGGTGGGGAGGCAGAGAACCTTTCAGCATTTAGGAGGCAGTTTCATTTTATGTAACATTTTGCAGGTCAAATCACGTTCCGAAGGGTCTGTATCTTCACGGACTGCGTGATAACTGAGTTGGTATCTCACAATACCATACCTGATTATTCTTGTACAGGCAGCCCCAAACCGCTTGAAGATGTCTCAAGGCTTTGGGGACACCAAATTCTGGGCTCACAGGAAAGACGTCCAGGATCATCTCTGGACTGAGGCAACCAGTTCTATGTAGTTGAAGTAGCCTCCCCAGCAAAGTCCCACAGATGTTGAACAAGAGGGAGACAAATGGCTGTGCCTCAGCTAAGAGAAGCCCCATCCTGGAGAGGTGGAGCTGTTAAGATGCACCTCCGACATCTTTTACGTTCTCCAGCAAAAAAGGAAGGCCAACATACTGAAGGCTAATCCCAACCGCTAGAAATCTCAACAGGGCCACATTTGCCTTCCTGGGAAAGGCCATTCATCATAGGGCCAAAACCGTGTCTATGCAAAATGTGGTGTAAAATTAGTAGAAAGATTTGGGATAATCTATTTTATCCAAATGTTACTTGTGTTGTTGCACCACCATCTTCACCAGCTTGTCTAAATCTGGAATAGTGGAACACCAGTCGACAGTTGTTAACATTGATCGGATGGTAATGGCTTCTTAAATCATGTAAATACGTGATTAAATACGCCACAGGAGCCATATTCAAAGAAATGTTTCTTGTTATTTGCTAAAAACACGAGGAATCCGTTCTGTCCAGTATTCTCAGAGCTGGGCTTCCCCAAGGACCAACAACCTGTAAGGAGTTCAGCAGACACAGAAAGTCTTTAAAACCCAATCCATAAGTAAGTTGTCCATGGTAAACAAGTGAAACAAGGTACCTCCATTCAGACAGCATGATTTGCAAAACAAAGCACTAAATCAATATGAACATTGCACAAGGTGTGAGTCAAAGGTGGCTAGAGCTGAGCTCATAGTTACAGAAGCCATGAATTCAGAGAACCGCTCCAGGGGAGAAGATTCTCCAGAACTAGAAGTCTCACATCAATTCAGCGCATCAGCTCAGGCAGGAAGATGGTTAGTCAATGCATTGGCAGCCCCCAACACAAGCTCTAATTTGCTCCCGTCAACACCTGGGATTCAAAAGGATCCGGAGACAAGAAAAGCAGAAAGGGAATTAAGATTATGATGAATATGGCAACGTTGCCTCCCCAGACACCAAGTCCTTGTTTTCTCTTCTGATTCTCATTTCACATTGAACAGCAGAACAATTAGGGCTGATGTGTTGCCAACTGACCAACCAGGACCCCAATATTAGGTGTGAAAGTGGAGAGGAAGGTTGCACCCAGTCTGGTGACCCTGTTTCCTAATTCGAGGGGTGGGGGGGGGCTGCATTCTTCAGCTGCTGTAAGGCCACGGGAGCTCCCGTCCTCTTATGCTCCTGGCCAAGGCAGAAGAACCTGTAACCCTTTCGCCTGGAGATGACAACCACCACCACGTAGCCTTTTCTGCGCAAAGAGCAGAGCCCTGGTTTCTCCACCAGGACACCCCACAGGCAGAAGCAAGCACCCTTCTTACACCTTGAGCCAGAGGGGTGTTTCTCGGGGCCCAATATAACTTAACTTTCAAATGCAATGCGGAAAATGCCTTTAAAGGTGACTTCTGGCTATCCTAGCTGTGGTCCCTTCTTCCCCGCTCTCCTTTTTAGAGTCCAGTTCATCGGGAGGATGTGGCCATGACTGGCTTCTGCACCTGGTGCTCCAGCATTCAGCAGAGAATCTGGTTGCCACAAGGACAAACGGACAGAAGACGGCTGTCTTCTCGCAGACACCAAAGCCTGTTTTTTGGGATCTGTGCATCTTTCAACTACTCAGCTTGGCTGCCCCCTTAGTGGCGGGGCTGGAAAAACAGCCGGCAAAGGAGGACAGCTCCTGCCTCAGGAAGGAGGGAGCCAAAGGCCCTTCCTATCTATCTCTATAAAAAATAACATTAATTGGCATGCTCTGCCATTTCCTGAACAACCCATAATTAGGTTAGATAAGAAACTAGCAGTGTCTAAGAGCTATAAATGTCTAAATTAAGTTATTTTGAAAGTGCCCAGCACTTTGGCATTTTGAGAGTTCACAGTAATTGCAGTATTGAGATAAAATTGCTCCTGTTATTTAAAAGGTCATTATCTTCTTCACTTAGATAGATGGAAACTATTTTCCACTCTAGTGAACCGTTGTGTTTGGGACAATTAGGCAGGCTCGAGTAGATTTCCACCAGCCTGACTCCCACTTATCACAGCTCAGGCCACGACACACAGAAATGTTTGTATAGAAGGAGGCGCAAAGTAGCCACTCTGTATTCTACTCACAGGCTGCCGCTGCCGCCGCCGCCACCACCACCACGTGACTGAGATTTCCAGACCGAGATGCTAAATAACCCTCGTGCAGCTGTTGAACGATGCAGGTCGGTGGGTGGCTGGCTGCTCAACCCTTGTCACCATCCAGAAGAAGAGCCAGGAAAGCAGGGACCAGTTGGCAGCTGTGCGCCTCCTGCTTCTCCATGGGGAGACGGAGTTGAGGGGGATCCCAAGGACATGGCTGTCTCAACAGGGCTCCACGGAGATCCAGCAAGAAGGCCCAGCCTTGGGCCCGTTGCAGAACTGAGTTAATGCAAGAACGCAGCTAGGAAGCCAGGACAAAGAGAGGATGCAACCTCCAGTGTCCCTGACCTCTGATGCAGAAGCCTTGCTGGAAGGCTGAGGGTCCAGCTGGACACCTGTCTGCAGATGTCTCATGGCCACAGCCGAAATCTGTACGAGGTGCCAGAGATTAAAACAAAACAAAAAATCCTAATATGATGCCTATCGGATTGTCACTTTAGGTGAGGCCACAGCGTGGTTTCTTTTCTGTGCCTCTCAGGTACCTGTGCAGAACGAGCCACCTTTGATTTTCCATACTGTGGAATATTGGAATGAACAGTTGTCACTCAACCTTCTTTGCTGACAAAGTCATTCGTTCATCTACAGGCTGCTCAGACCAGACTTTGTGAGCAAAGTTTTTCTTTAGCAATCACACAGCCTCTACCGAGAACATCCCGAGGAAACGCCCTGCATCAAGCCCTAAACGCAGGTGCAGCTGTCCCTGAGAGCTGAACTAGGTTTGGCTGGGCAGAGAAATTGAAATGTCAAGACCAAAGTACAGGTGACCCCAGAACCACGAGGGTGGGTTTCCCATCTCATCTTTCCCAAGAGCAATTCTGGCACAATTCGGATTCTGCTTCTGGTCCAGGAGACGCGAGTCAACTCAGACCAGCTCATGGACAACCAGAGCAGCCACCCTGGTTGCTATTAGTCAGAGAAGAAAAACAGACCAAGTGGAAAACTTTAATTCCTACACAAACGGACACACACACACACACACACAAACTCAGCAGGGTCTCAGTCAACATCTGTGGTTGTGTGGCATTAAAAAAAAAGAAAAGAATGGGACGAAAGAAACTGCCAGAAATTCAGAGCATATGACAGCCGTGGCCAGGGGGGCTTTCTATCATGTTCGCCTAATACGCCAGTTGCGCCCCTTTCTGGATCGGGACTCCTTATGCACGGTCACTCATGCCCTCATCACTTCCCGCCTGGACTACTGCAACGCTCTCTACATGGGGCTCCCCTTGAGAAGCACCTGGAGGCTCCAACTGGTGCAGAATGCAGCCGCGCAGGTGCTTATGGGGGCGACATGGCGCTCCCATGTGACACCTCTCCTGCGCGAGCTGCATTGGCTTCCAGTGGTCTTCCGGGTGCGCTTCAAGGTATTGGTTCTCATCTTCAAAGCGCTCTATGGCTTAGGGCCCGGTTATTTACGAGACCACCTTCTGCCACCGATAACCTCCCACCGGCCAATACGCTCCCACAGAGAGGGCCTCCTCAGGGTGCCGTCGGTCAGGCAATGTCGGCTGGCGACCCCCTGGGGAAGAGCCTTCTCTGTGGAGGCACCCGCCCTCTGGAATGAGCTACCCCCAGGGATACAACTGATCCCAGACCTCCAGACCTTCCGTCGGGCTCTGAAGACTTTTTTATTTCAGCAAGCCGGGCTGGGTTAAAAATCTTTAATTGGGGAATTTTATGGGTAAGGGGTTTTAAATTGGGGAAGCCAAAGATAAATTTAATTTTGTTTTTATAGTATTTTAATGTTTATATTGTATGTTTTTTAATTTTGGCTGTTCACCGCCCCGAGTCCTTCGGGAGAGGTATAAAAATTTTAAAAATAAAATAAAAAATAAAATAAAAAATTCAGATATCAGGATGAATCCTATGAAACTTTATCCTCCATTGCTAAAGTTTCAGGAAAGCCAAAATATTGAAAATAAATAACAACCAGCATATTACCTAACATTTAGGTAATACTAGTTGAAAGGTTTGCCGAACATTTTCGTAGATTAGTTTGTTCCTTAGTGCTGATGATGGCAGACTGAGGTTTTCCAAGATTGGAGAATTTTCGCCTCAGTCTTCATTCCTCTTTATAATCTGAGAAATCTCCCCACAGATCCCACTTTGGTCCCTTCTTAAACAGCCCGTGGGAATTTGCTATTTCAGCCTTGCAAGTCAACAGAGGAGAGACTTTGGGGCCAAATATTCCTGAAAATTTCTCCCATCTGCCCCATCTCAGTTAATCATTTCAGGTTCCGACAACTAAGGCGAGAGGGACCCATCCCATCCTTTGCTCAATGAAGGGCTCCGTTGGAAGGATATTTTGCTGGGATTTACATTTACATCTACTTCTTCCTTCTACTCCTCAACTGACCAACAGCAGACCTTCCCATCTTCATTGCCAGCCAGAAGCTTGGAATAATTCCTAGAGATAGAAGAAGAAGAAAAAGTTTTAGATTGAGAGCACTCCAATCACACCGAATGCTTCTGCCCAAAATAATTATTACAGTGGGAGGTGGATGTTATCCAGTGGTGAAATCCGACCGGATCTATCTGGCTTGTGCGAACCGGTAGCACCGGTGGCGGGAGGCTCCACCCACCCGCCGGGACGTCATTACA
The DNA here is from genome assembly GCF_059756535.1 of Pantherophis guttatus. Classification (NCBI taxonomy): domain Eukaryota; kingdom Metazoa; phylum Chordata; class Lepidosauria; order Squamata; family Colubridae; genus Pantherophis; species Pantherophis guttatus. Next base: position 131,468,858 of record NC_142067.1, read on the forward strand.
TCCAGTTTTTGACCCTATGCACATGTGCAGAAGGCTCTGTGCACTCCCGTTTCTGAACCGGTAGCAAAGGTAAGTGGATTTCATTGTTGATGCTATCCATGACATTTTAAAGTCAGATCCATATTTGAAAACCCCTGGAAGAGCTTTAGAAGAAATACTAACAGAAATAACCTTTAGATTGTAATCTCTCTCCTCCTCAGGGTGACCCTCTGTTCTTCAATACTTCTCCTATATTCTGACTCTAATCCAGTCCAGCTGGAAAATACTTATTTGGTAAGAGGTTAACTAGAGATGCAGCTCAGAGGTGTAACCTTTCTGAAAGGATGAGGGACTCCGGACTTTATATGAGAGTATTGTGTTTGTATGCTGGTGTTTTTATGAGGTCTCATAATATCACACTTCGTTTGTGTTTCTTTGAAAGACTGAAACATATTTAGCCTTTTTCACCCTGACCATGATCAAGGACTTCCAAGCCACCAGGTTCACCTTTTGGGAGTTGTTTTGTTTTAGGATAATAGTTTACTTACATGTCTTTTTAAGAAGCAACTAGTAGGTTCAGATAATTTGGGGGCTGTGGCACCTTGAATGGAAACTGTACAATAGGATATGGTTGTGTTCTAAAGTGGTTCCCTTCAGGTCAACTACTTTATGCATTAATTTGGAGATCTGATTGATTTTGAAAAAGCTAAATAAGGCCAATTCTGTTTAGCATTTGCAAGGTTAACCAGTATAAATTTAGTTACAGGCTAGATTGGGAAAAGATAATGAAAAATTATAAACAGAGAAAATAAATACCAAGACAAAAGATTAGGCGTAAGCATACACATAAAGTAAAAAAACCAAACCCACAATATCTCAGGCTAAACATTATTTTCCTTAATATTGCAGAGATCACTGCTTCCAAAGCAGATTTCTCAGTCCCCTCCAGATCCCTTGGGATACCAGTCAGCTGATCCTAAGGCTGCTGTGAAGATGGAAGGACCTGGGTTTTTCTTCTCTGCCTTGGCTCCCAATGTCTGCCCTTGTTTCGAGAAGACCGCTCAGAAGAGAGATTTGGGCAAACTCCACACAAAAGAAGAGAGATTTGGGCAAAGTGAAATTCAATGGAGAAAAAAGTAAGGCTCTACATTTAGGCAAGAAAAACAAAATGCACAAGTATAGTATATGTGATATCTTGCTCAATAGTAGTAACTGTGAGAGGGATCTTGGAGTCCTAGTGCACAACCATTTAAATATGATCCAACAGTGTGCAGCAGCTGCCAAAAAAGCCAACACAGTTCTAGGCTGCATAAACAGAGGGATAGACTCAAGATTTTCAAGAAAAATTTAAATATTAAATTAAATTAAAGATCACGTGAAGTGTTATAATGCCTTGGTAAGGCCACACTTGGAATGCTGCATTCAGTTTTGGTCGTCACAATGTAAAAAAGAGGTTGAGACTCTGGAACGAGTGCAGAGAAGAGCAAGAAAGATGACTAGGGGACTTGGAGGCTAAAACACATGAAGAACAGTTGCAGGAACTGGGTATGTCTAGTTTAAAGAAAAGAAGGACTAGGGGAGACATGATAGCAGTGTTCCAATATCTGAGGGGCTGCCCCAAAGAAGAGGGAGTCAAGCTATTCTCCAAAGCACCTGAGGGCAGGACAAGACGCAATGGGTGGAAACTGATTAAGGAGAGAAGCAACTTAGAATTAAGGAGAAATTAAGAGAATTAAGGAGAAAGGAGAAGTGCAACAACTTGCCTCCAGAAGTTGTGAATGTTCCAACACTGGAAGTTTTTAAGAAAATGTTGGATAACAATTTGTCTGAAGTGGTGTAGGGTTTCCTGCCTAGGCAGGGGGTTGGACTTGAAGGCCTCTAAAGTCCCTTCCAACTCTGCAGTTCTGTTCTGTTCTGTTCTGTTCTGTTCTGTTCTGTTCTGTTCTGTTCTGTTCTGTTCTGTTCTGTTCTGTTCTATTCTATTCTATTCTATTCTATTCTAAATTCCTTGCTCCTAGAGTGCCCAGCCAAGTCCTCTCAGCAGATTGAGGCTCAAATTCCCTTGACTTCTAAGTCACTTTTTGTGAGATGGGTGGCCAAATAAATTTATTAAATAAATAAATAAAATGTGGGAGGTAGGCTTGCCTGCCGGTTTACTGCATTGGAAAGTTCAACCATCTTTTTTCTACTGCTACTAAAACCATCAGTTTGCTTTTCAGCTAAAATGGTACCAAAGTTTAAAGGCATCCTAGTCAGGATGAGTTTTATTTCACCCTGGATATCTTCTTGCTGCAAGAGGCAAAAGGAGGCACTGGGTGGCCATCCTGTTCTTCCCTAAGTTATTAACCAAAACTGCCCTGGGAGAATATGGGGCCATCGAACGGCTGTTATAGACCGTATCTGTAAAGGAAAACACCTTGTTAAAAAGTTTTTGCAGGAGGGGCCCCGGGCTAATACCTGACTGCCTCCTTCCCATTTGCGACTGGCTGGGAAGACACACCAGCCACTTCCGCGCCGGAGCTGCTGAGGGTGTAGCTCGCGTGCCCCCTAGTGAGTTTACCAGGTACTGCAGTCCAAAGGCTTACCTGGAAACTGCCAGGGCTGTGACCGGCGAGGCGGGTCGGTGGGCTCCCTCTGGGGGGCTCGTGCGAAGCAGCAGCTCCCGCTGGAGGACAAACGCCGCTTTCTCCCCTCTGCTGCCTGCTGGCAGGATAGAAAGGAAACGTGAAATGGTGGGGATTTTCATTTTGGAGATGAGGTGCAGATGTTATTATTTATAATTCGTTAACCGGAGAACAAATATATTTAATCCCCGCCTCTATGACTGCCAGAAGGGCCGGTCCCAATTGAATTTTCGGCCTATGATAGTTACATGTGCTGACGTGTGGTTATATCAACTGTGGCTCAATTGGATTTGTGTATTATTGCTTTCTAAATTGCATGCCTAGTTCAGCAGAATTGTTCATCAGTGTTTCCTGTTTCAGTGCTTAATAAGATGTCGCTGAATACCTTGCGTTGCCCACTTAAAACAAGTTGCCTAAAGTCCTGGTTATTTTCAATGCACCTAAATCTGGTCCTTGTACAATCAGTAATTAAATGCCAAGAATACTGTGCAAATAATATAATTCAATCGTGGTTACTTCAGCTTTATTTTTAGTGCTCCTGTTTTGGATGAATTGTTCTTTCCAGTGTTGCAAAACTAACGGAGGAGTATCTGGCTGTTGCTGCTGCTGAAAATACCTCAAGAGCAAATTGTTTTGTGGGAACAGAGGCTGCTGGGATTGAAGTCTGCTTGCTATTCAAAGATGCATCGTGCCATCTTTGGATTGGGATCCCGGTAAGGATTTGTGGCCTTTGGAGTGATGCAAGGCAGAGTCCCAGCTGACGCAGCTCACCATCTGAACTGATACTTGCCTTCTGTAGATAATGTACAACTGAGGAAAGGAGGTTGTCTTATAAACAAGTGCTGAACCTGTGCCGTAAACATGAAGAGGAGGAACTGTCCATGAATCATGATTGATGGTTACGTGTCATTGAGTCGGTGGCAACTCTTGGCAATCACACAGATAATTTTTTCCCCATGACCATAAAAGTAATAATCTCCAATTGACCATATACTCATGCATGTGTTGTGTGTAAATTTGCCTTGCAAAGGGAGGGAAAATGCTTGCTAATATGTGTACAATAATCTCCCAAATAGGTATACGCATGCATGTCAAATATGTACAAATGCCCAAATCCAGCAGGCTGTTGCTCTGCTGGCCAGGCGTCTGTGGGGCCCTTGATTGAGGGGGGGTAAAGGCTGCTGCCTTTATCCCATGGAAGCCAATTCGAGTTCTGCCTTTCTCTTGGGAGGAACAGCCAAGGATGGAGTGGGCTAAAACTTTGCAGAGGGATCCCCCTGCTGGCCGTTTGCAGGCTGGCAGCCCTCTCTTTCTACGCTTCCCATGCCTGGTTTGTGTCCTTACCCTGCTGGGCTTGGCGCTTACCAGCCTTGGCCTCTCCCACCGGCTCCTCTCCCTGGCTCACAGGCGAGGCTGCTTCAAGCTTCCAGACCTGAAACATCCAGGAGAACCAGTCAAAAGTGGCGATTGGGGGGGAGGGGGGGAAGGGGCGAAAAGGAAGTGGGGGGGGAATCAGACGAAGTGGATTCCATAAACTTTAATAGATTACTCAGTTCTCAGACAAGAGTTTGTGAATTGTTTCAGCCGGGAGACCTCGGTGCTTCTGGCCTCTAGCTTTAAATACTGCGAGGTGGGAGAAAGGAAGGAAGGAGGAACGAGGAAAAGGGTTAAGTAAAAGCACCTGGGGCAGTGATGGCTAACCTTTTTGCCGTCACGTGCCGGGAGCGGGGGGGGGGGTGCAGGTGCCCACATCCGTAATTCAATGCGCCCCGCCCTCCCGCGCATGCGCACGTGACCCCCCCCACACTTCCCCCTGCTTTTGGCACGCAATGGCACGGTGGGTCCAGTAGGCCCGTTTTTCCACCTCCCCAGGCTCCAAAGGCTTTCTAGGAGCCTGGGGAGGACAAAAACAGCCTTCCCCATCCCTCCGGAGGCCGGAAACAGCCAGTTTCCTGACTTCTGGTGGGACCGGAAGGCCTGAAATTTAGTTGGCCGGTGCGCGCATGCGCCCTGGAGATGAACTAGGGCAACACTCGCGTGCCCACCAATATGGCTCAGCGTGCCACCTGTGGCACCCGTGCCATAGGTTCACCATCACGGACCTAGGGAATCCTCTAGCTTAGAGCCATTTGCTTAGCGACCGTTTGAACAGCATTGAAAAAAGGGATTTACAACTGGTCCTCACACTTATGACCATTGCACCATCCCCACGGCCACATAATGACAATTTAGATGCCTGTCATGTATTTATGACAGTTGCAGCCTCCCTGGGCCACCTTTGTGACCTTCCCAGCCGGCTTCCAGCAAGCAAAGTCAGTGGGGGAAGACGGACTCACTTAATGACTGAGTGATTCATTTTACAACTCCGGGGAATCACATAAGTACTATGGCAAAAAAATTTAAAATCAGGCACAACTCACTTAACAGCCACCTCGCTTAGTAATAGATCCCAATTCTGGTTGTAAGTGAAGGACTGCCCATGCCCTGAAGATGGAGGACAGAGAAGGGTCCTAAAAGTAACCTCTTTTTTTTTTCTTGTTTGCGGCTTGGATTTCAAACTTCTGTAGCCCTCAGAGGAAGATCCCTATCGCTGCCTTCACACGTGTATTTAAAGGTAACAGTTCCGTAAAAGAAAACCGTCCCCTGGATTTCAGCCAGGCGCCCTGGGCTCAGCCGGAGGGGGCGGGGGGGGGAGTCAGGCAGGGGCCTTTGCCTCCTTTCTTTAAAAACTCCTTCCTGATAAACCAAACACTTAAAATGCCTTCTTGGTTTTAACTAATTCAGTGCATTAGTAGAAGGAAATGCAAAGCAGGCTGAAAACATGCCGTTGTGTGGAGTTTCAAGTATAAAATATTGTATTCTCGTGAGTGGTTTTACTAAACACTGGATGTGGTCTATAAACGGCCGTTTAAGCCCCAGGCTTTATAGAGACTCCTTTGTAAGGCTAGAGCTCCCCAGCCGGCAATTGGAGAATGAGCCCCACCCAACCGATTGGAACTGGGGAGGTTCCCCCGAAAAACACGGCCTTGGTTGGCTGAAACCACTTTTTCCATGTCAAGCCTCAGTGGCACAGTGGTTAGAGTGCAGTACTGCAGACTACTTCTGCTGCCTACCAGCTGCCTGCAATTTGGCAGTTCAAGTCCCACCAGGCTCAAGCCTTCCATTCTTCTGAGGTGAGTAAAACGAGGACCCAAATTGTTGGGGGCAACATGCTGACTCTGTAAACAGCTTAGAGAGGGCTGGAAAACACTGTGAAGCGATATGTAAGTCTAAGTGCTATTGCTATTCCACCTCTGGGGAGAAGAGGTGGGTTGTGAAGGAGGAGGCTGTTTCATCTGTTCTTCGCCAACTATTTCCCCATGGAGGCAGTGTCTCCAGTTCATCTTTTGCTTCCAAACACCCACCCGCCTGCCTACCTACAGAAGAGAAGAGCGCCAGGGAAGAAGGTGTGCACCTCCGTCTGCACGAGGTGCCCTTGTCAAAACCTTCTGAGAACCTGCCCCTGCTGTAGCCCCACAGGCGGATTAATCTCTGCTCCTGGGACGTAACAGGGCGTTCCTGGAGGGGGGGGTGTTCTCCCTCTTGGAGAGTCCTACCTGCACGCAGCCATCTGTGTCTCCTGTGACAATGAGACTCTGCGCATCCCAGTCCTTCACTTCAAAGAAGCAGCAGCAGGAGAGCCTTCCTCCAGGTCTTAAGGGGGCCTTTTCTTTGGCCAGAGGCTGCCCGTTGACGGTCCAGAGGTACAGGGTCACTCCAGCGCACGAAGCCACCTCACCCTGCAAAACCATCCCAAGGGCAGTTCAGGCCTTTCCGTCGCACAAGTAAGGTCAGACAACCAGCATCGACCCATGGAAGAAAGCGGGCTTGGTCACACAGGAACAGCCCAGGCAGGTGACACGGAGGAGGAGAGATTGTCACAAAAGCAAAAACTCAAAATGAATTGAGTGATTGAACAAGGTCTGCCCAGTCTCTCCCACCTTCCCTTTTCAGGGAAGATGGTGGGAAATTGGGTGCATGGCTGCTTCAGAGGGTCCTGGATGAAATCCTGAGTCCCTTCCAGTCAGGATTCGGGCCCAGGTATGGGATAGAAACAGCCTTGCTGGCACCTGGCGAGAGTAGGATGGGGGGCAGCGCATCCATCCTCGCTCTCCTTGGCCTCTAAGCGGCCTTCAATGCTGTTGACTAGGGCATCCTTTGGGCAGGCTGGGGCTGGGCAGCAGAGTTTTGGGCTGGTTTGGCTCCTTTCTCCAAGGTCGGTCCCAGTCATTGTTGATAGGGAGTGTGAGGTGCGGTGGATGGATGGATGGATGGATGGATGGATGGATGGATGGAAGGATGGATGGAAGGAAGAGTGGCCCAATTCTTCCCCTTTCTGCTCATTCCCAGCTCCAAACCCTCTTCCTCTGCTCTTCACCTGCTGTTTTGTCCACCCTAATTACTTCCCTGCAAGTACATTTCCCTGCTTCAACTCACACATTTCTTTGGGAGGTGTCTGCTGCTTTCCAGAAACTAGCAAGCTAGGAGAGGACTTTTGTCTCCCAAGATGAACCTGGATGATGCAGACAATGCAAGATAACCCTGGGTGGATTGGGGTGGGGAGGGGAGGGGAGAATCTTCTGCTATTTCACCAACTGGCATCCAACAACGCCATCTGGAGGGTTGCATGTAACCAAACACACCAGAGGGCAAACTCTCTTGAAAGCTGAAAGCTCTCAGAGATAACAGCCCTCCTCCTCCTCCTCCTCTGACTCAGAAATTGCTTTTAGTGCCCTCTTTCAACATTCAGGATCCTGTTAAAAACCTCGGTAAAAAGAAAAAAAATCAATCTGTCGCGCCTTGAGATGGTTTCTCACGGAGAAGAGCGCCCATTAAGTCATCATGAAATGTTCATGGATTTGTCAGAAGAATGATGATAAATGAAGGCCTTACCGTTGAATCATTGATGGCAACCGCCGAGAGGCCTGCCTCATGCGCAGGAAGCCGGGTGAGGCACGTCAACTGGTTCAGGTCCCAGAAGAGGCAGGATCCGTCCGCAGAGCCACTCACCAGGAGGCAGTAGGCCGTGGAGACTGCCAGGCAGGTCACCGGCTGCGTGTGTCCATACAGAGGCTGGGGAGCAAAGCAAGCAATGAGCACAAAACACACACACACACACACACACACACACACGAGAGGGAAGTGGGAGTGAGTCCCAGGGCAGCCTTAGGCCTGCAGACCCCCCCCACCTGCTCCCCAGTGCCTGGGGGTGGGGCTCAGTGGGAGGAGAGCTACTTGGAAAGGGGCAGAAGGCAGCCAGGCACCATCTCCTCCTCCTGCGAGGCCCTGGCATGAAGGTGACACAATGCCAAAAGGGCTTGAAATAAGACGCAGAGAATCAGGATTGCCCCTTCAATATTGGAGCAGCAGAACCTGAGCTTTGCAACCAAACTGGTTCTGGGGAATGTTAAAGCCATGCAGTTTTTTTTTTAAAAAAGAAAATAATTGAATAAGGAGGCCTGCTTTAGTACTACTGGCTTCTTTAAAGACATCAGTCAATGGTGAGAATGCAGAATTGAATGGACGTTGCTGCCTGCCTACTTCTGGCGTGGCTACGGTCGCAACTCCTGCTCACATTTGGCCTCCTCATCTCAGAAAGGATGTGACGACGCTGGGAAGCCGCAGAGGAGGGCGGCCCCTCTGGGCTACTTTGCAAGATGAAAAAGGTGGAAGGTAAAGCTACAACAGACGACACCTGTGCCAAAGGAAACAAGCACCGTTTGCTCTGTTTCTCACCACGCCTAATCCTTGGGGCAGCCAAGGAAGTCAAAGGGCAGGAAAATCAAGGCTGACTAAACTGGTGCCCAGGGAAAAGAAATCTAAGCAGTTAACCAGGTATGAAGAGGATTTCCTGGATTCCTGGAGAATCTCCCCAACCTTAACTCTGGAGGCAGACCTTGGCCTGATTTACAATGTGTAGGGTCCCTTGGAAGAGAGGGGTAAAAATATTCTGATCCAGGAAGCCAAAACCATTTGCACTGCTGGGCATCTCTGGAATTTGGAGAATGGGCTGGGGGTGGCTCAAGGGAAGAACGGCTGGGGGGTTCCCCATAGCAAAACGGCTGCCACGGAGGACAGAACTCCTTCCCACCATTTATTACAATGCGACGAGTCCCTACAAGACCCTTCCTTCTATGCTCTGCCTGCCTTTGCCCCTTTTCTGGGCAGACAGTCCACTTCCAGACAGGGCACCGTGATGCCAGCAGCCATTATTTGTTTCTGGGGCTCATTTAAAGATGGCCAAGATCATGTAGAAATGGACCCTCTGCTTTAGGGCAAGCGAGCATCCTGTGTTTTAATATGTATAACCATTTCTAAAGAACGTCAAGAGGTCTGAGAAGAGCCACGAAAGGGTCTGCAACATCATGGGCGCTTCCAGGTGCCCTGCTGAGAAACCCAAATACAATTGAAAGCCCTCCAGAGCAGGGGTGAAATGCTAACGATTCACACTGGTTTGAGATAACTAGTAGCAGCAGCAGCGCGTGGTTCGGCGAACTGGTAGCGGCGGCAGCGCGAAGTTCCACCCACGACCCGGACATCATTACTTCCTGGTTTTAACCAGGAAGTAACCAGTTTTTGACCCTCTGCGCACGCGCTGAAGGCTTTGTGCATGCACAGAAGGTCCAAAATTGAATGTGATGCATGCACGCGGAGCGCACACTTCCGAACCAGTAGGGAAGGTAAGTAGATTTCACCCCTGATCCAGAGTCACATAAAAGGGAGAGGAGGGGCCATATAAGTCAGATGGATGAAGTAAAATACCTCTCCCTGATGCACAAAGACTCCCGGTTTGCATAATGCCCACCCCTCCTTAGTTTTGACACCATCCTTCATCCAGCGAGGGGCAACTTCTGCACTGACTGGTGGATGTAGAAAGTCCAAGGAAATCTTCTTTGGCAACTGCTGAAGGCCGACCAGGGACAATTGAATGGCCTCCAGAGAGCCTTCTGGAAGCGCAGCAGCAGCCACTGTTCCAGGGCACCTGGGAAATGGTTCCCCCCTGGTTGAAGCACACCTGGACTGGGCTGGCAAGCCAGCCTTGCCCTCTTGGCCCCTCTGCAAGCAAGAAGGCTCCCAGCCTCATGGATTGGGGCCAGAGGGATTGCGGGAAGGCTGCTTCCCTCCCTATCTTTGGTGGCTGCTGGGGACGGGGGCTCGCCTGTCCTCTTTCCTCTCCCACGTGGCCATGCCATTGTCATGCCTTGCCTTGACAATTCAATAAATAAGATCAGGAGCTGCAGTCCAGTACAGCCGTTCAAGGGCATCAAAGGGGGATTAGGTAGTTTCATGAAAGAAAAGGCTGTTAATGGCCAGATAGTCATGAAGGTTATATGCATTTATTTCAAAGTTCATTCTTCAGATCAATAGATCTCAGGGTAATCAAATACAATTAGTACAAGCTATAAAGCATGCATATACACGGACCCATCATGCTATTTCCTTTCAGAATGAGTGATATTATATAAAGATAAGCAAAATTAAGGCAAAAGACAAGTTAAGGTAATCTAACCAAATATACTGTAGTTTACATTAACTACCCCACTCCACATCTGTTTTAACTGTATAACTGTTTTAACAAACAGTCATATTCTATCATTTATTCTTCTTCTACATCTTATCAAGTCCATTTAACCAATTCATCCTTTCTTGTTTTTTTAATAGTTGGATCATTCAATCGCTCTATATGACCCAAATACTTCAGTACCCACGAATCAAGGGTGAAATGCTTCTGGTTTGCTCCTGTTCGGGCGAATCAGTAGCAAGGAAAACTACCAGTTCAGGCGAACTGGTAGTATAAAAAAGCTACCAGTTTAGTCGAACCGGTAGTTAAAAAAAGCTATGATCCGATGATCATCTATGCCGCGTGGTTTAGCTTTGCTAGAAAGCAGGCTTTCCTGCTTTCTAGCAAAGCTAAACTGCGTGCAACAGCTGATTCCCCCCCCTCACTGTTCTACTTAACTTCCCAAACCTCCTTTTGGTGCGTACTGCGCATGCTAACTATTGGTTCGCCTGAACCGGTAGCTTTTTAAACACGCAGCACGCATTTGATGTGTAGCATGCATGTGTGGCCAGCAAACCGGTTTAGATTTCACCCCACCACGAATCCTCCATTCGATCAACATTCATCACTTGTTAATGTTTCTCCTCTTCTCTTTTTCTATACACACCTCTGAAGCACACATTCCCACTGCCTCCTCTACACCAATTTTGTTTCTGCTGACATTCTCAACTGTCTCCTTCACATGACAAAGAGCTCCCTCAGACAGCATTTTTTCATAATTTTAAGAAACGTTAAATCTTTGCAACAGATCAATATTACAGCCCACGTACCGTTTCTATTAGAATTTACATATCTTAAAATTCTTCCATTTTCCACTTCTTTCCAAAGTATGTAAATTCATCAAGCTGCTTCTATCTATCTATCTATCTATCTATCTATCTATCTATCTATCTATCCATCCATCCATATATCACCCATCCATCCATCCATCCATCCATCCATCCATTATCTATCATCTATCTAGCTATCCACCTATCTATCTATCTAGCATCTACAGATTTCATTTTATATATAAATCATTTTATAAATAAATAAAATAAATAAATAAATAATTTTATTTCTATACCGCCCTTCTCCCGAAGGACTCAGGGCGGTGTACAGCCTATTTAAAAACACAAAAAACACGACAACAATTTAAAATTTAAAATCATTAAATAATTAGGCTCCAATTAAAATCCCAGAAATTTAAAATACCCCAATTTAAAACGTTATGTTAATAGCCTGCCTGGCGGAACAACAGGGTCTTCAGAGCGCAGCGAAACACCCGGAGGTCGGAAATCTTTCGTATTTCGGGGGGCAGTTCATTCCACAGGGCTGGGGCTCCCACAGAGAAGGCCCTCCCCCTGGGTGTCGCCAGCCGACATAACTTGGCTGATGGCACCCGGAGGAGACCCTCTCTGTGGGAGCGGACTGGTTATATGCTACCTATTTGGCTTTTTTCCACAATGATGCATAATCTTCTTTCCTAAAGCAACTTACACGTACAAAGCCTGAAACCTACCTCACACAATTGCCTTCATATTGGCCACTCCACTAAACTGGTTTTTTGTTACCTCACCAGCATCATCTTCATAATAGACCACATAAATCCATGATGGTTAGTGTGCAGAAGATATCAAAACTAGGGTTGCCAGGTCTGCTTCCAAAAAATAGCGGACAAGCGAGGGGGTAGGGGGGTGGGGTTAAGTAGTAAAAAAATTTTTTTTTCTACAATTAAATTATATATTTTCTTACAAATATTTTAACACATATTAAAATAATCACTTCAAAACTTTACTTAAAATTCAAAATATCAAATATAATAATATGTAAAATATTAAATTACATTTTACTTTGCTGTCGTGTGTATTTTTTATTTGACTGCGCAGCATTGATCAATTCTTTGTGTTTAAGGAATAATTCTTTAATTTCAGTACAACGTTGAAAAATATTAAAAAATATACAAAGTTCACTTCGAACTGATGGTACAAGCAGTCGGTTACGTTCATCAGTCCACAAATTTCCCATGACGCTGAAAATTCATTCAACGTTCGTATTTGATACTAGAATTGATGCACAATACTGGAACAGTTTCAGTAAACTCGGAGCTAGCTCTTTCTTGAAAAAGTACGTCCACTTATCAAGGGATGAATCGCCCTACAGATGAACATAAACTTCTTCTAAGGCAGAAATTTCATCGAAGAGAGTGTTGGGTGGAAGTTCTTCTCGCCATGGTGATAATAACCAGATGTTCATCATTTCTTCTAAAGTTGGAGGATTATTGCGATCAATTAGATTGAAACAATTTAGCATCTCATATACTGAATCGGTGAAATTATACCACTTTTCTAGGTACGCAATGGCTCTTTGATACACGTTGATGGCTTCTTTCTTGAACTTTTGCACGGCATTCTCAGGCAAATGTTTTTTACGTAAGGCAAATAAAACTTTCATTCCAAAAAACTGCTCATCGTATTTTTTTTGCAAAGAATCACGCAGCTTACACATGATAATGTGAAGATCACATGCAAGAATTTTCTTGCTTTCCAGCTTCAGTAGGGTATCTTGCATTATTGACATGAAGAAGTGCGTGAAATATAAATACAATTCTGAAATTGTCCTTTGCGAGTTCATTTTCCTGATCTGAAATAAGGTTCCAGATAACCTTATGGCACTCATCAGATCCAAGAGAAATAAAATACGATTTTAGAGATATCCAGTTTAAAAGAAGTCTTTCGACCGCTTTAAGCAAACTTAACCAACGTGTTGGAACATGGCGCAAAACTTCATGGAATTCGGACTCGCAAAACTTACGTACCATTTCATCATAAAGCTTTTGAATAAAAAAAATGTCCACTATTTTGTGAAAAAAAATAGTGAACATAATGTGAAAAAAGTGGACTATCCGCTCAAATAGTGGACACCTGGCAACCCTAATCAAAACTAATCAAGTTGGCGAAACATCTAGTGCCTGCATTTATGCATTAAGTTTGCTTAATGTTAATCTTTAACTAATTGTACTATTTATTGTATTATGACCCTCAAAATGAGCTAATTGATTAATTGGGTAAAGCAGTTCTTTTATCTTTTTCTCAAGGGGACTAATAGTTAAGTAAACCCTGTTCCTAAATCAGAGCTAATCCTGCTAATTTTTCTCTGTTCTCCACCAATTTTTCTTCCTTTTCATTCCTGGTAAGGAAGAAGACCAATCTCTTTATGTTGCGTCACCTGCAAAGTCATGGAATCAATCATTAACCAATCTATTACCTCCATCTAGAGACAAATAACCTACTTTCTAACAAACAGCTTGGTTTCAGAAAAAAATTATCCTGTAATCTACAATTACTACATTGCAAAAACATATGGACTACACATCTCAATTAGGGCAAAGCAATAGATGCAGTTTACATAGACTTCTGTAAAGCTTCAGTGGTACATGACAAATTACTTCTAAAACTAAAATCCTATGGCATTTCTGCTATCCATTTCCTACATAAACGGATAGCTGCCTTCCTGTCAAACAGACAACAAGTGGTCAAAATAGGAAGCACTCTATCAAATCCTGTACATGTTAATAGCGGTGTTCCCCAAGGCAGTGTTTTAGGTCCAACACTCTTCATACTTTACATGAATGACCTTTGCGATCATATTAAAAGCAACTGTGTTCTCTTTGCTGATGATGTTAAACTATTCAACACCACCAACAATGCAACTACCCTTCAAAAAGACCTTGACTATGTGTCAGATTGGTCTAACAAGTGGCAACTTCAAATCTCAACCAACAAATGCTCTGTCTTGCACATTGGCAAAAAAAATCAAAACGTAAAATACAAATTAGATGGACATGACCTTGTAGATGACCCCCACTCTATCAAGGAACTTGGAGTACTCATTTCTAAAGATCTAAGTGCCAGAGCCCACTGTAACAACATTGCCAAAAAGGCATAAAGAGTTGTTAACCTAATCTTGCGTAGCTTCTTCTCTGGTAATATTGTACTACTAACTAGAGCATACAAAATATTTGCTGGACCAATTCTTGAATATAGCTCATCTGTCTGGAACCCACACTGCATATCGGACATTAATACAATTGAGCAAGTCCAGAGATATTTCACGAGAAGAGTCCTCCATTCCTCTATCTCCAATAGAATACCTTATGCCACCAGACTTGAAATTTTGGGCTTAGACAACTTAGAACTACGCCGACTTCAGTGCAGCTGGCGCTCGAGTCAGACAGTGAGGAGACTGGAGAAGATGTGGTGCCAGAGGCAGGGATTCAGCCAGGGCCTTCAGAACCTCCAGAAGCTCCTTTAAGTGAAGAGGACGAAGAGGAGGAGCCTCTTCTCAATGCACGGGTGCGCAGAGCTGCCAAAAGGCAGGAGTGGCTCCTCAGGAGGAGGTCTCCTCGAGAGTAAGGCTTGGGGCTAATTGGCCACTCCCTTAGCCTATTTAAGGAAGAACGCCGCTTGCAGCAAGCTGTAGGGAACAACTTTAGTTCAATCTCCTTCGCGTCTGGATTCTCTGCAAAATTGTTTCTGGGCTTTCTGCCAACTCTAGTAAGACTGTGATTACCTTATCTTAGAATTCTGGTAGGCTGTTAAGACAGTTTATTAACAGCCTTTGGTTGATAAAGACTGAGTTATTTGAGTAAAATAAGCTTTGTATAGAGTTTGTGTGTGCTGTGTTCTTTGGGGTCCGTAGCTGAGGCAGAACAATGCTTGACAAATAAACTTATGATTATGATTATGAAGAGTTTAAGCCCTTAATGGAATATAGCAAAGAAAAGTGTGAAAGGTTGTTTTTGATATGCATACCTGGGGGTGGGGGGTGGGGGGAGATGAGAAAGAGGAATAAGGAGGACTCGGAGGGAGAAGAAGTCGTCCTCTGATTCCTGCTAATCCTCTGCAGGTGTTGCCCCAAATTGTTACCCCAGCATCTCCATTCAATTTCAGAAGAGGAATTGGGGCAACCCACCTGTTTCAGACGTAAGGCCGTGGCTCCCGTTGTGGCCCTGCAGAGGTCCCAGACACAGACAACGCAGCTGCTTCCAGACGTGATGAGGCTGCTGGGTGTGGGAGACACAGCACAGAGGCAGTCACCCCAGTCAGCCGGAGCCTCCAGGACGGTCATCTTCTGCATGCACCCAAGGCAGGAGAGAAGCAGAGAGGAGGGCAAGGGAAGAGGTGGAGTGAAATGGATGCAACACTTCCACAACTGCAACACTTCCATGCACGCATGGAATGTACTTATATGCGTATGTATTTATGTGGAATTTTAATTGAGTTAAACGTTTAAGAATTAAAACACACTTTTGTGTGTTTTAATAAAATAGGCTTTTAAAAAAATACAAAAAAGTTGAAAAGCAAATATGAATTCTGAAAGTGTTTAATACTGTTCTTTTGCCAGTTTTTCTGTAAAATGCGGTCTATCAATTATTTTTGAATATAAAGTCTGTATCTTCCTCCTGCAGCCTCCACTGATACTGGCTTCTTTGTCCAAGTCACAAACACTAGTGAAAGACCAACAATCAATTTATAATATCAAAATACTAGTGAATTCATAATAATGAGTATATTCCTTTCAAAATATACCCAGAACATTTCATATTGCTTATTAACCTGAAAAATGCACCCATCTTATCTGCTCTACACTGCTGAAAGAGGGAAGGAGATTTTTCACTTGTTGTAACTTGTCTTCATTTCAGCATTTCACGCCAACTTCTCTTTTTAAATAACCAGATTGGCTTCCTGGTCACCTGGCTTCTGGCCCACAGGAGAACCATCCACACAGTGACCGGGGTCCCTCCCTGACTGGCCACCTGTCTCGGCTCTGGTGGGCGGCAGTAGCTTGTTAGGCACAGGCAATCCTGTCTCCGCTGAACAGAGCATTGCTCGGAAGGAAGAGGAAACGGTGCTGGGTGGGGCAAAGACAGGCAGGGCTGCAGAGACCCTCCACGTTGAGATAAGCGGAAGCACAAATAAAAACAATGCTGCCGAATCCTTCCAAAGGTAAACAGCAGGTCTTTCAACGAGGTATGAAATCAAAGTCACAGGAAATTTTAATTACTGTGACATCTGACAAATTCTAACAAAGCATGAAGTCCTTTCAGGAAATTTCTGACTTCATTTAATGATACATTTCAGAGGGCAAGGAAGTCAGGGAACGATCAGCAATCCTTTGTATCAACCAAGATTTAGTTCAGGAAGTGGGAGAAGAAATAACATGGGTGGAAAGAGAGTGCGGCACCCCAAAATTTTATGGGAAGCTCAAGCCGAATGTCGTCAAATACATATTTTTATTATATAGATGTTAATACAGTCAGAACAGTGACAGACGGGACTCTCTGGCAGGAAAAGCTAATGAGGAAAGGAGCTGCTTACTCTGCCCTTTGTCCCACACAATTCCACCAATCAAATTGTGGCTGTAATTTTTGCACATTTTTTAAAATACTAACTGACATTACTCATCTTTGTTTTGCACACGAGGAGAAAGGATGCTGCAGAAAGTGAACGACATGGTCTCCTATATATAATATATTCAGGTACAAAGAGATTCAGATTGAAGTTATTATTACTTTTAACTATGTCTTGCCTTTCTGTCCAATATAAGTTGCAGACATATATATTGATGATTTTGTTCAAGAACTTTTGGTGCATTTGCTAAGTTCTCCAGACCTTTCCATCTGTGGATGGACCTACCTAAGGCATGCCATGCTCCCTCTGGCAAAAGAGGAAACGGTGAAATGCACCCACGGAGGGATTGGCCTATTCATTCGCTGAGTGCCCAACAGGTGGCAATCTGTAGTTCGTGATTACCTTGTCTGATCCAGAATCAGTCAGACAGCAGGTGAAGTCACTGAATCCCCAGCAAAAGGTTTTATTCCATAGCGGAGGAAGCAAAATACTTTTCTTCTCCACAGCCAAAATCCCCTTTTCTGTGCATACAATATGAGCAACAGGCCCATGTGGTGCCTCTACAGAAAAGAAAGAAAACAACTTTAAAACACATTTTAAAGGGGGAAAAAATCTGCTACTTGAATTTGTCCCAGGAAGTTTTGTGCCATCCAATGTCTAGAATTTTCTTTCTCCCCCGATTCCCCTCTTAGAGTTGCCAAGGCTTAGAAACTGCTCTAAATACCAACCCCCCCCCCCAAAAAACCAAAAAAACAAACAAACTAGAAGTTATAAGGTTCTTTGCACACTGTTTAGCCGGTCTATACCTTTGGGAATGACTGATGACAGTTTCAGATGATACAGATTACTGACAGAGAGCGCCGGAGAAGGAAAGAGGAAGCTGTTTTTCCCCACTGAATGTTTCCTCAGGCTCCCAGCATTTCTGGAGGGATGTGGTTTCGTAAAAAGCTGAGAATGAAAAAGAACCATAAACAAATAAATTACAGCAAATCAATCAATCCTGTAAAGTAACATACACAGGCCCCAGGAGCTCCACTGCATATTTTTAAAATATTTCTTTTACAAATTACCTTTTACTTCTCAATGCAAAGCAGTTATGGTAGCAAACAAAAACCTCTGAAAAAATTACAGTAAGCACAGTATTAACACAGTAAAGCAGAAATTAAAACTCTAAATGCCTAAAAGAGTAAAATTATATTGTGTCACAGGGAGGGAACACCATGTTTCAATCGCTGATGGGAAACGGTGGGCGATCCTTGCTTTCCTTCAGAAAGGTCAGCAAGGAGGAGAGCGACAAGTGGCATTTATCAGAGGGGCCAAGACAGAGGAGAATAAAGAACAGAAAGACCCCGAACGCTGGTCAAGCACAGAGCAGAGAATTACTCACGATTTGGTCTGAGAATAGCCTGGCATGAAACACACACACACACACACACACACACACACACACACACGCTGCTTCCCTCCCACCTTCGTTTTGTTCAGCTGAGCTTTTGGGGGTGGCGAGCACCGTGCATTGATACGCCGCAACTCTGCCTTTGCCTTTGGCAAAATGCTCCTGATGCCAGTGCTTTAGATGGCAAAGTGGACGCTGCTCAGTGCCAGTAGAGAGAACCGACTCCTTAGCAGATAATCTGGGGTCGTTTGCTTGGAGAAATGCACGAATGGTTTGGAGGCTAGTAATGCATTCTTGGCTTTCTGGGTCGCTACCCATCCTCCTTGCCAAAGTTATCCAGAATGAATCGGTCTTTAATGATAACATATGTTGGAAGGATGAAGCCCCTTCCGCTCTCCAGGAGAAAACCATGCGACTGAAGGACTTAGACTAGGATAATTCTCAACCAAATGTCCCCTTTTAAGGGGCCCCTGAGGGAGAGCAGTGGCTCTTCAACACCCGGGAGCTTCCAAGAAGCGGTGCAGAGGATGCCACCAGAAGAGAAGCTCCTGGGGAAGTCACTCTGTTGCAGGGGTGGTATTCAGCCGGTTCTATCTGCTTCGGGCGAACCGGTAGCGGTGGCTGCAGGAGGCCCCACCCACCTGCCTGGACGTCATCACGTCCCGTTTTTTACACTCTGTGTGTGTGCAGAAAGTCCTGCGTGTGCACGGAGGTGGCACGTGTGAGCGGAGCAAATGTGTGCACCTGCTCACATTTGCGAACCAGTAGTGAAGGTAAGTGAATACCACCCCTGCTCTGTTGGTGTGTTCCTGAAAAGTGCCAGAAACTTTTCTGAAAGGAGACGGTTTCTGAAAAGTGCCTAAACCCACAACTGCAAAGTGTTCTCCACAGGAGCAGCCCACGTGGCCATAGGAGACCCGAGTGAAGGGTTGGAACCAGGAGATTCCTGCCTGCTTCTATGATATCTCTTGTTCTGCCAACCCTCAATGCCTAGACATTTCCCCACACAGGAATTCCTCCTCATTAAATAGAGAGTTACAGAGCGAGATGTAAACATTTGCATGGAAACCCGTTTATAAACTTGGAAGGAGAAAAGATTGAAGTCCAATGACTGAGCTAAGCAATCAAACAATAGCACCTAACAAACTTGATTACTGATTAGGTGAAGAAAAGATGATATATGATTTCCAAGTTATCGAAACAAAACAAAATCTATTAAAATGGTGTTAAACTCACAGAGATTATCAGAAAAGTTAGCACATAGATGCAGACAAAGACGGGATCTGCACCAGTGGTGGGATTCTACTGGTTCTAGGCGGTTCGGCCGAACCGTTTGTTAAATTGCTGGCTCACCCCGCCCCTTGCCCCGCCCCTCCGTACCACTGGGCGAGGGGTGGGCAAGCCAGCAATTTAACAAATGATTCGGTGTTTTTTTATAATTTTATTGGCCTTGCAGCTGCCGCGGGGCTTCAAAGGGCCGCCCTACAGCTGATCAGTGTTAAAAGAAAACAAATGAGTAGACCGACACTTGCAAAAATAAATGGGTAGACCCAGTGGTGAGATTCTACTTCGGTAGAACCGGTTGCTAAGTAGTTAAGTAGTTAAGCCAGTGGTTGCCAAAGTGGGCGGTACCGCCCCCTGGGGGGCGGTGGAATGCCTTAGGGAGCG
Organism: Pantherophis guttatus; assembly: GCF_059756535.1. Taxonomy (NCBI): domain Eukaryota; kingdom Metazoa; phylum Chordata; class Lepidosauria; order Squamata; family Colubridae; genus Pantherophis; species Pantherophis guttatus. The sequence goes on from NC_142067.1 coordinate 131,488,517, forward strand.
GTAAGACGCAAGGGGGGCGGCAGGGGGGGCTAAGTGGCAAGGAGGGTGGCCCCCACCCTTTGGCCTGTGCTTCGCAGCACTTACTTCCTTGCAAGCAAACAGCAAGAAAAAACAGTCCCTTCAACTTCAGTATTGATTAATTAGCACAAGTTGATTAGATCGGCCTCCTCTCAGCTGATTTGCTCTCAGCTGTTTTGCCAGGGCTCTGTTGTTATCAGCAAAGAGTGCGGAGCAGATTTTTTTCCCCCTAGCCTAGCTATGCTGAAAAAGCGAAACTGAAAGTAAAGCAGGGTCTTTGCTGCAATGTGACAAAATGAGGCAGAGAGGGATTTCTTTTTCTTTTTCTTCACCAAAAAAGGTAGGTGCAAAACTGCAAACAATGGGAAATTTAGGGTGAAATAGGAGAGTTCAAGATTTTAAAACACAAAAGAAAAAAAGCTCTATTTAACTAGGGAATTGTAATAATTGAGATGCCATTAATTGTATATTGTGTTGAAAGCAGAAATGGTTAAGTTGTGGTTTGGAGGAATATATGGGGGAAATTATTCGGTTTATTATTATTGGTAAATATAATTAATTGATTTGTAAGAAATTGGATTGCATGGAAATAATTGGAATATTCATGTTCATATTGATTAATATACAAAAAAGATAGTTGTATAACTAATTGATTTATATTAAAATGTTGAATTTGTATTAAACAACTGTAATATTACATAATTAACCAATGTGAGGATGGATATAAAAATAGATGACAATGGGAAGGGGTATAATATAGAATAGAAGGGAAAAATTGAATTTGATTAAGATTAGAGATGAGGATGAAGGGTAATAATGGTTTTTTTAAAAAATAGATGAGGAATAAATATGACAAAAAGGAAATATAGAAATTGTAAATTTAACTGAACTGACTAAACACTGTTTAAATTTGTGAACCGGCCAAATACTCTGTTCAAAGAAAATACATTGTATGTTTGTATGTGTGTTTTTAATTATTGCTATTTATTCATATTTGTTCTCTTTTATTCTTTAAAGTTTAACAATTCATTCTTTATCTTAATATCTTTATATTTGTTTGGGGTTGGCTTTCTTCCCTTTCATCTTTTTTATTGTACAGCAATCTTTCTCCTCAAACCTACCACCTCTATCTTTTCTTTCCTTCTTACTTTCTCTTCCCCCCCTCTTCTTCTCCTCCCTACTTCCTCTTCCTTTCTCCTTCTCCTCCTGTCTTCCTCCCTCTCTTACCTTCACTCCTACTCTAATTTCCCTTCCCTTCCTTCATCCCTCTCTATTGCTGTATCCTTTTATGCATATGGACTACTCAGAGGGCTGAAAAAGTTATTTTTGACTGGTCGTCACACTTTTGACCAGTCCTCGAACTTACAACTGTCCTCACATTTTATGTTTTTCGCCCTATCTTGTCACCATGGTGAAGAGAAGCAGTTGTGAAATGAGTGACACGGTTGTTAAGAATGCCGCAACAGGCATAAATGTGAGGATGGCCATAAGTGCGAGGACCGGTCAAAAGTGCGAGGACCAGTCAGAAATGACTTTTTTCAGCCCTCTGAGTAGTCCCTATGCAGATAGCTATGCCCACCCGGTCACATGACCAGCTAGCCACGCCCACCCAGTCACATGACCAGCTAGCCACGCCTGCCCGGTCACATGACCACCAAGCCACACCCCCAACTAAGCCATGCCCACAGAACCGGTTGTTAAAAAAATTGAATCCCACCACTGATCTGCACCCTGGCTTGTATCATCTTCTAGAGTCATCAAACCATCATTGGATGAATTAATATTGTATTTACTTTACTTTATTGATTAGCCTTTGGGCCATATAATTAATATTATATTAATGATGATAGGTTTTATATTGCTTCAGTGGTGGCTGGGTGATGCTTGAAAACAAACTTTCTCAAACCAACTTTCTTTTGGCAATCAGGTTACTTTTCCAAGAAATCCCATAATAACAATGCACCTCAACATGAGATCAAAGTAATCCCATTCCTTGTTAGCTCTACATCCACGGTCGCTTGAGGGCACCCGGGCCATTGTTTGCGTCGTACCTGCTTTGGGATCTGTCCGAAATTGCTGACAAATCCCAGGATGGTGCTCTTGATGAGAGGGTCGTCAATGGTGCCCATTTGTACTTGATCGCTGTAGAAATAGGGGTGGAAGGTATTCACGGCCTTCACTGCGGCTGAGCCCTGCTGCTTGAAGCCGAAGATGAGGTCAATCCAGTGGTGGAGGCAGCTGCTGACGAAATCGCTCTCCAGGGCCTAAAACCCAAGCACACCCATTCAGTCACCCGGGCGGCAAGAAGGCATCCTGTCCCTTCTTGCAAGGGGTGGTGGGAGGGGGAGGGGGCTAAGCAAGGGGGCCCCTCAGGAAGTCTACAGGCCTGGTGATCACCAATGGTCTCTGGTATAATTTCCACTACAAAATGTAAAGGCTACGAGTAATGGCTGCAAAAAGGGAATCCTGTTTCTTTTCAGAGATTTCTCCTTATCTTTATTTTAGACTAAAACAAATAATTTAAGAATATTAGACTTTTATCTCTGACTCGTGGTCCTGACTCCAGCACTGCCAGCGTTCCAAACTGCGTTTTCATACAGACCTGCCTGTGCAGCCTAATGAATCGATGAGGATTTCCTCCTGCCCAAGGTGGCAAATCCACGTCATTCAGCCGGGTCCCATCCTGCAAGCATCCTGCAAGGGACGGAGGAGAAGACATTGGTGGTATAAAAGAATTGACACAAAGAAGCTTTCCTCCATCTGAGATCAAATAAAAATACCTATAAAGGGGCGTAAGGGTATAGATTAAGTTTATTAAGCCCTCATCAGAGGACAACTAGGATTTGGTGGCAGAAGCTGCTGGCAGCAAGTAAAGCATCTGGAAGGCAACAGTGGAGGACCAAGATCCTTAGTGATCATCCCAGGTCCAAAACTTCTGATGTGGGCTTTAAGTGGGTTTAGCTGCTGAGTTGATCATCACTGTGATCTGTCCAGTTTTTGTCTAGGCAGAATCTGTCGATGAGGAAAAACAGATTTAGCCATGGACAAATACCTCCAGTGGGTTTTAGAAGGGAGGAGGCAAGAGCGCCTTTCTCATAAAGATGAAGAAAGAGTAGTTTTTAATGGGACATCCAGCCAGCTCAAAATACCAACATTATTTGCTTGTTTGAGCAGAAGTTCATCTAGAATGCTTTAATTTCGATTCTTTCACTCAACAGGTAAATCCATCTCCATCATTCTGAGGCTGTGGAGAGCCCATGAGTCTAACTGGAAAGCCAGCATAGCATATGCCCACTCACCAAAGTCAATGTGGTTGTGGTTTGTTAAAAATTCAGGGAGATAAAAGAATTCAGGTATCAGTTCCCGGACATCCGTCATGTTGTCTCTTGAGGCTGACTCCCAAGTGTTCCTTATGCTGTGGAACATGCGGTCTGCAACGTCCAGGTCCCCTCCCTGTTGAGAGGAGGAGGAGGAGGAGAGAAGCCATGCCACCATCCAGAGCCTTAGGCCACAGCCTAAAGGAAATCAACAGCCACCAGAATTGCAAGCTGTGATTATGACAAAACATTTCAAAATGCTTTGAAGTGTTAGACGAAGTGTTCTGGAATGTTTGGACATCAGCATGCAAGGCACATTTGGAGGAAAAGGAGTGAAGCATGTGGAGAAACAAATTCCTTGCTAACCATTAATCATGAAGGCATTTCTACTGTGCTTCCGGGGAGAGTGTGGCGGTGCTGAAGTGCAGAGAAAATACTCTACAGGCGAAAGCAAGGGTGGCTTCACTAAGTTTCAACATAACCTCAAAGCTAATATTTCCTCAGCAAAGAAACCGAAGCTGAAAAGAGTTTGGATGTTTCAAGAACTCTGCAGGAAATGCTTTCCAGGAAAGAAGGGGAAAGCGCTCGGAAGGGATTTCAGAGTCCCCAGACCTGAGCACGGATCTCAAAGAGGCACTGTAACAGGCAGGGAACTGGAGTAACATTTCCGAGAGAGAAGAGTTTTGCAAGGAGGACTCTTAGCTGAGCAGAGGAAACATTTACATGCTGTTATTTGTTCTAGAAGAATGATACGAAGTATTGACCAGAAGGTGGTTCAGATTGTTGCACCTTCCATATTCATTGTTTCTGTTGGGTAGCAGGTGCAGACAGGGGACAGGGGACACAGGACACGTCCGGCAGCTCAACCGCTTTACTCAGCTCCAGTAACAGCAATGCCAATGCGAGCTGCCGCAGCCCTTTTTAAACCGGAGCTGTCCACGGCTTCAGCAAAGAACCCTGGTGGTGCAGCAGACTAAAGCACTGTTATTAACATCAGCTACCAATTACTGCAAGTTGAAATCTCACCAGGCTCAAGGTTGACTCAGCCTTCCATCCTTTCTAACGTAGGTAAAATGAGGACCCGTATTGTGGGGGCAATAAACTGACTTTGTATAAAAATATACAAAAGAATGAAGGCTATTGCTTAACGCATTGTAAGCCGCCTTGAGTCTCCGGAGAAGGGCGGCATATAAATCAAATTAAAAAAAAAAACCAAAAAAAAACCCCTGACGTGCACTTAATTTTCCGTCTTTAACTACTGGCTCCTGATTGGTCCCTGTGCCCGTCTATTCAAAACATCCCTCCCCTCTAGGCTGGTACCAACCAATCAGGTTCTTTTTAGATAATGTAATCACGCAAGTAGGCGGGTCGCTTTTGGGTGCAACTTGACTTGCGCAGTTCGTTGACTCTGTGATTTCGCAGCGAGAGGTTGGGTTCTGTGTCTCTCCGGTAGGCACTCCTGGAATTCTCTCAAACTTGGCCAATATCTTTTTGGATATTTATTTCTTCATTCCCCTGTTGGACTGGTGGACTGTTTCCGACGTCGGGAACTTGTCATTGGACATCAGATAAGTGCCCGCCGACTCTATTCGGGTTTGAGTGTTGTTGTGCGTTTGGTTGTGTATTGTGTAGGGCCTGGTCTATTTCTGTGATTTCTGTGTGGTGTTTCCTCTCTCACTCCTGGGTTTCCTCTTGTGTCTCGTGTTCCTTTCTAACTATTTGGCCTCTGAGTTGGTCTATGTGTCTTTTCCACCCTTGGCCATCCTCTGTTTCTATTCTGTATGATAACGGGCCTGTGATTTGGATTATTTTTGCCAGAACCCATAGGGGATTTCCGCTGAAATTCTTCGCATACACCTTATCCCCCACTTGGAACTGTCTATATTTACTAGTGGAGTCTACTGGGTTTTCTGCATTGTATTTGAGGTGTAGTCTGTCTAAATTGGATCTCAGCTTCCTCCCCATCAATAGTTCTCTGGGGTTTCTGTGCATGGTTGCACTGGGAGTTATGTGTTGAATGCTTAATAATTTGTCTATTTTTGCTTGGATGTTCCCTGGGCCCATCTTAGCTAGTGTTTCCTTTGTTGTTTTCACCATCCATTCCGCTTGTCCATTAGTGGATGGCTTCCCCAGCGCGGATAGTGCATGTCTAATCCCTTGACTAGCTAGGAACATTTCAAATTGATTAGCGGTAAATTGTGGCCCATTATCGGAGACTACTAAGTCGGGCAACCCATGTGTTGTGAACCGTCTCCCGTAGGACTCGGATGACCGCTTCTGTTGTTGTTGATGACATGAGATTTACTTCTAGCCATTTAGAGTATGCATCGACAGTGATTAAAAATGTGTTTCCCTGGCAGGGTCCCGCAAAATCAATGTGTATGCGGGATCATGGTGTCCTAGGGTTTTCCCAATCATGTGTGGGTGTGGTGTCGGGTGAGATTCTTGGCAGGGTGTGCACGTCACTACCCATTTTTTTATTTCCTTGTCCATTCCCAGCCACCAGACATAACTTCTAGCTAACACCTTCATTTTAACTATCCCTGGGTGTCCCTCGTGTAACATTTCCAGAATATCATTTCTCAACATTTTTGGAATGATTACTTTATCTCCCCACAACAAACACCCTCTCAATCCCGATAGCTCAGTCTGTCATGTCTTTAATGGTTTGAATTCCTCGTCTACTCCTGTCTCTGGCCACCCTTTCCATACCCAATTCAAAACCCGCACCAAAGCCTTGTCTCTTCCTGTTGCTCTCGTGATGTCTGTGGCTGTGATCTGTGTGTTCGTGAGAGTCTCTATCAACAATGTGATTGTGGATGGCGCTGGGTCTTCCACCAGTTCCGGCAGCGGGCATCTACTGAGGGCATCTGCGTGGTCAATCATCTTTCCCGGTCTGTATAGCAGCTGGTAATTATAAGCAGCGAGGAATTCTGTCCATCTCAGCATTCGTGGAGATAACATGTGGGGTGTAGGTCTATCTCCCGCGATGATTCCCAGGAGTGGGTTATGCTCTGTTATCAGCTTGAACTTCCTCCAGTAGAGATATTTGTGGAATCTTTTGATTGCAGCCACTGCAGCTAGTGCTTCTTTGTCGAGCTGACTGTAATTCCTTTCCAATTTGGATTGGGTCCAAGAGTAGAAAGCAATGGGGGCTTCTCTTCCGTTGGGCATGCAATGGCTTAAGATTGCTCCTATTCCAAACGGTGACGCGCCACAGGTTAGTCTCACTGGTAATGTTTCACTATACTGTATTAGGATGCTGTCTGATGTTAGCAGTCTTTTGATTTGTTCGAAAGCATTCACTTCCTTACGTCCCCAAGTCCAGTCCGTCTTTTTATCCAGTAGACGGTGTAAAGGTTCAGCAATCGTAGCTTTCTGCAGCAGGAAAATGTTGTAGAAATTTGATAACTCCAGGAATGCCTGCAGTTCTATTCTATTGGTTGGGGTTGGGGCTTCTTGAATTGCTTTTAGCTTGCCCATGGTGGGTCGCATTCCAGAACCGTCAATCGGGTATCCCAAAAATTCAACCTTTTCCACTGCTAACTGGCATTTGTCTTTTTTTACTTTCAACCCCACTTCCTGGAATCGAGTTAATACTGTCCTTAGTCGTTGCTACAGTTGTTCCTGACTAATGGCTGATATTAGGACATCATCGAAATAGGGGACAACTCCTTCAGTTCCCTGTAGGATGCGCTCCATGAGGTTCTGGAACAGCCCTGGGGCCACGCTTACCCCAAATTGCAATTGCCTGCATTTGAATACTCCCCTATGTGTAACTATTGTTTGTGCCTCTGCTGTGGCGTCATCAACTGGCAGCTGTTGGTACGCCTGAGCCAAATCGAGTTTTGCTAATATTTTTCCTCTACCCAGAGAATGCAATAGATGTTGCACGAAGGGCACAGTGTATGTGCTCTGCTGTAAAGCCTTATTCAGGGTACTTTTATAGTCACCACACAAACGCACTGACCCATCTGGCTTTGTGGGAGTTAATATCGGTGTCTCCCACTTGGCATGGTCTGTCGACTCTAAAACCCCTTGGGCAACGAGTTTATCCAGTTGCTCATCAATTTTGGGCTGTAGAGCAAATGGAACCCTTCTAGGCTTTATTCAGACAGGGGTAACTTGGGGATCTAGGTTATATGAGATGGGGGTCCCTGTGTACTTGCCTAGTTTTCGATCGAAGATGTCTGCGAAATCCCTTAGGAGTTCTCTTCCCAGCTGTTGTCTTCGAGTTGGTTGATCCCTGTCACTGCCAGATTCATAGGCTCGAACCATTCCAGCCCCAGTAGGCTAGGCCTCTCCTGATCTACTATGGTTAAGGGTAGTTGTCCTCTTTGAACTCTACGTTGAAATAACTGATTCCCATTACTGGATTTTGGTTTCCTTGGTAGTCCTTAAGCGTGAGTCTCTGTGGCTTGAGTGAGCTGGCTGTGATTCTGGGGACTAATTGTTTGATGGTTGTCCAGGAGACCATGGAAAGGTAGGATCCTGAGTCGATCTCCATCTTGCATGGTCTCCCTTCTATGGAAACGGTCACCGCCATCTTTTTTGCTTTTCCCGCACTCAAGTGGCCAACTATTATGGACTGGTGTGTTTCCCCTCTCTCTGAACCATGGTCCTCATTTCGGCAGTTTCTTCCAAATAGTTGTTTTCTGTTGCTTGTTTGGAAGCTCCTGGCTCATGGTGGAGGACTGGATTGTCTGGGTCTGCAGGAAACTGGTTGTGATGCTCTGCAGGCTCTTGCAATGTGTCCTTTCTGGTTGCAGCGCTGGCAAATCGCATCTCTGAATCTACACTTGCTCCGGGGATGGTTTCCCTTGCATTCAGCACATCAAAATTCCTTTTTTCCTTTTTCTTGGTGTCTCCCTTTCTGTTCCAAATGGAGATGATGTATGTCCTCTTCTCCGTCCTCGGATTTAGTCTCCACATCCTCATATGGATTGTGGAATTCCTTTGCTTGCGGCCCCTTATTCATCTTTTTCATTATGGCTGTGGACTTTTATGATGCTTTGGTCGCAGTCGCTTCCTCCATGGCTTCTTGGAATGTTATTCTTGGTTTCACAAGGAATTGACTTTGTAGGGTGAGGTCTCGCAGTCCCAATACCAATTGGTCTGTCACTGCTTTGTCCAGGTTGGAGAATTCACAGGCGGTGGCTATCTCACACAGGGTCGCAATGAACTTGCTAATGGACCTTCCCTCCCTTTGGTCTCTCCTGTAGAATTCATGTTGTTTCACGAGGGATAAGGCTTGGGGAGTGTAGTGTACCCTCAGGATTCCTTGTAGCGCCAGCCAGGTCATGGTTCTCAATTCCGCCAGAGATGCTAGGGCTTTTGCCATTTTAAAAACGGCAGCTCCGCAGTGTGTGAGGAACAATGCTCTTTTCCTTTGTTCAGAAAGACTCAAAAGGTCGTTAGCTTCCAAGAACATGTGGAAACATTCCATATAGGAATCCGAGTCTTCTCCCGCCGGATTGAATGGCGGGGTGGAATTATTGAAGACATCTTATGTTGGCCGGTTGTAGTTTCGATGGCTGTTGGTTGCCACGTCTGTGTTAGTCTGTGCAGCCTAATGTCCTATTGTCCTTCTGAAGATCCCACCTTTGTTGCCAGTGTTGGATAGTAGGTGCAGACAGGGGACACGGGACACAGGACACGTCCAGCAGTTCAACAGCTTTATTCAGCTCCAGTAACAGCAATGCCAAAGCGAGCCGCGGCAGCCCTTTTTAAACCGGAGCTGTCCACGGCTTCAGCCACTGACACACGCTTAATTTTCCCGCTCTAACTACTGGCTCCTGATTGGTCCCTGTACCCATCTATTCAATACTCAATAGTTTCATTATTTTGAATCTGTAAACAATTGCAGGCTCCCACAGTGAGGATGCTTTCAAATTTTCAGAGATGGGCCATCTTTAACTTTGTTCAGGCAGAAGGTTGTTGCACCGGCTTAAGGATTTCTTGAAACTTACAGTCTCATCAGTGATGCCAAAGCATTTGCATGTAACTGCGCTCCCTCCAAAGTGAAGCAAATCATGTTCCCAGTGCGCTCTTCTGGAAAGCCACAGGGGGAGTTATCCCCCCAAAGTAAGGATCAGCCTCCTTCTCCCTTGTGAGGTAAATCTACGCTGGTGGGATTGTGCAAGGGCAAGGCACCGTGAGCAGATCAGTGGGGCTGTTGCAGAGTTGATCCCTCGGAGGCAGCCTCAGCAGCCCCCAGGGGTATTTTCTAGTCGAAACTGCAGTGGCTCCAAAGACAAGTCAACTCTGCAGAAAGTGCCAGCTAACGAGTCTCTCTCCGAAAGCCCCTCGGAGCCCTCTGGCTTTGATCTGCATATATACGACACTGTGGTCAGAATATGTGACTGACACGTTTTCATCTGCTTTTTCCGTTTTTATGAGAGCGGATGGTAATCTCTAGAGAGACAATGTGATTTGTAATAAAAAGGTTATCTGTATTAAATAAAAATAATATCTACATAGAAAATGTTGTTAGCGCTTCAAATCTGGTTAAAGATATTACCATCCAGAAAAATGTAATTTTTTGCAGCTGTCTAATGTATTTTGGAAAAAGTAATATCTCTAAAACGCACGCCTGTATTATTTATAAAGGAAGCAATAACTGATTTGCAGTATTTCTTATATTAATAACTATATTTGCATACATTGGTATCAGAATTAGTGAGCTTGCTTTCTTTCTCTCAGAATGCAAGGATTCCACAGGAAAGGAGGGGGCTATGAAGGCTTTTAGCCCACGCAGGAACATCATCCCCCCCCCAGCTCTTCTCTGGGCTCCTGGGAGCTCAGTTTGTTCTCTGAACCTGCATAACCCAGAGCAGGCAAAGATTCTGACTGCTTGCTAAAGGGGAAACCTGACATATTTTCATGCGTACAGCTGGATAAAGCTCCCTTCCAGGGATTTAGCACTTCACTGTGGATTATGAAACTCGGAATATTCTCCAGCCTAGAGAATTGATCTTACAATGCATGAACCTTCCTGTTTGCTTCATCTGCAACTCTCACCTCTCCTACAATCCATTTCTGTTTTCTTTCTGCCTGACACGGTTTTGAATGCCTTAAAATATTTTTTTTTTTACTTTTTTCTATAACAATAATAGAAATCGAAGGCTTTTTCTTCAGTTCATGTTATTGTATAATGTCTCTTTGTTAGACAAATCTGTCTCTATGACTAGGAGGGATTTGCAGCTCAAGGTCACCGATTCCTTTCATGTCTTTCGTCCTGCGACTTGCGCCCTGCCTCTGTGTGCACCGATGGTCTCGCTTCACACTTCAAGTATAATGAAGTATATTTAACAATAGTGCTTTATTCATAAAATAGTTTCATATTTCTCCTATTAGTTTAAGCATCACTGGGTTTTTTCAAGGATTCTTTTCTTGCATTTATAATGCTGGAGTGAACTATCCCTTTTATTTATTTAGTTTTTAAAAGCATTAACCCTCTTAACTGTACAGAAATGAAATGCTGCCAGATGACCACACCAGTAACGATTACCAACTGAAATTGACACAAGAGTTTGCCTGACCTTGACCTTGGCTCCTTCAGAAGACCCAGATCAAAGGAAGGGCTGGGCTCTCTGCAAGTGAGGGATGAAGGGTCCTCCCAGGTCCTCCCCTGTTTCTGTTCGGCTAACCCTCATGATGGTCCCCCTCATCATTCCTGCCTGTTGCTGAAGCAGCTAACCTTCATTCTTAAATTGTCTGTAGTTCTTTACATTTTGATTTCCTTTTCCTTTCCTGATGCCATGATCTGGTTGATGGGGGTGGGGGGCTGCCCTCTTCCTTTCATTGGCTATTTTGGCAATGAAAATGGGACCCCTGACTTCCACAGAGACTCCTGCATTTTCTTTTGAAAGAGCACTAGACTGACTTTTCAAAGTCCTGCACTGCACGGAAGGTGAATATAATCTAATTCCTGTTCAGTTGCTTTAAGGTACATTATAGGCTGTTTTGTGTTTTGTGCATTATATTTTTACTGGTAGGCAACAGAAAAAAGATGAAAGAAAGAAAGGAGGTAGTGGGGGGAGGAGCAGAGAAATTAAGAGTTAATTGGTGCCTTGGTGGCACAGGAGACTAAAGCACTGTTAAGTAACACCAGCTGCCTGCAATTACTGCAAGTTCAAATCTCACCAGGCTCAAGGTTGACTCAGCCTTCCATCCTTTCGAGGTAGGTAAAATGAGGACCTGGTTTGTGGGGGCAATAAGCTGACTTTGTATAAAAAAGAACACCGCTGGGGTGTGGGGGGCTAAAGCCCTACTAAGCAGGTATATACAAAAAGTATGAAGGCTATTGCTTAACGCATTGTAAGCCGCCCTGAGTCTCCGGAAAAGGGTGGCATATAAATCCAACCAACCAATCAATCAATCAATCAATCAATCAATCAATCAATCAATCAATAAGACTGAATAACTGTTAGATGAATCCCTCTCCTGCTGTGCTGCTGGGTTCTCCACTAACTTACAAGGCAACCCTTAGACATGACTCTTCCACAAGGTTTCCAAATTTCTTTATGTTTGCACAGTTCCTTGCAGACCTCTCTGCTACGCTTCTCCATTTCCTGCCGGAAACAGTTCAGGGCAGAGTCCCAAGGGAGGGCCTCGGGCAGCTCAGAAGCTCCAGATCTAACCAGAGCCTTTGCCACGGGTGCCGCCACCCGTGTTTGGTAGACTCCACCCAAGTTCAGCCCACCTGCAAAGATTGGAAGGTTTCCGTGAAGGGCTCCAGGCGAACCAGATAGGAAGCCACAATCATGGCGGAGGAGTAGTGGGTGAAGTAGTGACTCTGAGCTGAGAGGTTACCTACAAACAGGAAAAATGCGCAGTTTATGGACTTCATTTCTGGATAAATCAATTTGTTTTGATTTCTTCAAAATCAGATGATCCCTGAAATGTCTAATAATGTGTCTTACCAAGCCATGTTTCATACACATCTTTAACTAAAGCAAGCCTCTGATCAGGGCCAACGCATGACTCAGGAAGATGCTAGACAAGTCAGTTCTAATGGGCTTTGCTTGCTCATGCCATCCCCCCACCCCCCAATTCTACCCAGCTCCTAAAATTCTCCCCTCGGTTTTGTGGAGACAACCTTTGTGCTGCTTCCACAGTTTTGTTCTAAACTTTCTTGCCAAAAAGAGGGGGGGGGGATTTGGGGTACACCATGGTGATGCTGGAAATGAGATTTGTACCTTCGGTCTTCTCCACTTCTTTGAAGCGCTGGATGAATTTCTTTTTCCTCCCCTCCGTCTGTGCCCCCATGGGCTTGGAGAGGTCACGGAAGGTGCTTGGATTGGTCAGGTCTAGAGTCTGGAACACAAATGCAACTTCCCTTGACTTACTGGCCCCCTGTGTCAAGAATTCCAGGGGCTGAGCTGCCATGCTTCCTATGGACTTCGATGTGCTTTCTCTTTCAAGAAAGCTCCAGTCCAGCCTAATGGAGAAATGGCTCACCTGGGAATGGTAGTCTGCAAGGACCCACGGAAACACTGGGTACTGCATGAGGTCGCTGTGCGTCCGTCCCGCCAGAGAATTCAGGTACATGAGGTACTCAAAGTTGCTGATCTCTCTCCTCTGCCAGATCATGAAAAGAGGGATGATGGGCTCAGTTGCTGGGCTGCCTCCCATAAAATGAATGTATCAGTTACCTCATTTTCTAAATATATTTTCCCAGGACGGCTAGTTACTCTAGTTTTCTTTTGTGCCTTTTTCTATGGATGCCTGTAGTCAAGTTTGGGAAGAAAAGCAACCTCCCTCATTCCCCTCTAATGAAACTTCCTGCGCTGGATGCCCACCCCAGCCCCGATGAATGGAAGGGACTGGCACCCATGGCTAAGCGTAGAAGAATATATGCGGGATAGCATCTCTTATTGCTCTTTGGAGGCCAAGGTCCCAAACTCCTTGGTTGATACTTTTCCGTACATTCTCATAACCCATCATCTATAAGTCAGGTATAAAATGGTGGCTTTTACTCTCTCTCTCTCTCTCTCTCTCTCTCTCCCTCTTTTTAAGTATGATCATCAGAAGCCTCAGTCTTTGGGTATATAGTCCATAGGGTGAAAGAGGGCTATAAGAAGAGGAGCTTGCAATTTTGTGCGAGCTTCCAACAGTTTTCCTGATTCCAGCTGGGAAATAGGCTGAACTATCTCTGAGGATGCGAGAGGGGGCCGTTCTGGTAATAGGTTCGATTAGGAGCTTATTTCCAGAAGCTGCTGCAAAGATGGAACTCAAATATTTCTCCCAAACGTCTGCTAAAATTCCACAGTCGACTGTGGGTCCATTGTGTAACAAACCCTCTTCTAATCCAATGCCAATAATCAGCAGAAGTTTTCAACATAACAGCTGATATGATTTGCTATCAATTCTCTCTCAGGATGTTCATCTTTTTATTTCTAACGAAGGCTTTATGTTCTATTTTCTGCTGGCACAATGTTTGTGGAACGGGGCGGCCCCACCGCACCCACCGAGTGCCTTGCAGCTGGGCTTTTTTGTCTTCCTGCATTCAAGATCAAACCAATATTTAGAGTTGAGACGTCTGCAACACTGTGCCTTGATGCCACTGTGCCAATGTGGCCTTGATATAGGATCACATGGGGTTTGAATCAGTATCCAGAATTGCTCATCAGCTATTTCTGATCCATCGGCTAATATTGTTGCTAACTTAACTTGGTGAAACCTGAATCTAGTCAACTAAACTTCCGTCCTGCCCAAGGAAGACCACCAAAGCCTTGGATGGCCCTTTTCTACCAAATAAAGCTGGATTTGAATCAACTGGTTGAAAGTTCAAGTTTGGAGCTTGAAGATGGCATCAGACTTTAAACACATCTACTGAATAAATTGCTTGCATCAGAATACAATGTAATCTGATGGCTATGTTAATCTCCATTTGTTCATTTTGAATCATTTCTCTAGTCTGTTTGCCATTTGGGCAAAGCATAGCCCTCCTGTATATCACAAAACTCATCTTTTGATTCCAACCCAGAGTATAATTATCCCCAACACTCACCATCCAATGATATACTATCAGAGCGTACATGCAGCCTAGTGCCGTTTGAACTCACTGAAGCATTGAAGTCTCCTGCTATGAGAGCAGATGCTTCTGAATAAGCTCCCCCCTCCCCCACCAAATAGGTCTTTCCATCGTTCCAAGTTATCCCAAGGTAATTTTGCCTTAGTTGTTAGCCATGGCAGAAGAGTGCAGATATTCACAACCAGAAAGTATTTAATATGAATATGATTAATTAGAAACAAATTGGCTCAGGACTGTATTCCAACAAGGAAAACTTTGTTCGGGACAAAGATTTTTGGGATATCCCGTTGGCCAAATTCATGGGTGCTGGAAGTACCGTGTTTTCCCGAAAATAAGACCCTGTCTTATATTTTTTTTGAACCCTGAAATAAGCGCTTGGCCTTAGTGCCATGCACTCAAAAGTCCAATTGGGCTTATTATCAGGGGAGGTCTTATTTTGGGGGAAACAGGGTAGCTTCAAGCCCAGGAGAGACAGAGCCATTTAATTTGAATGTTGCTCAGGACTTTTGATACGAGAGTAGGCAGCACCCTGTATCTGGCCGGAGAGCAGTTTCTAACCAGCAGGTAAAGATTTTAGGACCGCTCTCACACCCTCCTCCATCTCCTCCTCCTGCTAGCCAGGCCCAGAGGGCTCCCGAGCTTGCTTCCTGGTTTTCCATAAAAAAGTCTTCATTACGAGGCCTATAGAGAAACGGCACCATCCTTCCTGGCTCAGATGTAGATACTGAAGCACTTTTTATAAAGTTCTGTCTCTATAGAACACTCAACTGTGAAGAAAATAATCTTTAAAAATTAATTGACAATGGATTGATTGATTGATTTCAGTGGAACAGCACCAAGAAAAGATTTTACCTGCCACTTCAACAGGAAGGACTTTTTTTCCCCTGATTGTTTTCTGTAAAAAAACAAAAACAAAAAACATTGTGTCACTCACATTTCCTTTTCTAATGGGACCAACAACCAATTTGTGCAAATCGACCTTGATTTCATTGGACATCTGGTATTCAAAGAAGGCCTGATCC
Organism: Pantherophis guttatus; assembly: GCF_059756535.1. Taxonomy (NCBI): domain Eukaryota; kingdom Metazoa; phylum Chordata; class Lepidosauria; order Squamata; family Colubridae; genus Pantherophis; species Pantherophis guttatus. The sequence goes on from NC_142067.1 coordinate 131,503,912, forward strand.
AGTTTGGGTCTGAAATCTGGACGCAAACTTGGTCAGTTTAAGCCCCACTCTCTACCAGCACTGCTGATGTGGCCTAGTTGGGTCATGAAAGGTTTGCAAGAAAACCAACCTCTCAGTTCAACCCTGAGCTACAAATGTTCTCCTCTATCAAGAATGTTGCAGTAAATCCATTGCAGTCATGTGATGTCATGCTTAAGGACCTTAGCAGCAGAATGGCCAGTCCTAATTGTGGTCATTAAGGGAGGATTCCCTATGAATCTATGCAGTACAAATGGGGGAGAAGTGGGGGGGAGGGGTTTGGGTTTGGCAATGGTATGCGTGGAAAGGCTTTTCCATCCTCAGGTACATGAGAGTCAGCAGCGTGGCGTGGCATCAAACAGGTCAATGCCTACAAGAATGTCACCACTTTTTCAGAGGGTGGGGGCTCACTGGGAGGGGTCCTAGCAGAAGCCAGATAGCCACGGATGGAAGTAATTTCATTCACCTCCCTACCCTGAGCCAGTGGCCCTCCTGTGGCTCTTTGCTTGTATGGAAGGCAAAGGACCACGCTTGCTGCACTTCTTGGCTCTCTACCAGAGAAGGCGCCTTCTTCTGCTGCGTCACTGCTGTCAGAGCAGCGCAATATCTCACAGCTGTGGTGGAGCTTCTTGTAGGCCGCTCTGGAACAGCTGCAGCACCAATTCGCCAGTCCAGTTCTCTGAATAGGCATGGGCTGACTTCCCAGGCCCGGCAGGTGGAGCTGGCGTTGGAAACGAGGCCCGTGTTGTGTGATCTCCAAGGGCTTGGAATTTCCTGTCGCTTAGATACCAAGTTTCACAGGCGGCATCACAACAGCTGACTACAATATCACAGGAACCGGGTAAGTCACCCTCTCTTGAAGCAAGCAGGTTGCCAGTTGTTTAAAATTGTGGTTTTGGTTTTAGAATTTGCGGGCCAGCAAAAATCAGATGAGAGTTTTCCATGCAGTTCAAAGATTTATCTCCAAACATTGGCAGAGAAAGTCCCCATTAATCAGAGAAGATTCCTGGAAAAATGGGTTTGCCAAGAAAGCATGAGGCCAGGCCCACTAGTATTAACTTAGCTGGCGTGCAATTCCATTAAATGTTATGTAGTTTCTTTTTTAAAAAAAAATACTTGTTTTATTGTTGATTCTCTGTGTACAGTAGAATTTACAAGTCCGGATTGGGAACTGCAGACTCCATTTAATTTAAAGCAGCTTGTTATTAGGAAGTAAAGCTACATAAGTAAAGTTTTTCAGCTATATCATAGTCTATCAGATGCAGCCATCTTGCAAGGGATGGTGGGAGGTTGATCTCACTCTTGGGTCAGGCAGGTGCACTCAATGGGCTGTAATCCTTCTTGATTATCATGATGTGTGGAAGTTTTGCTCACAGCTGTGTCCCCCTAGGAAAGCCGCTCTGAAGCCTTTCTTGGCCACTCTGGTTCAAACTTGATGCATTTCCCTCGTCAAGAAGAAAGAAAAATTTGCCAGCTCCTGGAGACAAGAGTTCTCCAGGCCTTAGGATTTGACAGCCCACATGTGGCCTTGAGGGAAAGTACCTGGCTGCACGCTGGCTTAGGGATTCTAGCATTTAAAGGAACACCAAGTCTACAAAGGAGAGATTCCAAGTATTTTATTGTCCAATTCAGAAATCTTGCTTTTGGAAAGCATCTTGACTCTTTTGACCTCAGCCACAGGGTGCGTGGCACACCTCCTCCATTCCTCCTCCCGGTGGTTTCCTCCTAATCTACATCTGCCAAACACACTAAGCAGCCCTGAGACAGGAGGTGGATTAATTCTTACCCCCTTTGCTCATCTTATTCATTTTGATTAAAAAGTGAGTGATTAAAAGACCATAGCAGATTTCAGACAAAGTGGGGCACTTGTAAAAAGATTTTCTAATACTTATAAAACACTTGCTCCTCAGTAAAGTCAGGAAGAGCCATCTCCTGGCCAGAATGTGACCCAAGAATGCCCTCGCCACCTCTCTACTTCCTCTGAATAAATTTGGGGGTGAAGGGAGGAACCTGGCCCAGACACACGCACACACACACCGCCATATGAGTTGTTCAAATGGGTTATTGAGACAAACTGGAAGTCACCGCTTCCCTCTGATCTCCCTGGATGTCCCTGGATTCGTACATGATTAATGAGTAGCCGAAAAGCCTGAAGCGCTTGTAATGAAAGCCTTCTAATGGAGAAGTGTGTTCTAAACAAATCTACATTCTTTTACAAACAATCATTTATCAAAACAGTGATTTGCCTCCTCACAATTAAATGCGCGGGGGGGTGGGGGGGGTGGGGAGCTTGGATCAGTTGGGGCTAAGCCAACCGGAACCTCCTGGGCTCTTGCAAACAGCCGGCAGCCATCCCTGCGCTTCCTGGCCTTTTGTCCCGGGGGGGATGGAGGGGGAGGGGGGCTGCTTCTTGAAACCTGTTCTGCCCTCGGAGCCCCCAAGAGCCCTGCCCGCCTCCAGGAGCCAGGCTGAGGGCCGAGCGAGCACAAGGCATCCTGGCATTCAGTGGGCGAAGGCAGAGAGAGCAGCCTTGGGAGGAAGAGGGATGGGGGGGGGGACAGCTGTCATGAGAACAAGCAAGGGGAGGGGGGCATACAGGGAGTCCTTGCCTTATGGCGGCAATTGGGATCGCTAAGCAATGCAGTCACAAAGCAGGACATCACATGACCGAATTGCTTAGCGACAGAAATCCCAGCAAGCAGCCTGGCTCATCCTCATGCGGGAGGCTGTGGGAGCCCCAGGTAAGGAGAATGAGGGGGCTGTGGGGGGATTAGGATTAGGGCATCCTCCTCCGAGTACTTTTTCCGAATCCTTCATCGAGGGTATCGCCCACAGCAGGACAGCTTAGTCAAGGAGAGGCAGAGGAGATGACGCCCCTGGTGATGCATTGTGAGGTGGCTGCCTGTGAGGTTTGCCAGCACTGGCCAACGACCTCACAAATGCTTCCTTCCGATGCCCTCCCCAGGCACAAATATCGGGGGCAGGCTGGGGGACCCCGGAGGACCAGGTAGGTGCTGCTGATGCCACTACCAGGGAGAGGCGTGGCAAGGAATTAGCCGAGCCAGAAGTAGTCAAAGTGCCCCACCCTCTCCTCCTCCTCCTCTTCCTCCTCTTGGGATACCCACACCTGCTTCATGTTTGCTGTTATCCTAATACCATACCTAGCAAGTCTCCAAGTCTGGTGATTTTCATCCCATAGCAAGCCTTCACAAGACACATCCCAGTTTCTGGGGCCATAAAATCTGGCAGCAGTTTCACCTGTTCCTCACCAGGGATCAGGCCAGGGACCCTGGGCCACCTGAAGGGAGAGGAGACGGGGAGCCCCTCTGAGCAGGAAAACCTCTCCCTCCCACGACCCCTGGCGCAGGCCCAGCTCTAGTCTCCCCAGGACTAGAAGGTGGGTGAGAAGGAATGCCCGGCGAGTCCCAGGGGTCTCGGATGGACGAGGAAGCCAAACGTGACCAGAAGGGGGCAATGCCAAACCACTTCGATCACGTTTTGAGAAAATAGCATAATTTGTGATGATGTCACTAGGATACAAGTCTCAATTTGAAGGAATCCTTATTTTGACCCAGCAAAACTGTCACATAAACTTTGAACAAGATCTAGTATGTTTCTCAAGAAGAATCCTTGAAAACCTTGAAGCTTCTAGCTCTGCTCCCCAAGTCAGAGGTGGGTTTCAGCAGGTTCTGACCAGTTCTGGAGAACCAGTAGTGGAAATTTTGAATAGTTCAGAGAACCGGTAGTAAAAATTCTGACTGGCCCCACCCCCATCTATTCTCTGCCTCCCAAGTCCCAGCTGATCAGGAGGAAATGGGGATTTTGCAGTATCCTTCCCCTGCCATGCCCACCAAGCCATGCCATCACCCCCGAATTGCTGTGGTGTATACAGGAGGAATATAAAATAAAGAATGATTGACACCTACGTGAGCCAGTACTTTTCCTTTCTGTGGAAAATGTATGCAGTCCCACTGAATTTGTCTAATGAAAGGAGCATATAATGTTTTCCTCAAATGTTTGGTATAAACATACCAAACTGGCTAGCTCTTTTTTTGCTACAATTAAAAAAAAAATCCTTTTATTGGCTGGCTATAATCCATGGGTTCAGTTGAGAGCAGTTCTACTTGTTGCTTTAATCACAGAGATTAAGCATGAAAACATCTGATATTAAAGTATTTCAGAGGACTGTCTATCATGTGCAAATTAGTGTCATTGAAAAGTAATTATTTGAATACGATTTTAATTCATATATTGTTAGGTACAAATTGCCTTCCTTTGCTGTAGTCAGTGAATGAACCTTATAAATTATAAATCTTACCTTCCTGAGGCTGTACAGCAGTGGTGGGTTGACCCCAGTTCGCACCAGTTCTATAGAAAAACTAGCGTAGTAAAACCAGCGGGAGGCCCCACTCACTGACCCCGATGTCACCAAAACGCTTCTGCACATGCGTAGCCCCACTGCAAACCGGTAGTAAAGGTAAGTAGAACCCACCCCTGTTGTACAGCCATTGTAATTCCATGTCCAAACAGTTCCAAGCTAGAACAGTTAAAACCACAGGCTCTGCTAGCGGCTGTACAACCTTTGTTTCATTTAAGACTCCTTAGAATAAAAGAATATTATTCTAATTCTATGACAATCCAAGCTTTGAAATGATAAACACTTTCCGATTAAGATCACTGCAGCAACTCTTTTGAAACACTAATATATATCCATGCATAATATATTTTCAAAGTGTCCGGGAACCTAGTAACAAGGTAGATTTGAAAGTTGCTTTATAGATGATATTTGCTTCCCTAAGCTTGCCTAGTTCTGAGGAAAACTATGTACACAGATGACAGAACATGTATTTATAGAAAAAGTATTATATGAGAAGCAATATCAAAGACCAGGTTTCAGGATCTTGATGTTCAACCCATTTTAGCAGCTTTAGCACCCAAACAGGTGGAGAAAACAGGTGTCTCTCTATTCTTGTCCGATCAACTTGGCGTGAGCCACGCTGTCCCCGTTGCAGCCCTGCAGAATGGCAGATGGGAGCTGTCCCTCCTAGTTAACTCTGTGCCTGCGTGTCTTTGTGTGCTTTTAGGGTTCAACATCAAGTACCACCTGCTGACTTCAACGGAGCACCTTTTCATGCCCCCTGAGCTGCTGTGTTTTCAGTGAGAGGGATGGCCAAGGGAGGAGCAAAACCCCCCAAGGGGAAAAAGGTCACCTTGAAGGTCGCCAAGACCTGCATAAAGATCACCTTTGATGGGAAGCGCCGCCTTGACCTGAGCAAGATGGGCATCACGACGTTCCCCAGGTGCATCCTAAAATTGGAGGACATCGATGAGCTGGACCTCAGCAGAAACATGATTAAGAAAATCCCGGAGGCGATCGATAAATTCCAGAACCTGCGCTGGCTGGACTTGCATAGCAACCAGATCGATAAGCTGCCAGAAACTATAGGGAACTTACAGAACCTCATTTTCTTGAATCTCTCCAACAACAAGCTCACCGCCCGGAGCTTGCCCATGGAGCTCAACCAGCTCAAGAACCTGCGAAATCTTAATATTGGCCTCAACCACATCGACAACCTCCCAACCACCCTGGGAGCTTTGAAGGAGCTCCAGGAAGTTGGGGTATTTGATAATCTGCTGACACTGATCCCGAACAGCATCGCAAAGCTCCCTAAACTGAAGAAGCTAAACACCAAGAGGAACCCCTTTCCTGGACCCACCGAAGAGGAAATCTTTATTGATAACATCAAACGCCTTGAGACACTCTATTTGGTAGAAGAGAAAGACCTTTGCCCCCCGTGCTTGAGGAAATGTCAAGAAGAGAGGGACAAGCTCAACAAGCTGAAGAACACGGTGCCTGCCCCCCTCAGAAAGCCAAACTTTTCAAGCCTCATGACCCCCAACTCCCTGGCAAAGGAGAACCAAGCCGAGTGGAGGTGAAGAGGGCGGCAGGCCCATCCCCACCCTAACGACTCAGCAGTGCGGAGGGAGGTATGTGGCCCAATGGAGTGACTTCACCTCCCTTCCTTAGGAACGATCCCAACTAATAAAACAGCTCTGAGTCACATATACCTCTATGACTCTCATAGACACGTCTCAATCCACCACACGTCACTCCCCACATCCCCACAGCAAGAGATCAGACTCTAAAATCTGTTATCCCCAGCTTCTGTCCAGCTTGCCCCAGGAAGCAGACCTCATGACTTTCCAATATGTACCATAGCTGCAGTGAAGACCTCCCATTCCTTCTTCTGATCCAACAGAGGTGGGCTGAGCCTTTGGGTAGCAGGCACAAGAGGTATCCCAAGGTATCCCAGTGCTGGAGACATCCTCTCTTCTAGTTCTCAGGGACGTTCCCGAGATGGTTGCAGGCAGGATGCTACCAACACCAAAGGGAAGGGGCAACTCTGCATTTTAGAACCAGGCTAGTTTCCCTTTCCAGTTCCAGATGGAGCTTGGGAAGAAGGGCCAAGGATTGTCCTCTAGGTCCCAAACCTTTCCAACACTACCAATATTTAGGAGCCAGAGGACCTGAGCTAGCAAAATCACAGAGGGCTGAAATTCATTCTTCTGATGATTCTTGCTCTTGGCTCAATCCAGTCAGGGCCCAAGGATCATTAGAGAGCAACCAGGCTACTTGCTCCAGCATATGTCTCTCTTGCCAACAGATCACAACTTGCACCTCAACATAGTGAACAACAATTGCAATTATTTTGGCTCCTTTCAAAAATTTTTTAGATATTTGGCCTAAGGAAAAATCTCCATTTTGAATTTTACTTGACAAGAGTATTTCGATAGCCCTTTGATTGTGAGCCTTTAGCATCACATCAATCATTGAAATATTCCTGGATGTGGCACTATGCCTTTTCTTGCCTTGTGCTTGTAAGAGTTAATGCTGGCAACCTTGGTAATTGCATATGGAAATTACTATTTAAATTGTCCTATTTTATGCCTGAGCTCAATCCATAATGGAGTTTTGCAGTTTTTCTGTATCTTACGAGTGTCAGATGAATTAGTACATTGAGAATTTCCAAATGAGTTCTTTCTCTAGCATTTAAACACGTTGGCCAGGACACAAAACCTTCAGAAACTCAAAAGATGCATCATTGCAAGCAGAACAAAAGAGGTTTAAAGGTTGGGGCCTAAAACAGCAATCAGGTTATAAAGATGGACCAGTGATGCCCCCTCCCATATTTGAGTCACATGACTTTGGTGTGCAGAAGGTAACTCTCCAACTTTTATGGTTATGGAAATTTATTTTTATTTATTTAATTTGATTTATATGCCACCTTTCTCCAGAGACTCAGGGCGACCCACAATGCGCCAAGCAATAGCCTTCATACTTTTGTATATTTATACAAAGTCAGTTTATTGCCCCCATAATCTGGGTCCTCATTTTACCTACCTTAGAAAGGATGGAAGGCTGAGTCAACCTTGAGCCTGGTGAGATTTGAATTTGCAGTAATTGCAGGCAGCAGATGTAAGTGGATGTTAATTAGTCTGCTGAGCCACGAGAGCTCCTGGTATATGTTGCACATTTGTTGTGTGAGTAGTTGTGAGAGTTCTTGGGTTATGCTGCCACTATTACATACTGGGCAGTCCCTATGGTCAGTCCCCCTAGGTAAACCAGACCAGGGAAACAACTCCACAAGAAGGCTAAAACTACATTTTGAGATTGGCCATAATAACAGAATATCAAAAATCTAGTTGTGCTGTTTCTCCTCCTTGTAGTTTAGCCAATTCACGAAATGTCTGCTAGAGCTGCTTCCAAGTGTTATCATGTTGTTCTGGACTTGAAAAAGTTTCAGCCCCTTTTGCCTCGGTTCTACCATATTTCCACCCAGGTCATCCCTAATCTCTACTCCTGTTGAGCCATTTCACATAGGCCTAGGGAAGGGGTTCCCGACTGGGCGTGCGAGACGATATTCCAGGGAGTGCGAAAACTTGGGTTTAGAAGTTTCAAAATTATAGTGTATATCAGGGGTGGGTTCTAAATTTTTTTACTACCGGTTCTGTGGGCGTGGCTTATTTTATGGGCATAGCTTGATGGTCATGTGACAATTCTTTAGGATTTAGCAGAGGTATTGGTCTACCAGGCTTTTAACTGCTTGCAGAGCTGTACCGATCTACTCATGTATTTTTGCAGGCACTGGTCTACCCATTTATTTTTGCAGGCACTGATCTACTCATATATTTTTGCAGGTACTGGTCTACTCATTTGTTTTCTTTTAACACTGATCAGCTGTAGGGCGGCCCTTTGAAGCCCCACAGCAAGAGTTTAAACAGTTTTTTTCCCTCTAGCCATCAGCTGGGACTCAGGAGGCAGCAGTAGATTAGGGGTGGGGCCAAATAAAAGGTAAGAATAATGTGGGTCACGGGGAAGGCATGGGGGGGCAGAACCGGTTTGGTGACATCATATCATCACCGCTACCGGCTTGGGAGAACCGGGCCGAACCGGGAGGAACCCACCACTGGTGTATATGTATAATTATATGCATATAATTATTTTTTTAAGGGGTTCAAGAATATATCAGAAGCGTTCTACGGGTGTGGGGTATAGAAAAGGTTGGGAACCCCTGGCCTGTGGTTTATTAGGTAGCAACAAAACTCTTCTCTGAAAGCGACAATGTGCCAACTCTCAGATGCCTAGCATTTAGTCCTTGCATGCTGTCTCATGTGCATATGAGAACTAGTAAAAAGAACATCATGGATTATTGATATGGACATGCATGATTCCGAGTCACATTTACTGTATGCAGGACATTCGATCATCTTCTATAAAAACCAAGCCACCTCTGCATAGAGCATGTCCCCACAGAATATCCTCTCAAAGGAGCAGCCAAGGAGTTCCAAAACACATGAGGCACTCCTTCCCCACATACCAGGGATGCTGCTTCAGCATGGGGCTTTCTGGGGCAAAAGAAGACGCTGAGCACAGGGCAAAAATTGGAATGTAACAATCACTCAAGGAGCAATGAATTTCTGTGCTAGGATGAACGTATAGTTTCCCAAAACCTTTTAAAGAGGCAAACATAAATTAAATCTACAGCCAATAATTTTACAAATTTGTCTGCTAAGTAGTGCAAATACAGGAATGTTATTATCTCTGTACTGTCAGTTTAAGATACTAAGACTGGAAGCCCTAAATGGCTTAGGATCTCATGTTGCAGACCTAGCTAATTGTTAAGATTGGCAGGAAGGGCTCTTCAGAAGCCCACCTCTCTAGCATGGCCTTCTCCTGAGCTTCCCCAAGGCTTTGAGATGTGTTTGCTTTTCCTCCCTTGCCTCCTCCAAGCCTCTCACATTTGGCTGGGAAATTATTTTAGTTTTAATATAATGCTTCTACTTTTTACTTGCATCCTGCTTTCTATGTTCTGTTAAGTCTTTTGCGTACTTGTTGAAAAGCAAATGCAGACTATGTTCCTGAGATTAGATTAGATTAGATTAGATTAGATTAGATTAGATTAGATTAGATGGAAGGGAAGGGAAGGGAAGGGAAGGGAAGGGAAGGGAAGGGAAGGGAAGGGAAGGGAGAAAAATCTTAAGTAAACCATACACTTTGAATCCAAAAATGCTTCTAACGCTCAGGTTTCCAAGAATAAAGCAAAACAGTGTGGATTTGCTGTTCTTAATAGCTAAAGCCAGAGACCCAGTTGAGTGTAGTAGTTAAAGGCCAGGAGAGCGAGAGGCACATGCCAGCAGGATCTCCTTGGGCCAGACCCTCCCTCTGGACCATAGGAGGGAGAAGGCAAATGACTTCCCAAAATGTTGCTCTGAAAACTGCAGGGGTTTGCTCAGATGTTGCCAAGGGTCAAAGGCAAACAAAATAGCTGGAATTAAGACAGAGTCTAAAGCTCCAAGGATGTATGGAGTGATAGGATTTAGATGTAGTATATAGTAAAGGATCTTGAAGTATCTGGGGCCAGGAAAGGCTGATTTAAGAAATGAACAACATTGGAAATGTGGTAATTCTCTTCACCGAACTTTCTTCTTGGAATATCCATATATTTTTGTTACTGTAATACTGCGTTTAGCACTTATTTAAAAAAATAAAATAAAAAAGGAGAAATGTAATCAGCTCCAATTGAAACCGTTTATGTTCTCTGTCTTCTGCAGCTACATAAGTCTCTAAATGACAATAGGCCAGAAATCTTCTGTTTGGAAAGAAACATCTTTTGGTTCCTTCTTCAGATGCTTCCACCTGCTCTGCACTCATCCGCTTCCTCCATTAACTGGAAATCCCCTCATTTGTTATTCAAGTATTATTTTAATATGTCCAAATAATAAACGGTAATGGAAGAACAAAATCTGAAGAGCAGGCTAGCACCTGAGAATGCACATCAATTTACTTTACACCTGTACAGGAAGTCCTCGACTTATGACTGTTTATTTAATTGTGCTTCAAAGGTACTATGGCCTTGGAAAAAGGGACTTAAAACCTGCCCTTGAAGTTATAATTGTTGCTACACACACACACACACACACACACACACACACACACACACCCCAGAGTCCCGTGATGGCAATTCAGGCACTTGGCAACTGGCTCACATTTACAACGGTTCTGTCTTGCAGTCACGTGATCACGATTTGTGACCTTTTCAGCTGGCTCTTCCAACAAGCAAAGTCAATTGGGGAAGCCAGATTCACTTAATGATCATGTGATTCACTTAACAACTGCAGTAAAAATGATTGCAAGAGAAAGAAGCATCTGTCCCCAAAAGTTGGAATCCAGTATTTCTGAGGTAAATGTCAGGCAAGTGCTAATACAAAAGACTATAACATTTAATTAATTAATTAGTTTTAATTAGTTTTCTTATATATTAGGACATGGAAAAATACCTTATATTAGTAGCCTCATCTGCGGTGCCTTTTGATTTCACTGAACAAAATCTGAGGGGAAAAAATAGTTAACTTTATTCCTCTGAAAGGCGAGAGCTTTAGACAATTTATTCTGAAAGCTTCTGTGGATTTGTGATGGACATACACTGATAGGATTGAAGCCACTTTGGGGATGCTATTTCTAAATAGAGCGCACAAATATACAGCCCCCTCCCCTACCCACATATGCCAAAGTAAACAAGGTGGGGAAAGCCTGCAGGAGGCGTCCTTGGGGATCGACCCCACCCCCTCCTTCATCAGCCGCATCCAGGAGCTGTCTACCTCTTATGCTGCTTAGGTGGCACCTGGGCGCATCTGTGGGGCTGCTTACCTGGGAGACCCTCCAAGGTTGCCTAGGTCCCATTTTGGGTCATGTGACCAGGAGGGACCCGGGGAGGGGAAGGGTTTTGAATGGAGCAACGGCCAACCTCCTCGTCCTTCTGAAGGGGCCCCCTCTTGCCTGGCCTGGCCAGGGATGCATTGGTGGGTGGGGAGTATTTACCCCCGGGATTTATTTTTTTTACAGCGCAATCTGGCCCTTTTTAAAACTGAATTTGGTCCCATTATATTTAGTCTACAGAAAGTGCATCTGTTGATAAACAGGCCTCAACCTTCTTAAATAATCTCTTTCCAGAAATCCATTGGGTTAGAAACAATTAAGAAACGATAATATAATTGGTCTTTTCTTCAAGAGTTATTTATTTCTTAGGTCCACTTGATTTTTCATATCTCACGGTTGTTTTAGTGTTTTTCGTGGCTCTAACAAGGTCAGAAAAAACAATTCATCAAACCTGCCAGATTTTGCCTGGCAAAGGCACGAAGCCGAGTTGCTAGGCTCATTCCTACTCGACTAAGGCCAGAATGGGTTTGGGCTTAGCGATTGTCTGTTTTAATATTCTGCAGATATAAGAGAAACACAGGTCTACAAATCTACCTGTTATATTAATATAGCTAGACCAAGTAGATGAATCGGTGTGCCTTTGTAGAATGTTTAATAATGATGCAAAAATGAGCAAAGGCTGGTGATGGGGCAACCGAACTCTTGAAGAAAACACCTTGGGACCAGACAGGAAGCAAAGCTTCTTCATAGCTTCTGCAAAAGGTACCTTGTCAAGAACCTTTTCCTGTCGTTGTTGTGGAATACAAGGAAAATGGAATAGCCATTGTTTAAGAAGATCTCCAGTGCTGTCTCCTGTGAAGACAAACCAAATGGGCCCTGGGCAGCTTGCAACAGGAAGGAGAAAATGCTTCTTTCTCTAAGTGACTTCAATGGCAATCACCTAGCCAAGCGGACTAGATCCAGGGAACTCGGGATCCCCGTGCTGCTGTCCCTAGGATTCATTGTCAGGGGTGCAGATCAGACAGCTACATAAAGCTTGTCCTCCAGGCATCTTCAAAAATTGGCCCTGAACTTTACATTTAAGGATACGACTAGCGAGTATGTCTATGAAGGGCGTTTGTTTTGAATGACTGAAAGGATTGTTTCCTGGGCTTACCTACTGTTTTTTGGAGCATGGCCTCTGGCAGGCATCACCCAAAGGCCAAAGGGTTCCTGGCTCAGAACCACTGGCACATTCCTGCTGCGGGTTAACAGCACCACCCCTCCCCACTCAGGCAGTCAATCAATTATCCTGAAGTTGAAAACCTTATAAGGTTTCTGCTCAAAGAACAATAGTATCTGTTGAGCTTACTCATCTGTGCGATTCCAGTTCTGCTATTGCTTAAAACATCTCACTGACAGGAAGACTCAAGCTTGCAGGAACTGTCAAAATCAGAAACCACTTCCTTTAGCCTGGCAAAACCCAGACAGAATACAAATTTGGGTTTTTTAAAAAAATGTTTAAACTTCAATGTTTTATTGGTGCTAATATTCTTGGTCTGTCCCTGATCAAGTTGAAGATTTAGAGCACATCGACTCAAACGCAGCTATGGAATTCATTTAGATATTTCAAAATTTTGCCATCCAAGGAAGCATTTAACAGCTTGTGCATTTATATAATAGTTGACAATTTTTTTCATTCTAACCTGTGAGCATCCATACAAAACCTCGTGTATCTTCATTAGACGTCCCCTACTCAAAGGAAAGGCCAAAGAGAGACAGCCGGTTCCTACCTGCAGAAGGAAACGCATCGGCCGGATCTCCCTAATGTCACTGTAGGAATGGCAGGAACACGTGGGCTCCACAGCTGTGGCCTCCGTTGTGTAGCACAAGTTGTAAATGAATGGCTCTTTGATGCTAGAAACAACCATGGGAAATGTGCATTAAACAACCACGGCATCATTAATTGGACTCCACTAGTGGCAAACAAGGAGGGCCGTTGTCCTCTTCTGCCTTGCCCCAAAACCTAACAGAGGACAACTTGTTCCAGGCCACCTCAGTCTGAGTCAGAAAAAAAACACCAGTAATTGCCCTGGAAGCTGGAAGCTATTATTGTCGTCTTTCCTCAGCACTTTTTCTTTGCTCTCCTGAGGAAGAGCCCTTTTCCTGAGGCCTCAGCCAGCCTGTCCCCTTTGGGACTTGGGGAGAGCCAGGAGGGGTGGGGAGGGGGAGGTCAGCATCTCCTTTCCCTCTCTGGATGTAAAGCCACCTCTCTCCGGGAAACATGGTAGCAAGATGAGAGACCTGGTGCTCAGGTCCTGGTGAATTGCAATGAATCAAACAGAAGTAAATGGGACTGGGGGGAGAGAAAATCTCCCTCCCTCCCTCCGTAATTGGGATTGCAAGATCTTGCACCTTTTGGTGGTAGAAATATCCACACAGACTGTGGTGTGAGGACTTAAATTAGGATCATCTTTCGATTATACTTGACACTTGTACCTCTTAGTTTTTTTCCGCCCAGATGTGTTTCGTTTCTGCATGTATGTCAGCCCTTCAGAGTAAACCAGAATAAGAAACCTCCTCACATGTTCTCAGGTTACAGTTCTGCCTGAACTCGGGACTCTTCTCTCTACTTTGGCAGGGGCTCTTTTCTCTGCCCCTTCCCATTACAAATGGGGAGAACTGGGATCTGGCCCCATGTGGACAGGGCCTGTTTCGGCAGTAGCCAGCAATAGGCTGGGCAGCCCCAAGTGCCGCTCAGGTAGGGAACGACTCACCAGGACAAGCAATGGCTCGTGCAATAAACCTCCCCCAGGTGGGAGAGGGTGAAGTGCTTGCAGACGTAGAAGTGGTCGCGGCCAAGGAGAAGCGCCCCTTCCGACGCTACGTGTCCATCCATCACCACCACAGACAGCTGGCAGGTCACCTAAACAGGGAAGATGGCGATGCACCTGAACAGCGAGGCCATCCTAACTTTGTCTCCAGTGCTCAATATTTTACCAATAAAAAATTAAGCCTCATGGACTGAGAAATACTCATTTCTAAACGGCCTTCCTTCTATCATGTAGCCTTATTCATACTAAAATAATGCCCCTGCTTTTCTTCAATAGCAGAGTCAGTTGCAAAGTTAATTAATCCTAACCATAAAAAGCTGCAAAAACGGGCTGCCTTGAGTGGGTGAAGTAAGGCTGCTTTCCTGATGAACACTTTCCCTACCAACTGGAATGGGGTGGGGGACCCTCCCGCCTGCCCCCTTATTTTGCAACAGGAGAACATGGAAGCGGCTGAATTTTGGGTCTGGAGAGAGCTCTGACCAGATGCGCCAGACAGACCGGCTGTGCTGCTTCTGCTTGTACCTTTTCATCTTGGACTAATTCCTGGAGGACAATTTTCCTTTCCGCGCAGACTTCCAAGAGTTCCTCTGAATGGAGATGTTCACAAAGGGCAGGAAAAAAAGTCAGCTGATCCCGACCCGCTTCTCCTTGTCTAGTCAGGGCTGGTTGTTCACCTGCATTGAAGTAAAAGGCAGAAAATGTGCACATTGTCATGGAACAAGGAGATCCCTCTGCTAAACTTTCCATTCTTCAACTGAAACTATAATCTCTGTTTTTATCACATAGCTTAGGGACTCTGCCCTATGAAAATAAAAATGTTTTTAAAAACAAGGCGTTTGCTGCCTGCTCCTACAAAACACGTCAGCAGTTGGGAAGGTGAGGGTTGGAAATATTGGGTTTAGTACAGATTGCCAGGCCTGGGTGGTCCTTGTGGTCAGGGCAGCATCTTCTGTTTCATCCCAGCCTCTCATCTGGGAACATTACCTTGATTTTCCACACGAGCTGGAGCAGATGCGCCCTTCTGTGTCTGCTGGGCCTAGAAAAAGAAACGGTTTGAGCTGCAAGGCACAGAAGATGGAGAAGGTGGCATCCTGAGATGGAGCCAGGCCGCTTCTGCACAGGGAACGACTCGGATGCACCTGCAGCCAGCAGCCAATAGCACTGACTGTAGACTTACAGTATATATCACTTCATGGGGCTTTACAGCCCCTCTCTAAGTGGCTTACAGAGTCAGCATCTTGCCCCCAACAATCTGGATCCTCGTTTTACTGATGTCGGAAAGATGAAAGGCTGAGTCAACCTGGAACCAGTCAGGATTGAGCTCCTGGCTATGGGCAGAGTTAGCCTGCAATGCTGCACTCTAACCACTGCGCCATCCCATCAGCTTATTTCCTTCATGCAGGTGTCTAAGTCACCTGCAACATCATCATGGATGGAATTCTGTTTCCTGCCCTCTTCTTGTTTGTAATTGCTCTGCATCACAGGATCAGTTTACTGGTCTGTTTTGTGCCTTTCTTGGCCTAAAATTCTACATGGTTATCCTGGGCCTTTGTGTTGCAAACCAAGAATTGCAGTAATCACTTCTCCTTCCAAATATCAGCATCATCAACAGGTAGCAAAGCTCCCGGCCTGCCAGCTCAGAAGACTAAACAACAGACGTTGAGCTCTTTTATGACACAAAGCAGCCTCTTTTTCTCTTTCCTGGCAAGAGGAAATGGGATCCTATTTTCTTGTGTCCTGCCCCGAAAGCAGGTTACCTTGTTTTGCAATGGTTCCGCAGTATAGTGGGCGATTTTGAACCGGATCCTCTTCCTCATGCGAGCAGGGCCTTCGTAGGCATCCAGGGCCCACCTTGTGACAGGAGAAGCTACCGCAGGCCCCCACGGGCCTCCCTTCCTAAAAAGCCGGTCTTCCAGCTCAGTCCAGGCTTTGGCAGACTTCGAGTGTATGCACAGCAACCTCTGTGGGAAAGAGAGAGAAGCCCTGACAGCAAAGTCTCCTCCTCTGTTCCTACTCCTACCCAGAGGTTGCCTCTCTGCCTTGGAAAGGAAAGGAGCGCCTTACTTATTAGATGTGTGCAAATACTCAGTTACCTGCAGAAGCTCCAGGTGGTGCTCCAAGTGCCCCTCCTCCCCCTCCTCCACTTTTTCTCCTCAAGAGGCAGGTTGGGCTGAGAGGAAAACTCAAAATCACCCTGTAGCTAAGGATGGACTCGGACATCGCTTTTCCTGCCTCTAGCCCAGCAGCCTTAACCACACGGCCCCTAGGGTGGAATTCTTTCCATGAGAAGGCAGGAACTGACCCTTCCTTTGGGACCGAGAGAGGCCTATTGCTTTTGAAGGATTATCAGGACCCATAAACTGCCCTTGATTTTATTTAAATTCAACTAAAACTAAATAAATTGAAAGTAGTAGAGATGACTGCATTTAGTACTTTGCTCTACAAAACTTCACCCAGGCAGAATGGGACATCGAGCGTGTCAAATCCTCTTAGCTCATTCAGTGAGGAAGTACTTTTTCCTGTAGTTACTTTGAGAGCAATAACTCCATCACTTCACTCTATTTTAAGCAGATAAATATTAAATCCCCTACTAGAAGCAAATTCAGGTAGTGACTGCTGCTATCTCACTGTTATAAAAGTGTCACAGAGAAGCAAATGCAGATATTAATGCATTTGGGGACCCAAAGGTTTGCAGAAACAAAATTAAAATAGTATTTTGTAAAAGAGAGGAATACAATGGGAAGAAAGTCACAGAAGGACAAATGAGCATGGAATAGATCACCGACTCAGTGATTGGCTGAAACCTTGATCAGAAGACCAGCTGTTGGCAGGGTAATTGCACTGCAAAAAGTTCTGCTTCACCCCTTAAATCTCTGTCTGCAAGTGAAACAAAGTCACTCAAAATGAAGAGGAATCTTCCTGCTTAGATAATGTTTGCTTTACAAAAGACCAGGAAGAGAATAAGGATTCAGGGGAATTTGTTGCATGACAACTCCATTGAATGAGCGTAATAATGATTTTAGAACTATGAGTTCTTTTCTCAATCTTACTGTTTTCTTTACTTCTCCATTTTTACTAACGTAAATTTCTCAGAGTCTCGCGATGGTTGCAGGTATAAATGCAATCAATGTAATCAATCAACCAATAAAACAATCTCCTCTCCTTTCTTTGATGCGTCCAACCATGTTTTGTGACTTTTTCGTTTCTTACCTCAACGTGATCCTTGCATAAAACCGCATAGAGTTCTTGTCCAGTTCTCCTGCATTTTTCTAAATATAATGTAAAATCCTGATTTAAAACAAAAAATATTAATAAATTGATGTCTGTAACAAAACACTTGTGCTTTACATTTGATGAGTAAAATTTAAACTAGTTTTAATAGAATAAAATAGAATTCTTTATTGGCCAAGTGTGATTGGACACACATGGAAGATACGTTCATCAAGAATCATAAAGTACAACACTTAATGATAGTCATAGGGTACAAATAAGCAATCAGGAAATAATCTCAATAGAAATCGTAAGGATACAAATAACAAAGTTACAGTTATACAGTCATAAGTGGAAGGAGAAGGGTGGTGGGAACGATGAGATTAATAGTAGTGCAGACAGTAAATAGTTCGACAGTGTTGAGGGAATTATGTGTTTAGCAGAGTGATGGCATTAGGGAAAAACCTGTTCTTGTGTCTAGTTGTTCTGGTGTTCAGTGTTCTACAGTGTCATTTTGAGGGTACAAGTTGAAACAGTTTATGTCCAGAATGTGAGGGGTCTGTAAATATTTTCACAGTTCCCTTTTTGACTCGTGCAGTATACAGGTCCTCAATGGAAGGCAGGTTGGTTTTTCTGCAGTTCTAATGATCCTCTGAAGTCTGTGTCTGTTGTGTTGGGTTGCAGAACCAAACCAGACAGTTATAGAGGTGCAGATGACAGACTCAATAATTCCTCTGTAGAACTGGATCAGCAGCTCCTTGGGCAGTTTGAGCTTTCTGAGTTGGCGCAGAAAGAACATTCTTTGTTGTGCTTTTTCGATGACGTTTTTGATATTAGCTCCCCATTTTAGATCTTGCGATATGGTAGAACCTAGAAATTTGAAAGTCTCTACTGTTGATACTGTGTTGTCTAGTATTGTGAGAGGTGGAAGTATGGAAGGGTTTCTCCTAAAGTCTACCACCATTTCTACAGTTTTGAGTGTGTTCAGTTCCAGATTGTTCCGGTCGCATGAGGCTAGTTGTTCAACCTCCCGTCTGTATGCAGATTCATTATTGTCTTGAATGAGACCGATCACTGTTGTGTCATCTGCGAACTTCAGTAGTTTAACAGATGGATCGTTAGAGATGCAGTCATTGGTATACAGAGAGAAGAGAAGTGGGGAGAGCACACAGCCTTGGGGGGCCCTTTGCTAATTGTACAGGTATCTGATGTGATTCTGCTTAGCTTCACCTGCTGCTTCCTGTTTGTTAGGAAGCTTATGATCCACTTACAAGTGTGTTCAGGTACTTGTAGCTGGTTTACCTTAGTTAGAAGAGTGTCTGGAATGATGGTATTGAATGCTGAACTAAAGTCTACAAAGAGGACCCATGAGTAGGTCTTTGGAGATTCAAGATGTTGTAGGATGTAGTGCAGAGCCATATTAACAGCATCATCTGTTCATCTATTTGCTCAGTATGCAAACTGCAAGGGGTCTAACAGCAGATCCATGATGGTTTTCAAGTGGGACAGCACTAGTCTTTCAAAGGTTTTCATGACTACAGATGTTAGAGCAACTGGTCTGTAGTCATTCAGTTCCTTGATGGTGGGCTTCTTCAGCACTGGGATGATAGTAGAGCGTTTGAAGCAAGAAGGAACATAACACATCTCTAGCTATTTATTGAAGATACGGGTGAAGATGGAGGCCAATTGGTCAGCACAGACTTTTAAGCAAGAAGGAGTTATCTTGTCTGGGCCTGGAGCTTTTCCTGGCTTTTGTCTGTGAAATAGGTCTTGCACTTCCTTTTCTGTGATCACTAGGGGTTGTAAACTCAATGGGATGGGGTCAGTTGTAAGAGGCTTGGCTGTTGTTGGTGTGTCTGAGATGGGGGTTGTGGAGATAGGTGGCTATAGTTTCCTTTCAAACCTGCAGTAAAACATGTTCAGGTCATCTGCCAGTTGTTGATTTCCTTCAGCCTGAGAAGGAGGTTTGCTGTAGCTGGTGATATTTTTCAGTTTTCCACTTGTTTGCTGGTTCATTTGTTGAGAACTGATTCTTACCTTTTCAGAGTAGCTTCTTTTTGCTGCTCTGATCTCTCATTAATACATTTCTAGCCTGATTGTACAGCATTTTTATCACTTTTTCTGTAGGCTTCCTCTTTGGAATGACGTAGCTGCTTATGTTTAGCTGTGAACCAAGATTTGTTGTTACTGTATATTTGCAAGTTCCTGGTCGGTACACATAGGTCTTCACAGAAGCTGACATATGATATTACAGTATCTGTGAGTTCATCCAGGTCTGCAGAGATATCTTCAAAAATATTCCAATCAGTGCAGTCAAAGCAAGCCTGTAGCTTTAACTTTGCCTCCTCAGTCCAAGTCTTCACTGATTTAATTGTTGGTTTTGTGGTTTCAAGTCTTTGCCTGTAAGCAGGTACAAGGTGAATCATGCAATAATCAGAGTGTCCTACAGCTGCTCGTGGTAAAGACCGATAAGCATCTTTTAGTGTTGTGTAGCAATGGTCTAAAGTATTCTTGCCTCTAGTGGGACAATTGACATGCTGAAAGTATTTTGGTAGCTCTTTCCTTAAGTTTGCCTTGTTTAGATCTCCCAAAATAATGGCCAGTGAATTGGGGTATTTGGCTTCAGCCTCCATAATTTGGTCAGCTAGAGTTCGTAATGCCTTGTTTACACAGGCTTGTGGTGGGACATAAACAGCAATTAGAAGAAATGAGGAAAATTCACGAGGCGAATAATATGGTTTGCAGTTGATAATTAATGTCTCTAGGTTTTCGTCATAGAATTTATACATTATAGTTATATCCTGAGACCAGCTGTTGTTGATGTATAAGCATAAGCCGCCTCCCTTCTTTTTTACAGAAGTTTCCATGAAATTGTGCTAAGGAGTCTTGAGGTGAGAATCTTGCAATCTTTTCTGTCAAAGACCAACCTTTTGAAGGCCCCCAACCTTGACAGTCTGGGAGAACCGGTCATTTAACAAGGGGGGGGGGAGCTGTGCTTCCAAGACAGTGATGGCACAGATAGAAAAGAAAAAGAAAAGAAAAGAAAAGAAAAAAGATCAAAGAAGGGGAGGGGAAATAAAGAAGACCAGAAGGTAGAAAATGAAAAAAAGGAAGAAAGAAAAAGGATAACAGATAACAGAGTTGGAGGACTTGTAGCCCTGCTCAGGAATGAGACCCTATAGCATTTCATAGAAATGGCTGTCCAATCTCTTTTTTCAAACCTCCAGTGACGGAGCACCCACAACTTCTGCAGGCAGGCCCTTCCACCAGTTGATGGTTAAGTAGAATCGGGAAAGAGGCAGAACCAAAGAAAGAGGAACTAAGACTGCCAGAAGATGGGGCTGAAAGGTGGCAGCAGGAACCCAAATTCAAGATGGCAGCATTAGCATATTAGCATATTTCAGCAAGAATAGAATGTAAAAAAAGTAGAAAGAATTTGTTCCACAGCAGTGTCAAATTTTGAGATCCATGCCAGGATATAATAAAGCAACTGGCATAGTTCTTTGGCTTCCAAGATTTGCAGCAGAAGGAACAAATGTTCTCTTTTTGTTGAAGAAATGAAAATGCAATGATATCCTTAGTGTTATTGGTGGCACTCTGTGGTCTGATCTAAGCTCTGGTAATGCAAATAGAAAAGCTCTTCCTGCATTGACAAAAATCACCCAGATTTACCAGCAAATCAGCAGTTTTAAAGAAATGTCATTTCTACTCTGGCTGAGAACTACGGTAGATATCAAAAAAGACATTCATGTTGCAGTGGGAAAAAAGTTAATATACATCATTACAAGCAAATTGTCTGGTTGCACTGAAAGAAAAAATGGGTTGCCATGAGCAGTTCTGAAATGAATATCAGAATCAAAAGTCCCCCTGTGTATTTAATAGCATGCTAATTTACATTTTAATTACTTCCCAAGAAATCAAAGCATTTGTTGACAGTGGAACATAATGTCAGCTTCATAGAGCACTGTCGGTAGATGCTTAATGAATTTAATTAGATAATCAGTGGTGTTAATTATCTTTCTATTATGAAGATAAAGATGTTACACAAATGATTAGCAGAAATATAATTAATTATAAATTTGCTTGTTTGGTCTCTTGAAATCGAAATAATACACATGGCATTATGATAAGAGATTTGAAAAGGATATTGACATTGTGCACTCCACATACTGGTGAAGCACCGGCTGTGAAAAGGATGACAGGCAAAACTCACATCTGGACGGATAACTTCCTAAAGCAGCCACTGGAAATTCTTGTGAGCTCAGAACAATCGACTTTTACCAAATACGTCTAGGAAGGCACTACACATATGTCACAGAAGCATTATGTGCTTCCTTCAAAATGCAGTACACAACAGTCACAGACACCATATTTTGGCCAAGCCAAACCAAGCCAAATAAATGAGTTGCAGGTAGATGTGACTGTGAATTGTGTTGCCTCAACTTCCTTTGATCTATCTGGGTCAAATAGACCCAGGGGAGACTTGCCCAACTATGACATTCAGGCAGCCTTTCACTAGGTGTTGTGTTAAAAAGCAAAGGGATGGACATAAATATTAAGGCAGACACCTAAAAACATGTATGCAGAAGAAATGGTTAAAAGTTATGACGTCTTTGCAACTCAGCAGAAAATTATTAGCTATATGTACAAGAACATCTGCTTAGATTGTAAAAACAACTATTTCCCCTTTTCAGTTTGGGGAAATCAATACGGTTTGTTTTTAAAGGTAAATTTGGACATTTTGCTCTTTGAAGTCCATGTTTCTGTTTGCCAGAGGGGAGAATAGCTGAATGTTTGAGCTGTAAGAAAATACTCCATGTTGAGGGTTGTACTAGTGAACGAAGAAACTTTATGAAAATTTCTCCTGGGGGCAAATTATTTCCACATTGGGAGGGAGAAGGTGTGATTCAGACATGTCAGTGGAAAGGCCTTTCTTTCTTCTGAGAGGAAACCCTTCGGGGAAGCTTTTGGTCCAAAGTGAGGGAAGGTCATGGCAAAGTCATGTCTTTTGGCCAGAAAGAGGCAAAGCCAAAAGGAAAACCTCCAGTTGAAAGCAGAAACATGGTTTTAGGGCAAGACCACTTCCAACCCCTCCAGTTGAAAAGTCAGATGTGAGGCCACATCTGCTCAGCCTTGGATACAAACCGATTCGTTCTTCAGGGTCAGATATTTTCAAATATCTTCTAATTAAAAGATCCATATATTGATTTTAATAAAGGGTTATCTCTTTTTAAAAAACACGATTTTATGGCTACTATGGCTGACTTCCCTCTATGTTGGTCCCCTGAGATCTATTCCAGGGGATGCCTAACAAAGGCACGGGTGGCCAAAAGGCACCAAACCTCTAATTGGGAATGTTTCTGGAATAGGATCAACGATACTTGCTTGGATTAAGAAAAATATGAAAAGGCAATAAACTTGGCCATGGATTTTGTAGGAGTGGCCCTGTCTTACCGCTCAGTTGCTGTACAGTTCCTAGCCCTGGAAGTCAGCCTCTGACCTCTGTCTGCCTGGATCTCTATCATCTGCTTCCTCTCCCCACTGTCTCCATACGGACCGAGTTTGGGGAAGCAAAGTAGCAGGTGACAAGGCCCTCCAAAGACCCTTGGCAGCACGCCAGGTTAATTTCCTAAAAGAAGCTTTGGCCAGGGCTGATCTGCTAAGGCTCCAAAAAGGCTCAGATCTTCCTCCTGTCTTCCTCTCTGTACCTGGCTTGCTTATTATTGCCAATGTCCTTTAGTGAGAAGGCCGAGTGGGAAAACAAAACAATCTAGGAGGGAGCGGAAATATAAATCATCCGCACTGTGGATTTCTTTTCTTTCCAAGGTGCACAGAAAAAAAAACCTCTCGGGTGCCCCAGAGCTATAAAGAATATATCCTTCTGTCTGTCTCTGGATCCGGAAGTCCCAGAGATCTCCTATCAGTCATTTAGCCAGCTGTACACTAATTTCCTTGAAAAGCACGGGGAAAAAATATAATTGCCTGGAGCAGAAAGTGAGCCAAGAGTTGGAGGCTCAGTTGCATGTCACACTATAGGGAAGCGTCTATCAGATCTTGAAGCGTCAGTTGCTGACATTACCGAAAACAACACAAAATGAGTAATGTTCCCCTGTAATCCGGCTTCTCCTTTAATTACAAGCCTCTTCTTTTTAGAAAAGAAAGACAGAAGATGCAGAAACCTCAATTTCATGCACTTGTGCCTGAATAATGCGTCTACTCAGCCTTTTCCAGATGGCATCTTTTCCTACTACGAGAACTAATGATGTGGGCACATTTAGGGAAAAACCAATAATAGTCTTTAACCTTCAACAGCAAATACAAGTTGTACAAAATGTTCCTTGGGATACATTAACAAATATCAATTACTTTGCTCACTGATGTGTAATCAGCTGTAATAATCAAAATTAATTTTAAGAAATAATTAAACAGACCCCAAGGCAAATAGATGGGGCCAGCATTGAACAGTAACGTGCATTCCCATCACACCTGGAAAGAAGTTACTTAGGCTGAATCTCTTTCTCAGCCAACAAAAGCAGCTATGAAACCAGCCTTGAGTTTGTTCATCAACCCTTTGCTGTACTTTGCACTCCCGGGAAGGAAAAAAGGTTATTTGGGCCACATTGCATGTCAGCAAGTAGAGCAGGACTAGGACTTCAAGTCGGGAAGCTCAAGATATTATCGTGCACTCTTTTGTGTGTGTGTGTGTGTGTGTGTGTGTGTGCTTTTTTTGGCATCTGAGGTTCCCACAGGGATTTGGAAAGGCAGTTTACGCCAGTTTTGTGTATCACCTGTTTCAGGTTCCTGCCGGGAGTCAGGCTCTCATTCAAAGGACTCGTCTTGCTGGATGCATCGATGAGAATTTTGCTCTGGGAGTTTTTCTTTTCTGATGCTGGAAGCACAGAGAGGAAAGGAGCAACAAACGCAGTTAATGTTTTGTTGTGCCGCTTTAGGTGCCACACAACCTCTATTCCTGACCATCTATGCCACCTCAATGTTATCCCTCAAAGGGCCCAGCCTTAGCAAGGCCCAGGGCAAAGCTGGCATCACAGCCGGTGGCTGCCAGTTGCGTTTTCCTCTGCCCTGGATATTTGTTTTTCCAAATAGCAATCTATAAGACTCATTCTGCTGTCTAGCAAGATTGTGTCCATTGTGTCCAGCTATATGGTGTTTCGGACATCTCTGAACCCCATCTGTCTTCCCCAGTTATAGTCCACCAAATGAATTAAGAAGCTTAGATCATGATGGGACCTGTCAACCTCTCACTCGGTAGCATGAATCATGGTTAATAATAGTTCCTGAGCAGACCCATCTCCCCAAAGGCCAAGGGCCGTGCGGTGAAACCACTTCCGTTAAAGACTTCATATACTTTGAGAGCAGAGACCTAGAAAGGCCTGCCAGGTCTTCCTCATGACCTCTTCCCAAAGAGGAGCTACATCAGCCATCTTCATTGTCTCTTCTCCATCGCCTTTCTCTTTAAATAAAGAGGTTTTATATGCATCCTCTAAATCCTTTCTTCTCCTAGAAAGAAGCCGGAGCCAGATTTCCTCAGCTGCCCTCTGGATCTCTTGCTGAACTGGAAATAATAAAATGCAAGCATGTTTTGGTGTGGAAGTATTATATCAACAAAAGGGCCATCATGCATCACTTCCAGATTCAAGGGTCTGCAAAGGTAAGTCAGATCAGTAGCTTTGCGGATATTTACTGAAACCAGGGCCCTTCTATCCTTAAAGCAAAATCACTCACAGCACTCCAGATTTTGATACTGCCTGTGCAGAATGTATGTAGAAATCAGAGCAGATGGCCCATATCTCTCCATGTATCTCATGTAACATTGTCTGTTTTTGTTCCCAGGCAATAAATTGTAAACAATTTGGGTGACAAGGTTTCTATATCGACATTACAAAATGCACCCGTGTTTTAAAGAGTCTACAGTAGGTGAGTGTTGAGCTTAATTCCTTAGTACAAAAGTCATAATCTGTGTGGGCTGCATTGGCCTGGATGTAATTTCTGTTGCTTGAAAGCCATTAATTCAGCACTGCATATTTCTTTTAGTGTAGAAGATCCAGATGAAACACTGTCCTTTCCTTGCGAGCTGTTGAGACTAGTTCTATAGACTCTTGGAAGTGGGTAGATTTTGAGAGCAAAGCAGGACATCTACAATAGCCTTCTCCTTTTCTTCTCTTGATCAGCCCCTATTCCATCCCTTTTTTCCACACCCATCATGTCATGTTTACCATCCTTCAGGGCAGAAAGATCACCGATCCTCTCCTCCTCTTTTCTCAGGCCAAGAAAAATAAGGCAACCCGAAGCTGGCATCCATTTTGCCTCACCACTTTCATGATAGCTGTAACACAGAAAATAAACAAACCTCTGGCTAAAATATAAGCAGCTTCATTAAGACCACCATCTGAGCAAAAAAGGTGGGCTGTGGATTATTTCATGCAACTTAATCCTAATATATTTATTTTTAAAGAACTTTTAAAAATACATGCTTATTTTTAAGAACTCTAATAACCAAGAACAACAACTAAAAGACAAATTGCTTCAATATCTGCTATTTGGGGATTTACTTTGGCCAAACACAGCATTTCAAGGTAAAAGAAGTGTCTGTCTCTATGTCCCTAAGATGGATTCCATTTAGGGGTCCATTTTTTCCTTTATCTTTATTCTTTTCTTTACACTAGATGTGGTGCTATTGTTCCACCAATGGGGGATTGATTCCTCCAAGCTGAAGAAGCTTTCCAAATCTAAATGGAAACAGCCTCTGGGTTCTTCTTGAAGGCAAAACGGCCTTTTACCTAGCTAGCAAAATTCTTCGTTGCCAGGTGTATTATTTCATCTTTTGGACTTTCCTTCTGATGCCACAGGAGAATGCAAACTTCCGATAAAACTCTCCTGCCCAAGACCAAATAGAGTTCTTAAGACTTTGCAAAGAAATGGCAAACTGGTCCAGTAAACTATCCAAGAATCAAAACCAGAATAAAGCAAGAGACAATTGGGGTCAAGAAATGTGCCACACTTGTGGTCTGACAGTAAGTAGGTGATGCTATTTATTCACCAAGAATAATCACAGATTTACTGAAAGTTTGCTCTCTCGTGATGTGGACTTCATAGTTCCATACACATGATGTTGGAATACCCCCTCCCAATTCAGGAACATCAAAAACGTCTTCCCCAGATTTGAAATAAGCTTTAAAGGTGAGCGGCATCTCTCTGAAACATGACTAGAAACAAACTGTTCCTTATGGAAGTCACTGTAACTCAGGGACATATCCAGCATATTTGTTCCTATGTTCTAGATTAAACTCCTGGAGTTTCTTCAAGATCAAATCTACACTGGAATAAAATTAAGATATGGTTGGAAGAAATGATACAACAACGTATTGATTAAAACCAGAGCTGTTCCTACTGGGTATCCTTCCAGAGAAAATTAGCAAAGAAAATATTTATTTGATTATACATGTAATAATAGCTGCAAGGATTGTTTTTGCACAAAATTGGAAAGCAGAGAAAATATCTTTAGAAGGAGAAGTAATAAAAAATTTTTTAGACTGTGCAGAAATGAATATATTAACTTTGATGATCAAAGAAAGAGAGGATTTAGAATATTTTAAGATATGGGATCAATTTTACCATTGATTAGAAAAGAGATATAGATAAGCAAACTAATAGTTATGTAAGAAATACTGTATTTTTGGAGAAATGCTGTAATGGATTTGGTGAAAATGAAGACAGAAAAAACAACAAAAAGATGAAGCCAGGGAGAAAACATATCGCATGGAAGGAATGACTGATGTATTAAATGTTTGTTTGTGTATAAAATTAAAAAAAAAAGATCAAATCTACACTGATCATACTGACATAATTCAACAAGTACCATTGAAATGCATGCCCCTGAGGAAACGTATTGTCTCTGAAAAAAGTTTCTGTAAATTTCTGTTCCCTTGCCTAACAGTTCTGCCAGAATAAGAAAACACTGCCGTACCTGATAGATTTCAGTTGTGATAGGCAATACAAAAAGCTTGTGATGAAATCCAGGCTAGAATTGTGTACTGCAAAGATGACATCCCATTGCATCTGAAGAGTCTGTAGAACTTCTAGAAGACTTTGGGACCCAGAAGAAGAATTTGATAAATAGTACAAGATGCTGTGGTTCAAACAGTTGTACAAGTTGCTCATAATTGACTCTTTGTGGAGAAAAAGCTTTCTTGTTACCTGTTAAAAAACAGTCAAGAGGCTCAGAATGCATGTATTTAGGGATAAGACTCAAAATGTCCATGAAAATATGAAAAGTAGAACTAAGGTTCTCCAACTAAGGTTCTCCAGCACCTTAGGACATGCCTTCCACCGAACTTTGACAAATATCAGTTTGCATACAGGGGGAATAGGTTGACAGATGATGCCACAGTTACTGATTTACATTCTGTAGCGAACCATCTGGAGAAACCCGGGAACTATGTCAGGATCCTTTTCATAGACTATAGCTCGGCCTTCAACACCATTCTGCTGAGCATCCTTATCGAAAAGCTGACTGAGTTGGATTTTCCCTCTTCCATCTGTGACTGGATCAAACCCTTTCTGAGGGATCAGCCACAAACAGTGAGGGTTGGGTCTGTTATATCCACCCCCTGAAGCTTAGCACTGGCTCCCCACAGGGCTGTGTGCTCAGTCCCTACTTGTATTCACTGTACACACATGATTGTGTACCGTCAGACCCATCTATTGTGATCATTAAGTTCGCAGATGACACCACTATCCTGGATCTTATTACAGGTGGAGACGAAACAGCGTACAGGAGGGAGGTTCAAAAACAATCCACATGGTGCTTAAAAAATAACCTGCACCTGAACATCAGCAAGACCAAGGAGATGGTGTTGGACTTCTGGAGGAAGAGAGAGGAACCTTCCCCACTTTACATTGAGGGGGTGAGGGCTGTATAGAGAGAGTCTCCTCCTTTAAATTCCTGGGAGTTCATCTCAGCGAAGATCTCACCTGGAAAAACAACACGATCCAGGTGGCCAGTAAGGTCCAACAGAGACTCCATTTCCTTAGGGTCTTGTGTAAAAACAGGGTGGAACAACAACTGATGATCTCCTTTTACCGGTCCACCATAGAAAGCGTCCTCACTTATTGCATCACAGTATAGCATGCTGGTCTGACAGCCGCGGATAAAAAAACACTACAGAGGGTGGTGAGCAGTGGTGGGTTGCTCCCGGTTCGCACCAGTTCCCACGAGCCGGTAGCGGTGACGATATGATGTCACCGAAGCGGTTCTCCACCCCCCCGCCCCTCCACCCACCCCCCACGTTATTCTTACCCTTTATTTGGCCCCACTCCCAATCTATTGCTGCCTCCTGAGTCCCAGCTGATGGCTAGAAGGAAAAAAACTGTTTAAACTCTTGCCGCGGGGCTTCAAAGGGCCGCCCTACAGCTGATCAGTGTTAAAAGAAAACAAATGAGTTGCTATGCTAGGGAAAAAATAAAACTGAAAGTAAAGCAGGCTCTGCTGCAATGGGACGAAATGAGGCAGGGAGAGATTTCTTTTTCTTCACCAAAAAAGGTAGGTGCAAACAATGGGAAATTTAGGGCAAAAGAGGAGAGTTCAAGATTTTAAAACACAAAAGAAAAAAAGCTCTATTTAACTAGGGAATTGTAATAATTGAGATACTATTAATTGTATATTGTGTTGAAAGCAGAAATGGTTAAGTTGTGGTTTGGAGGAATATATGGGGGAAATTATTTGGTTTATTATTATTGGTAAATATAATTAATTGATTTGTAAGAAATTGGATTGCATGGAAATAATTCGAATATTCATGTTCATATTGATTAATATACAAAAAAGATAGTTATATAACTAATTGATTTATATTAAAATGTTGAATTTATATTAAACAACTGTAATATTACATAATTAACCAATGTGAGGATGGATATAAAAATAGATGACAATGGGAAGGGGTATAATATAGAATAGAAGGGGAAAATTGAATTTGATTAAGATTAGAGATGAGGATGAAGGGTAATATTGGTTTTTTAAAAAAACAGATGAGGAATAAATATGGCAAAAAGGAAATATAAAAATTGTAAATTTAATTGAACTGACTAAACACTGTTTAAATTTGTGAACCGGCCAAATACTCTGTTCAAAGAAAATACATTGTATGTTTGTATGTGTGTTTCTAATTATTGCTATTTATTCATATTTGTTCTCTTTTATTCTTTAAAGTTTAACAATTCATTCTTTATCTTAATATCTTTATATTTGTTTGGGGTTGGCTTTCTTCCCTTTCATCTTTTTTATTGTACAGCAATCTTTCTCCTCAAACCTACCACCTCTATCTTTTCTTTCTTTCTTACTTTCTCTTCCCCCCCCCTCTTCTTCTCCTCCCTACTTCCTCTTCCTTTCTCCTTCTCCTCCTGTCTTCCTCCCTCTCTTCCCCTCACTCCTACTCTAATTTCCCTTCCCTTCCTTCCTCCCTTCTCTTCCTTCCCTCTCTTCTCCTTCCTTCATCCCTCTCTATTGCTGTATCCTTTTGTGCATATGGATTACTCAGAGGGCTGAAAAAGTTATTTTTGACTGGTCCTTGCACTTTTGACCAGTCCTCGAACTTACGACTGTCCTCACATTTTATGTTTTTCGCCCTATCTTGTCACCATGGTGAAGAGAAGCAGTTGTGAAATGAGTGACATGGTTATTAAGAATGCTGCACGGGCATAAATCTGAGGATGGTCATAAGTGTGAGGACCAGTCAAAAGATTCAAGGTGTTAGTTATCACCTTTAAAGCGCTCCATGGCTTAGGATCTGGGTACCTACGAGACCGTCTTTTGCCACCAATAGCCTCCCACCGACCAGTTCGTTCTCACAGGGAGGGACTACTCAGGGTACCGTCAGTCAAATTATGCCGACTGGCGACTCCCAGGGGGAGGGCCTTCTCTGTGGGGGCTCCAACCCTTTGGAATGAACTGCCCCCGGAGATACGGAATATCCCTGATCTCCGTGCTTTCCGCCGTGCCCTCAAAACCCTGATGTTCCAACAAGCGGGGCTAAACATACAAGCATGCGAATGATTTTTTAAATGTTATCTAATTCTGGGTTTTATTTAATTGACCAAATTAAGTGGCAATTTTAATTAGCAATTTTGTGGTGTTTGTGTGTCTATGTTTTTCTTGACTGTACACCGCCTTGAGTCCTACGGGAGAAAGGCGGTATAGAAATATAATAAATAAATAAATAAATAAATAAATAAATAAATAAATAAATAAATAAATAAATAAATAAATAAATAAATAAATAAATAAATGTGCGAGGACCTGTCAGAAATGACTTTTTTCAGCCCTCTGAGTAGTCCCTACACACATAGCCATGGCCATCCGGCCACATGACCAGCTAGCCACGCCCACCTAGTCACATGACCTCCAAGCCACGCCCACAAAATAAGCCACGCCCACAGAACCGGTAGTAAAAAAACTTAGAACCCACCCTTGGTGGTGAGCACAGCACAAAACATTGTGGGCTGTCTCGATACCACTAGATGAGATTGCTAGGGCTCGCTGCCTTAGAAGAGTGAGGAAAATTCTCAGGGACAACTCTCACCCTGGTCACCACTTCTTTATCCTCCTACCAACGGGAAGGAGATATAGAAGTATAGCCAGCTGCACAAACAGGTTGAAGAACAGTTTTTATCCGTGGGCTGTCAGACTCCTGAATGAGAAATAACATCATAACTACGTAGTATGATGGACTGCAGGGCCGGCACAATGTGTAACATGTTCACACTGGTGCAATAGGACAGGGTGTTTTGTTAATATGATTTATTAGGTTAGGGATTTTCTGTCTTCACTGTGAGTTGCATTGTGTTGGGGGGGTGCACTGAGGGAGCTCAATCAATCTCATTGTACATATGTTGTGCACTGACAATAAAGATTTGAAATTGAAATAAAGATTTTAAAAATTATGCATCCAGATTTGCAACAAAATGTTGCAGAACAAGGAGTCTATTCTGCTTTTTGAGGAATTTGTTTTTGCTTGTTCTTACAGACATTCAGCCACATGCAAATACAAATGAAAATGTTTCTTTTTGCTCTGTTGTTTTTAAATTGTGGCATGTGAGATTGTGCACTGAAACGCGTATCCAATAATTATTCTTAAATGTCCTTTTGCCTTGTGCAAAATTTTCTATAATCCAACTACTTTCCTTCTCCAATAAGCTTGAGCATGTGTGAGCATTCAAGCTGTCAATCCCCTCACAATGAAAATTAAATCCATTTTAAAGAGAATTTAGGGTAATTATTTGTTGTCACAGAAGTAGCATCTCTGGGGTGGAAACCATCCCTAATAAGCTTACAGCGGCATCGCTTGGTGCATCTGCTGTTATCTAGAAATGGCTGAGAATGGCACCTGGGGAGGAGGGGGAGGAGCCCTTACCAGTTGCACTTGCTCTGCGATGAAAAGGATGGTCTTCCTGGGCTCTGTGACCAACACTCCCTCGTGAAGTTTGCTTACCAGCTTCTGAGTAAAATAGCAAACATTTACTAGAAAATAAGGCAGACTGGCAGATTCCAAAACGCTCCTGGTATCACCATTTCCTGCAAGGGGGAAGAGAAGGTTGAACTTCTAAAATGCGATTAAGAACAAGGAAATCTCTGCAGATTTTTTTCTGATAAAATATTATGTGGTGTCTTCTTAATTTTTGTTTTTCTAAAATTATTGAAACAATATTCAATTTTAAAGAAATATAGAAAAGAGACCACCCCAAACAAAATAAAATACAAACTAACAAAGAAAAAAGAGAAAAGCGTTACCTTGTATTTTATATTTATTGTTACTATATTATATATACTAATAAATATACTGTACTGCTAAATCTAGTATATAAAATAAAATATAAACATCAGTCCTTATACTCGGCAATCAAGCAGTCTAAACTATTAGAAAAATGTACACCTTCAGTGAAGAAACTTTCATTTCTAAAAATAATGTTTTGATTAAGAAGCTATTACGTCATTTATGAGTAAGCAAGGTATCAATAGCTTCCTTCTGTCTAAGCTCCACTGTACTTTGTCAAAGACACAAGTGGTCAAGAACGCATAACGCACAAGGTTCAAAGGAGTGGGGGCGGGACCCTTTGACCTCTGACCCACCCTGCCCACTGCTTAACACAGGGATCCAGATTGGGGCAGGGGGACATTACAGACAGCCTACCCTTAGAACATATGGCTAAATTGCAACTTCCAACACTTAGCATGGCTGTTTGCACAAAAAAAAAAAAAAGAAAAAATGCTGGGATCTGTAGTTCAGCAATACCTGCAGGGACCTCACGGTACGTTCTGTGTGTTTCAGGTAGATTCAGGTAGAAAGAGGGCTGAACCGCAAGTGACACTCACCTGTTAAACTGGAGGTTTCCTTGTAATTTTGACCAAGGTTGTAGACAATCTCTATCATGGAAAGCAATAGCTCTGTCTGGAAGCACATCTTTTGCTCAATAGCAGCATTCTCTGGAGAGGCCTGTATTGCGATCATAGATAAGCGATGGACTCTTATTGGTTAGTGTTATTAGCACACAGCAACAACCGCACACACACCCCACCAACCCCATGTTCTTAGGAAGCTTACATTAGAGTGAAAACATTTTCAGAGAATGTTTTAAAAGAATGAGAGAATAAGAATAGGACAACAGTTTCCAGAAGCAGGCCTTTTCCTCAGTAAAAAGTGGGTGGTAATACTCTTAATACTCTACAGTTCACTATCAAGGCTGTAGTGTGGCACAGAGAGCCATACTTGTACATCGTAAAATCCCTAAGGAAATGAACCTTGCAAAATCTTGCAAAGACTCTGGAATGCATGGGACCTACAGCAAAAGGTGAGCTAAAGCATCCGCTTCCCCTCTGTTTTATCAAACTTTTCTACTTGCAGAGTTTTCCTAAGTAACAATGCAAATAACAAGGGACAGGATGTGTCCGTGGCAAGTCACGGATAATCCTGAACCCTCCTCCCTCCATCTCATCCCGCAACTGAAGGGGCAGACAAACGCATCAGACCTCAAGCATGAACTCCAGGGGGTGCCAACTTTTGTCCCTCCAGTCCAGCAGCATTATTCCCATCAGGAGAACTTGAACCAAGTCCCAAATTTCTTTCCTGGCTGGAGGCTGAAACCAAGAATCACAAAGGCCGGCATGGTTAGTTCCCTGGGAGGAGGCAACGGGACGGGACCCGCTCCCTCTGCTCTCGTGGAAGAAAAGGAAAACATCAGCAACCCCAGCATGGGACCGGCAGGTTGTGCTGTATTTCCACACTAATATTTTATCCCCCATAAGGAAAAAATAGATCAACAACTGGAATATCAACATAAAACCACAAATAAGACAGATTGCTAAAACGTAATAAAGCAGCAGTCGTGATGTTAGATGAAATTGCATACGGAAAATGAGCAATGGCAGAAATAAAGGATGCCATAAATTAAAAGCCCTTTGAAACCATTTCTGGTGGGAAAGAGACAAAGATGGGTTTTGCCAACAAGAATGCCCCACAGCCCCACTCTGTAAGCGAGCTCATGCTTTGCGGGAAAATCCAGATGCCCCTTCCCCAGCTAGCACTTTGGA
The DNA here is from genome assembly GCF_059756535.1 of Pantherophis guttatus. Taxonomy (NCBI): domain Eukaryota; kingdom Metazoa; phylum Chordata; class Lepidosauria; order Squamata; family Colubridae; genus Pantherophis; species Pantherophis guttatus. Next base: position 131,537,774 of record NC_142067.1, read on the forward strand.
CTCGCTCAGAATTGTTTTTCCAGGCTCAAAGAGCACATTAGGACCTTCCTTCTCACTCAGTTAATGTTCCCATAGTCGGATGGCTGCGTGGAAAGCAATTGCAAGAGCAAGGGAGTCCTTACTGAGCAGTGGCCAGCATTGATGACGTACGTGTTCCCTTTTTGTCCTCCCCACTTCCTCCCATTATTTAAATAATAACAAAATCATCATCATCACTATCATCATCATCTAGTTTCCTGATTTCTGAAATGGCTTTACACTTTTCGGGTTGTAGCTACAAACTATTATTCCAAGAATCTGCTTCTCTCTTTTAGAAATTCTGAGCACACGTTGTTTGTAGTGTGGCTTCCTGGCATTTCCCACCCGGGGGTTTAAATTAAGGGCTGCTTGTAGAGTGAGAGATGAATGCGTGGGCAACTTTCTTCCCTGAGGCAGGAAGAGAGGCAGGTAAGAAGGACAACATGTAGCTGATCAAAAATGAGCATTTCCCTATATATTAGAAATAGTCTTATAATGTCTAGATCATTTATATGCTGCCTAAAAAGTACAGCCCAGGCTTAGGTGCAGAGTTAGACCAAGCACAGTTGAAAGTAGGAATCATTTATTGATTAATTTTATAGTCTGTCTTTTCTTTCAAACTGATTCTCAAGAAAGCAGTTCTTTCATTTGCCTTTTGACTGACAAAAGACTTCAGTTCAATTGGGATTATTGCAGGGGTGAAATGCTCCCGGTTCGGACCGGCTCGGGCGAGTAGGTAGCGATGGCGGCGGGCAGTTCAGAGAACCAGTAGCAAAAATCCCTCCCCCTCCCCCTCTCAGCTTGCTTACCTTAGCTGTTGGTTGCAACGCCTTGCTGTAATCCCTGCAATCCATTGCATCAGCAAGCAAATGAATCTCCTTGCCTGCAATCAAGCAGGCAGGGAGTTGTGGACTTCAACTCCCAGAATTCCTCAGCCAGCAAAGCAAAGCTGACTGAGGAATTCTGGGAGTTGAAGTCTACAAGTCTTAAAGTTGCCAAGGTTGGAGACCCCTGTTTTATTGGGTAAGTTTTTCCCCCCTTTGGGAGCTTTAAAAAAATAACTATTTAACTAAATAGTTATAACTATTTTTTATTTTAATTGGGGTTTTTTTTTAGTTGTTCTTTTTTTAGACCTAGCCATTTAAAGTTTAGGAAGTTTTAAATTTAGCTGCTTTTATATAAAAATAAAAATAAATTAAAATAAAATAATATTTGTGCAGCTTTCTGAGATTTAGTGTGTTTCTGTAGTGTTTCACTCTAACTACACAAACACACAAAATCTCACAAGCTGTATGTGGAATTTTGTGTGTATAAAGTGTGAAAGTTTGTTTTTTGGGCTTTTTGTGGCTGTGTGAGGTTGCTGCTTGTTGCAGGGGCCATTTTGGGTCTAGCACAGCTGCTTTTACATTGTGGGTGAGCCAGTTGTGTTGTGTTGTATTGTGTTATGTGTGTGTAAAGTGTGAAAGTTGTTTTTTGGGGCTTTTTGTGGCTGTGTGAGGTTCCTGCTTGTTGCAGGGGCCATTTTGGGTCTAGCACAGCTGCTTTTATATTGTGGGTGAGTCAGTTGTGTTGTGCTGTGTTTTGTAGGTTAAAAAAGGGCAAAGAAGTGACATTGACTTGGCCACGCCCACCTGACCAACAAGCCACGCCCTCTCAGTCACCTTACCACCAAGCCCTGCCCACTAATTAAGCCATGCCCACAGAACCGGTAGCAAAAAAATTTAGATTTCACCCCTAGATTATTGTCAGAATATTCATGACTGGGAAGACATGGTAACAAGGTCAGCCAATGAATAGGCATAGCAACTAAGTCAGCCAATTGGCAGCTGAGACAGACTGGAGCCAGGGCGTGTCCTTGTCTGCAGTTTCTGAGTCTGTAAAAAGAAACTGAAAGCAGTGTCTGTAAACTTGTCTGCTTACCTGAGCTGAAATGAAACTGTGAATCTGCTGTTGGTATTGTATATATATATTCTTGTATATAAAGAAGTTAATGAATCCTGCTGAATCAGTTTATCTGTATGTGCTTCTGGATTTGATTTTTGCAACAAACTGACAATTATTCATCCATTTGTTTTCTGTCATCTAATTGTCTGGTACGATTTGAATATCATCCCTGAATGTCAAATTTCAGATTCAGCCATAAGAGGAATATTGTCTGGATCTTAGATTTATCCAATAAAAAAAAATCAGGAATTCAAATTCCTCAATATAGAAATAAAATTAATGAAATAAATAAATAATAAATAAAGATCTTGTCTTCAGGAGGAACCGGAAGTGTCACGGCGAGACTGGCTGGAAAATAACGTGCTCTGACAAGGCTCGTGAAAATCCGGCCAGACAAACCGCTGTCGGGGTCTTCGGACTGGAACCGTCTTGGAGGGACAGCGAAGAAGGAGAGGTGCCTCGGATGACCAAGAGGAACAGGCAAGTTCCTCAAAGGGTCGGAGGCAGCTCTCTGAACCGGCGGTGGGGGCGGCAGCCATTGAAACAACCTCTCTGAAGCTGGGGGAACTGGACTAAGATTTGTGCAGGAGCGATGATTGAATGGAGTATTGTTACCAAGTGAGTGATTGGCCAACTCACAGGTAAAAAGAATTTTTTAAAAAAAGCTTTAAAGAAGGTCCTGGCATGGAAATAAGTGGCTAATTGGCACTTGGGAATTTTAATTGGAAAAAGAAGAACAAAGAGGAAGTTAAAGGACTAAAGCCCAAAAAAAGAAAAAGGAAAAGGAAAAAAAAACCCTTCTACCTGGGGTTAAAATTGGATTTGGAGAAATTAAATGGAATTTGGACAAAATAAAAACAATAAAAGGAAAAGAAGGAGCCTGAGTGGCGTAGGAGGCTAATGCCTCCTACTAAGGCAGCATTTAACATCCAGCTGCCTGCAATTACTGCGAGTTCAATTCTCACCAGGCTCAAGGTCGACTCAGCCTTCCATCCTTTCTAAGGTGGGTAAAATGAGGACCCGGTTTGTGGGGGCAATAAGCTGACTTTGTATAAAAATATACAAAAGTATGAAGGCTATTGCTTAACACATTGTAAGCCGCCCTGAGTCTCCGGAGAAGGGCAGCATATAAAAATAAATAAAAATAAAAATAAAAAGAAATAAAAGAAATTGAAGAGAAAGTATTTTCTATGTGGATTTAAACATGCTACTTTGTTGTCTTGGGATTTGTGGATTGGAGAGAGACACCTGCTGGTGGAAAGAAAGCATTACAACAATTGCTTTGAAAATAAAAGGACTAAAGGATTTCGACTACTGTGATAAATTTTAAGGAGTATTTGTTTACTTTTAAACAGCTGGGTCTTGACTTTGAAAGGAGGTGAAAAAGAACAAAGTCTTAAAGTGGAATGGACTAGATAAATATTTGAACTGGATAATACTTGGAAATTTTAAAAAAAGAGAGACTACATGGACTTGAATCTTAATTAAACATAAAGCAAAAATTTTTTGAATTGACATATGGAATATGGAGCACTGGGAAGATTAGGAACTAATGGAGATGTTTAAAAATGTGTTTGAAGCATTTAGGGGTAATAAAGAAGCAAAAGCCTGATTAGAATATGCAAAAAAGGAAGAAGAGAATAAAAATGAGAAGCAAGAATAAAATGTTGAAGGGAAAATAAATGAAGGTAAAAAGATAATTACACTGGGATTGACAGTGGCGCAAAAAAATGGATGGGGGAATATCCCCCCCAAAAGAAGGGAAGAGATGGAAATGGGAAAAGACTGGGTAAAAACAGGGGGAGAATTATGAGGGTAATAGTCTTAATAGTTAGAGAAAGGATCCAGGGGAAAAGATACAATAAATATAAAAAGACAAAGAAAAAGAAGAAGATAAGAGAATGGGATAAAGGGGAAAAAATATTAAGAAGTGGAATCTTGGAGAGACCAAAAGAAAATGGTTAAAAGGGGAAGAATAATGGAGTGAAAAAAGGGAAATAAAGCATTTATTAGTTGAATTAAGGGAATTGTGTTAATAGTAGAAATTGTATGTAAGAAGTAAACAAGATGAATGATATTGTTAATTGTAAAATGGATCAGAATATGTAATATGAAATGTAATTTGGTTTAACTATGGAAATAATTGAAATTAAGATATAAAATTGAAATGTTAGTAAATGATGAAATAAAATAATTAATTGATGTTAGGATAAGAAATTAGGAAGTAAGAAGTGGAAGGTTAACTAAGTTAAAAGGTTTCAATGTAAAAATGGAATAAGATGAAATATATTGTTAACAATAAAAAAAGGTGATGGGGCTTCTGGTGGCTCCACGTTCCCCGAATGGACGCCCCTTTAGGAGCTCCAGCCCCGTGATTCTGTTTGCCGCTAGAACAGCGAAAATCAGCTCGAAACTCTCCCCCAGGGAAAAAGGGGGAGAAAAGAGCAGAAGGGTCTGGGTAGAGCTCCCCTAGACCCCCAGGCTTTTTTTTTTAAACCTGGGGTTTGCAGGGTGAGAGCTCCCTGAAAGCCCTTCAGTGCTCCGGATCCGGGACGATTCTGTTTTATACAGAACAAGGAGTCGCGACCACACCAGCAGTGCAATTTTAAGGACTATGAGAAAATTCGAATTTGGATGCTGGCAGAGCAAATCAGGAGAACAGAAAATGCAAGTATTAAACTTTAACTCCGTTTAAAAGAAAGAAAAAAGATGGCGCTTAAGGGCATTAAAATGAAACTTACAAGTGAAAGTGATCGTTAAAGCTGCAACATTGTAAAAGCTACCGGATTACGCGGCAAGAAAAAGATTTAAAGTGCTAGTGAAATGAAAAAGACTATGGTATTGACCTCAATTACTTTATACTTCTAAATTGTGTGGAAAATTATTGGATTTATTGACCTGATAGCTGAATAAACTTAAACTGGGAATTGAAATATGGCTGACATCAAGGATGGAGGATCATTACTATATGAGCCAGCAAATTCACAAGTTGTGACTGTAGAGGTTTTACAAGAACTTTTAAATTTCTATACCTCTGCTCTACTGGAATCAATTGAAAGGACTATTCAAAATTATAATCTGGAGAACAACAATGATTTGCTGGCTGGAAAAGAAGAAGAAAATCAAACTAATTTGTCTTTGGAGCAGGGAAAAGAGACTGTCAGGAACACAATGGAAGTTAGCACATTGAAAACAGAGGTTTTGGCAGAGGCTTCTATGCAGTTAACTGAAAAGCAGCAAATAGACTCTTTCCTGCAGACTGATAAATTTTATCGTGACAATTCTTGGTTTTATAGACAGAATCAATCTTTAAGAAAGGAAGTGACTGATTATATAAGCAGGAAGAGTCGAAATGGAGGTTTCAAAATGAAGGAGATAACTTTTAGGAGAGAGCGATTTTCAAAGATGCATCAGTCTCAAATCTACATTCAAAAATTTTCGAAAATAAAAGCAGGGGGAGGAGCAATGCTGAAGGAGAAAGTATTATTGAAGAAGAAGGATTGGAAAAAATATAGAAAGAAAGGAAGAATTGAAGATTAATTTCTTTTGGGGAGGATCTTAATAATAAATTTGAAAACTCTATTGAAATTAGCATTTTTTTTTAAGTTTAAGTAAAAATGTTTAACTAAAAATGGATAGCTTTTTAAAAAATGATTGTGGTATTAAAATGGTTAACTTTAAAGTTAATGGATAGTTTTCTGAAAGTTTTGAAATTGATATTTTGAAGAATGAATTTAAGAGTTAGAAATAACTAAACTCAATGGATTAATAGTATCTTTAAGGTTATATTCTGAAGAATATTTTATTGAAGTATTTTTTCTGAGAGGAAAAAAAAAGAATTTAATGAAGTATTAAAATGGTTAATTTAAAATTGAATGGATGCAAAATAATTTTTTCTTTTTTTTTCTTTTTCTTAAAAAGCCCTAGCCAGGCTGGCTTTATCCCACAGTTTTTGGTTAAATTTAATTGATTTTAATTGGGTTGTTTTAAATTGTGGCCAAAAATATTTAATTATTTTTAAACTGTTTTTAAATTTTGTATGTTCTGTTTTATTCTGGCTGTTCACCACCCTGAATCCTGCTGGAGAAGGGCGGTATACTAATTAAAACAAATAAATAAATAAAAAGATATGCTTTAAAGAAAGTTTTAAATTGTTTAAATTAGAATTTTAAAAGGGGAGGCTGATGAACAATTTTTAAAAGAGGAGTTAAAGAGGGTGAGGGAGTTTTGAATCTTGTAGCAAGTTAGTATATTTTAGCTTATGTTTAGTTTAATGCTATACCCTATTTTTGCTCTGGGAAGTCGTGGGGAGGGGTGGGGAGGGGGGGTTGAAGGTTGTGTGGGGATAAAATGGTTGTCTAATTTTTAATATAATTAAAAGATAGATTAAGGTATTAATAGAGAAGTAAGAAAAATGGGGGAAATGTTATAATAAAGGGAATGACAATATTAAGATATGATAAATATTGGAGGAGCAAAAAGAAGACTTAAAAGATGCATTCAGAAGATATATTGAATGATTGATTATGTATTGTTTGTTTGTTTGTTTATAAAATAAAAAAACTTTTTTATGAAAAAAAAATAAAATAAAAAAAGGTGATTGGGATTGTGAGAAACATATTTAATAAATAGAGAAAAAATCGGGGTTGCCCGGATATCATTTTGGCAAATATTGAATTGAAAATGAATACAACAATGGAGAGAGAATGGAAAGAGGAGTAGAGGGATAGAATGAGGGGAGAAGAAAAGAGCCTGCAGTACAGTGGACTAAAGCACTGTTATTAACATCAGCTGCCTGCAATTACTGCAAGTTCAAATCTCACCAGGCTCAAGATTGACTCAGCCTTCCATCCTTTCAAAGGTAGGTGAAATGAGGACCCAGATTGTGGGGGCAATAAACTGACTTTGTATAAATATACAAAAGTATGAAGGCTATTGCTTAACGCATTGTAAGCCGCCCTGAGTCTCCGGAGAAGGGTGGCATATAAATTAAAGCAAAGAAGAAGAAGAAGGAGGAGGAGGAGAAGGAGAAGGAGAAGGAGAAGGAGAAGGAGGAGAAGGAGAAGAAGGAGGAGGAGAAGGAGAAGGAGAAGGAGAAGAAAGAAAGGAGAGAGAGGAACAGAAGAAAGGGAAAAGGAGAGGAAGAAAGAGAGAGGAAATAAGAGTAGGAGAGAAGGTTAGGAAGGGAGGAAGGGAAAGGAGAGGAGAGGAGGAAAGAAAGTAGAAAAGGATAGAAGAAGGAAGGGAAGGGAAAGAGAGGAGAAGGAGAAGAAGGATTGTTGTAAAATAAGAGAGATGGAATGGTAGAAGGGCAACCCCGAGTATACTCAAACTTATTAGGATGAAGAACGAACTAATATGAAAGTTAAAAGAGAATATACATAATTAACAATGGATAAGATAAGATAACCAACTGAAATAATGTTAAGAAATTAGGATTTGAGGGTGGATGGTGATACTGTTTATATAATAAGTATAGAAGTATTAAGACAAGATAAAAAAAATAGGGAAAAAGAATTCTTTGGCAGAAGATATGATTCAGTCAATACTCTGTTCATAAAATATGTGTGTGAAAGAAAAAGCCAATAAAACTTGTTTGGGAAAAAAAAAAAATCCCGTCCGTCTCCATACCAACTCATGGTCTGTCCCGTCACTACAATTACCTTGACGCTGGCTGCTGGCTGAACCAGCCTATTGAACAGGACAGAAGGCAATCGGCCATCTGGACCGAAGAGCAACCCTTCCTACCTGGGGTGGCCCAGAGGGGAAGGCAGCCAAGGCCAGGGCTTGGAGGAAGGGAGAGCTGGACCAGAGGGGGTCCTGGGGGTATCTCTGGTACACCAGGTGGACGAAGTGAAGGACATCCTTTATGAAGCTGGTTTGCCAGGAATCCTCTCCCTCTGCGGGAATCTAAAGGGGAACATAAAGCTTAGTCATGAAGTTTCACCAAAAGCCATTCAATTATTTAGGTTTTACTTCGATTGAGAGAACAGAAAATAAATGAGGGGAACGTAAAAATAATAACAGAGAAAGAAAAGCTTGGACACTTTTGAAAAACTTCAGAAAGGCTTCCTGTCACTGAATTGAAAACTAGTTTGGCTGTTCTTTCTTTTTCCCTTTTTGAGGCAATTTGTCTTTCTTTTCTCATTCCTTATTTCCATCCTGTTTTTGGGATGTTTTTCCTCCTCCTTGTGCATACTTTGCTCCCTCCCTCTCCACCCTGTTTAGTTTTATTTCAACTGAATTTTTAAATTTGGAATCGTTATTATTTCAGTGCTTTATACTGCATTTTATTCAATATCAAGGATCACAAAGAGGTTTGGTTAAATAAAATAAACAAACTACAGTAGTGGTGAAATCCTCTCCAGGTTGCCACCAGTTTGCTGCCCGCGCATGCGTGGTGTGTGCCAAACACGTGCTGTGTGCACGCGTGCACGGCAGACAAAACTCATGCTGTACACGCATGCGCAGCATGCACCAAACACACGCTGCGCACACGCATGCACAGTGTGCACCAAATGCGTGCTTCACGTGGAAAAAGGAGCCTTCTGAAGGTAAGTAGAAAAGCAAGGGGGGGGCGGGGGAAACAGCTGTGCCACGTGATTTTGATTTGCTAGAAAACAGGATTTTCTGCTTTCTAGCAAATATAAATTGCACGGCACAGTTGATCGTCGGAAATACCGGTTCAGACGAGCCGGTAGCTTTTTTTTACTACCGGTTCACCTGAACCGGTGCGAACTGGTAGCATGTCATCCCTGAAACTACTGCATATAACTGAAACCCAGTTGACAAACAGGGATTGGCATCCTAAACAAATGTGCCCCCATCCAAATGCATTCTACATGGCAGAAGGTCAAGTCTGAGAGTGACCCTGCTGACCAGATTTCCTGTCTACTGGCATATTCTTTAACCCTTTTTCTTTTCTTTTGTTCTAAATTTTCAAAACAGCCTCAGCTCAGGTGTGTAAACAGAGACCAATCAGCCACTGGGGCTGCTTCATCCCTCCATTGTTGCCGAGTGGCTGTGGGGCTTCAGCCTGCAACATCCCCAGGACAGGACTCACCTGCCTGGTGAGGGACGAGACCATCTCCAGCAACAGAATGGCGGCCTCTGCACATAAGCCAGTTTTGACTACCATCTCTGTGTGATGGTGGCACAGCAGCCACTCGAATGTTGCACCCAAACCTGCCTGGAAAATGAACATCTCATGAAACTGCCGAAAGGATTAGCTTTACCACACTGCTAAATGACAATGCAGGATGTCCAGGTGGCTCCTCTTGAAACAATCAGGCCTGCGTTCAGCAATACCTCCAAAATGGTCATCAGGTTAAAACATGATATCTACTTCTAAATTCTATCCAAAATATGGGCAAAGGTGGGAACCTGAATCAAGATACTGTGATGCAAATTCTTGTGACACTAAAATAAGTAAATCAGGAGCAGAACTTGCATCTTCATATCACAACACACATTTGAGAAAAGCTCCTTTGATGTGGATAGCCAAAATAAAAAACACTGCTCAATTTGTTGTTCCTTAAGGTTCTTTATGTTAGTGAAAAGTATTCATTAATACATTTTTGAAAAAGAAAATCAAAGAAATCAAAATGTGATAGTAGGACTATTTATATCAGCATTTTTTCCTGTTATGCTTATTTTGCAAAAATTTATATATGCACATCATCATCTCAAAGAATTAAACAAGATATACCTGAATGTGTACACACACATACACACACACAAAGATTTTGTGCGGTTTAATCAATAACTAGCTGTGAGAGATGGATTGCATGGCATAGAATCATAGATAGTTACTAAAACTTTCATTTGTTAACTCTAAGGACAGATGGCCATCCAGCCATGCTTTGGGGAAGGGGAACTTATTCCCTCATGTGGAAATTAATTCTACGGGTTAACATCTCTCGCCACCAGGAAATTCCTCCTAATATCTTACTTTATGGTGGTGATTAACCAGCACAAGAAAATTAGTATTCAAATATTCAAAATATCCAAAACTAAAACAACAATGTCAGTATAGTTAAGAAATAAATATGCAGACAGAAATATTTCAAATTTGTTTTTAGGTGACTCTGGGACTGTTTCAAAAGATTAATGTAATGGTTTATATGGTTACCCTTTTAAAACTCTAAGCTGTATGAGTTGGTCCTGTTTCAAATAAAGTTTTGATAGCTGATAGGCATGAGATGTAAACAATACACAGAATAATTGTGATAGTATACAATGGGAGTTTTGGAACTTCCCAAAAATGAGCTTCAGGAGAGATTTGATTCCCAGGAAAGGGGCTACACTGGGGATAATCTAGGCCAAGGCTGCTGCACTCTCTGACATGAAGTGGCTCTCAGTAGCTTAAGGAAGATTCCTCTATTGAATATTGACATTTCTTGTTCTGTTGCCTTTTCTGTGAAAATTTCCTTTGTAGGGTTTATTCACAGATAAAGTTTCTGTCCTTTCGCTTTGCTCAATAAACTATTTCAGCTTCTTCAAACCCTTTTCCCATGCTTTACCATGTCAATGCAGTGGCTTACTTGAGTTTCATCAAGTGGCTTAGACACTGGTGTGTCCAGAAGAAGTCCTGAGAGAAGGAGGTAAATCTCTGGAATGTGGGTTGAGCTGCTCAGGAACATCTTTAGCTCCATTAATCCAGAGAGTGGATATGGCTGATATTCAAATAACTGGGGAGAACTCTTCAAATTGTCTAAAACAAAGAACAAGAAACTTTTTATCAGGCTCTCTCTGAGCTGACTGCCAATTTACTGGCTTACAGGATGTAAGGTCCCAAAATATACTTGAGTCACCAGAATGCCAAAGAGAGAGACTCAAGACGAGGCTTGCAAAAAAAACAACAACACAGATTTTATTTATGGCCAAAAACAAAATATTGGGTGGGACTATATCCAGAACATACAGATAACATGCATGCGAGGAGATAGCCACACCTTGGGGAAGGTATGGCGTCCTTTTATACCCTCAGAGACATCAGCTTAGTACCTAATTCTGGCCTCCTAGTTTAGGTTTATGTATTCCTTGTTGCCCTGCAAAGGAATAGAAGCCTCCCAATTAGCGTTATCTTTTCCTTGAGCATTCCTTTGTTCTCCCAATTGCTCATTTGGCCCCCTGGTTCTGCAAGGAAGGAGCTTATACAAATCAAAGGTGTAAGTTAGAGCTGAAGTGTAAATTATTCTTTGGATGATGTCTACAGTTCCAACTGAGATACGTACCATGTTCTTAGATGGCACAAGAAAAACAGGAAGAAGATTAATATGGGTTCAGATCAAATGGCAGGAACAAATGTTTGACAAATACCAGATACATTACAGAGGCCTAATAACAGAATATGTTTGTTACAGGAAATATAAAGTCATAATATATGTGATACAAATACAAAGGCTATACATGTATTACAGGAACCTAATGGTTACAGAATAACAAGTTTCTACTAATTCTAGTATACCAGCATATCATATTTTAGTATTATTTATTATATCCTTATTATTGTTTCCCTTCAAGGATAAAAGAAGTCCCCAGGAAGGGACCAGACTGTCTTCTGATCATATTTACTCAAGGAAATGCTGCGTAATACAGCCGTCGGTGGTGGCTGGTCTCAGCAGAGAAGTTTCTAGATGGTGGCAGGAGGGAGACCAGACGCCCCGTGATCTCCTTCATTGCAATTCTCACAGGCTGCTCTGAGTGACAGAAGCTCACCATGGGGGGTGGGGGGTGCAGCCAGGCTAGAGGCCTTTGGGTGAACTATCTCTGGCCGAATAAACCAGGGGTTTGACCTACGGGTTGGATATGCTCCCCAAAACCGAACTGCATTCACTTCCCTTTCCATGTTGGCTGTGCTGATTTAAACTTTCCTACTTTCATTACTGTCTCCATTAATACCTGAAATAAAACAGTGTCTCAACATTGATTGATTGAAGGTTTATCAACCAAATAACCAGAATTAAATTGTATTGGCCAGCAAATAAGAAACCAAAAGCATGGCTCTCTCTTTTTGACTGAGCAATTAAACAGATAAAACCTGAAGCGTGAAAAATCAGGCCCAAAGAGGAGGCAGTGAAAGTGATATTAGTACACAATCCATAATCCTTTGACCATCCGAGCTGGGCTGCTAGCTTTCCTTCAAATTTGGTCAGGGTTATTTTTAACAAAAGGCAAAAACATCTTAAAATAATTAATAAATTCTATAGAAATCAAATAGAGACAAACAGAGGATAGACAGAGTTAGAGATAGATAGAGATAGAGGGAGGGAGGGAGAGAGATGACCGATTTATTGAAATAATTAGTCATGATCCACAGCTAGTCTCAGCATCACATTGCAAGCCAACCGGAAGCACTGAGGACCTACCAGTCAAAATATTCAGCCCCTCTAAGCTGTTTCTCAGCCACAGGCCTGCCATAATCCCCTCTCTGAACTCATGCAGGTGTGTGCGGTTGTGCAGGAAATGGAACAGCAGTTTGGCTGCCAGCACAATTGTGGTTTTGTGCACGTGACTTTGCATAAACATCAGGAACCAGTCAGGGCCCAAGGCCTGGAACATTTCTTCTTGGATCCTGTGAGGGAAACACCGGGTTGAAAGGCACAACACTTAAATGTTATTTGTTGTAACTATATGACATAGTGGACTTACTAGAACAATAGAAATTGAAAACATTTGCTAGCTCCTGAGCAACTGTTGTGCTTTTAAAATCCCTTAGTTATCCCAAACGTAACAAATATTCAGTTACAGCTAATCTTAACCTTGTTCAGATAGAAATAGGTTCCTCTGATTAAGTAAAAGCAACTCAAGGTGGAAATGGATTTTGAGGTTCGTGCATCTCCGAAGCAAAGGAGGGCTCCCCAACTCTGGATCGAGGTTGGAGAGGGATTTGCCAGGAGGAAGCCTCAGCCTTCATCGCTCCTGCCCTGCCTCCTCACCCACGGCTCTCTCTGAGGCGGCAGCAGGAGAAGGAGCCCTGATTTGGCTCCCATTGCCCGGAAGGAAAGCCTTCCTTGCAGCGTCAGGGATCCTGCTGGGAGACGGAATCCAATGTCCTGCTTTTTATGGTTTGGTGTGTGTGTGTTTAAAAAAATTATATCCTGCCAATTCTAACACATCTGGACAATTCATAAGAATCCTGTTTGGATCTGTCATAAGATCCAAACTTTTCCTTCCTTCCTTCATTATTTTATCTTTCTTACAGACTGTAGAGCAGAAAGCATTCGAGATAGAAAACGGAGCAAAACTATTGTTCTCCCATTCCTCCCTTAACTTTCTCTACTTCAATATCTGTGTCATTTTCTGCTGATTAAACAGTTTATTATTTTAAATAAAGTGATTTATAGTTTTGATTACTGGAGAGGATAGATTACAGAAAGAAAAAGTATTATGTTCTGACTTTAGAATAAAAAGTACATTTATCATTGTACTTTACCGCTGTAAAGGAGATTGTATACACACGGACACACAGACGTTCTTACTTACTCAGAGGACAAATGAAATTTGTCTGGTTGTATTACATCTAGCAGCATGCTCAACAACTGATTTCGAAGCCAGACCATTTTTCCAGGTGCCTGAGTTAAGTCTAAAAATAAGACAATCCAAAGAATGTATGTGAAATTCTGCATATGAATAGATTTGACTTCTAATGAATGCATGATACAAAATGAAGTGAGCTTGAGCAGATAATTCACGTGGACTGGTAATAATAAGCTCTTCAAATATGAGATTATCCTTGTTTTATTTTATCTTGTACGGCTAATACGTGGTCTGTTAGGAGGAATGGACACTCTGTAATCAGGTTTTATTCTTAGGTTTATAGTCCACCTTCAAATGAAATGTCCTTTTTATCCAAAGAGAACAGATTTCATCCAGGAGGCAAAGGTTCTTTAGATATTCAGTAAACACTGACTGAAGCCAAAGAAGTGAAGGCTTCACTCAGATCCGCCGCCAGGCGGGAAGAATAGCTTAAAGTGATTGGTTGAGGCGCCTGGCAGCTCCTGTAAAAGAGCAAACTGCCAGGCGGAGATTGTTAGAGTTACACGGTAGCAATAAAGAGCTGAAGTCACACTCCTTGCTCTCTGCCTCTTCAATCAACCCACAACTTAACCAAGACAATACAGCCTGCCTTTCGGCCCACCGTTAGATATGTCTTCCTACCCTATTAGGCTGCTTTGCCACCAGGGTTTCCTGTCAGGTCAAGCATCACTGCCATCTCTCTTTGGGCAGAAATAATGGGGCCGCCCGCCTCCCTCTCTCTCTCAAAGGAAGCGCCCGGCCCCTCCCCCCATGGCAGGCAGCTTAAAGAGCAATTCTCGAGGGCAAAGCAAGCAGCAGAAAGCATCTCGTGGCACCAGAACTTTCTGTCTTCTTTCCATTCCTGCAAAATGGAGTTAAATATTTCTTTTTGTACATAGACACTTTACGCTCTTAGCTACGAGCACAGCAGTGAGTATTAAAAAAGAAACAAGTGGCTTTGGGAAGTTTTCCTATGTATTTCAATTTTGGTTCCAATGAGGTTTGTTTGTTTTTTTTTAACTCCAAGCAAGTAAACAGGAAGAGCAGACGGGAGTTTGGACAGAGAGCATTTTTATGCGCTTCCTTTCTCTCTTTTTCCCCTTGTTCTTCTTCCTGCAGTTTCCCTTCAGATGGGTAGCAACCGGAAGTTTGGCTAGTGGAGCTGCAGGGGAGGCTCCAAAATGGATGGCGGCGAGGGAAGCATCATCTGACCTACCACGTCTGTGCAATATTTGCTTCCCTGCCTGGCTCAGCAGCTGCTCCGGCTCCTGCTGTTTTCAGGAGGTTTGGTGCTCCCTCATGAGCCGAAACGTGGATATGTGCTGTTCCACTCTTCCTCTCTTTCCCTCAGCCACTCCTCCAGCCTCCCACCTGATGCAAAATTATGTCTGGTAGTTATTAGGCAGGAACACAGACATGCTACAAGCCTTGATGTCACAACCACAGAGTGGCATCAATTCATAATCCACTCCCATTTCTTATGAGACAAGCACCAGCAAGTCCTTCATTCTCTGCTGCATGGATGGTGCCTTAATGCTCTATTCTCTCAGCCCAATTTATATCTTCTTTTCAGGAGTTACAGGATTAGAGTTTGGTTTTGAGAGGCAGAATATTAGCAATAAGCAGCTACACAGGAGCCAAGAAGAATAAGGGTGAGACATCAGGGCTACGGTACTCTTATATTGCATGCTATTTCTTGACATGTAACCTGAACAGTCCACAGCAAAATAAACTAGACAATCCATTAACTAAGCTTTGGATATTGAAACAAGCGACTGCTTGAAAACAAGGCATGATGCAATGAAATTGTGATGTCCCACGCAAATACTTCAGGATTTGAGTCTGTATTGCAATGCATGTTTTATCACTTGTCCACCTCCAGATGTCAAAGATGCAAGCCATTATGTGCCTTATTTTTATATTACAGGTAAATATTCTAGTTTTTTTTTTTTTTTTTAGCAACACACAATTCTATTTCATACCCTCTGGAATATTATTGGAGAAGGTCTCATTTTCATCAATAGATGCAGGACATAAAGTGTAAACCAAGAATAAGCAAATCCTGAATAAGAAAAAGTAAATTGGTTAGATCAAAATGCAAACATGAAGACCTTCAAATCACTCTTAGGGGAAACCCCAAAATAATATTTTACAGGTGGCTCACAGGAGAAATAAATATTGCTGCTACTGATGTTTCCCTGCGTCCTCATAAAGAAAGAAGATGAGGCAACTCATGAGTCTAAAATAAGAAGTTTGTCATAAAGGAAAGCTAAGCCTCCTCTGATGTTGCAAAGTAGGCCTTCCTATCCTCACCAACTTCAGCTCCTAGAAATGCGCAGGCAGGAATTAATGTCCCCATTTTTTAAAGTTGCTAACACTCTGGTAGAAAGAAGAAGGATGCTGAGAAGGGAACCGAGGGGAGAGCAGGGGCACTGCTGCACAGGGGTAGCCTCCCCCCACCCCCACCCCCACCCCCCACTGTCCCTCCTGCCCTGCTTCCTCCGGGGTTAACCTAGCATGGATAAACTGCCCCTCTGCTCTTTCTCCCTGCCACTGATTGAGCTGGTGAAGGGGTGGGGTCTTCATTTTGTGGCTGGAAAAAAGCAATGTGCAATGTGCAATGTGCAATGACGAAAAGTCTTTTGCCTTAAGCTCAAGGGACACAGGGGTTCTATTTGCTGACAGGCTGCAGGAGCTGAGTGGAAATACCAGCACAGGTCTTTGATGCTGAAGTGGCCCTGGAGTGAATGACGGAGGAGGAGAGAGATCCAATGGACGCGAGAGGCCGGGATCCCAGGATCCCCAAGGAGAAGGAAAAGCTTGGGCACCATCTGCACCTGCTGGACGGGGGTCATGGTGGAATTCTTTCCTCTACAAAAAACAAAGAGGTAATTTTTTAAAAAGAGATTTTTCTTTTCCTGAAGATAATATAGCCACAACATTATTTGTATTTCTACTTTTGAACTTTTGGCTTCTGATGTTGTCTTGGCAGCTCTCAAAATACCAGCCACCAGATCAGATTCTCAGCCAGGTCACCTTCTGCTCTGCATCGACTCAACTCTTCTCTTGTGGGTTGCCCAGCAAAGAGAGTTCAAATCAAACCAATTATTGATGCCTGGAGCTCCACAGCACAGGAAGTAAGTGCTGCTTTGACAAAAATCACTACATTATCAGAATCCTGGAGAGTTTTTCAATCAAAAAGAAACGGGATTCACAAATCTTTAGGGTTTTACATTTACAAAGCAGGAAGGCCGTTTTGGAATCTCCGGACACTGTGCGATGCTTCCATAAGCACATGCAGAAGGATATGGATAAATATGAAAATATGCAGTAAACTCTGGTGGGTTTTGCTTTTTTTAAAGGGAAAGGTATTCCTATGGATTTATAGACCCCATAATTAAACCTTTAGTCCATGGCATGGCTGCCATGTGAGCCCAGGATACATGTAATTGCTGACCCACTTAGCTTAACAGGCCTCTCTATACCTGGAGGACTGGACAACTTCCGTGAGATGTTTAAACAGAGGGAGGTCCAGGTTTTCCAAGGCAGGGGACCACAGCTGAAAGCCAAAGGGAAGCAAAGCAACAGAGAGAGGCCATTTGGTCTGCATGCTGAAGAGATGTGGGAGTCCCCTAGATTGTAGGGAACAGGCAACAGGTATCTCTTTCTGCCTTCTAGTTGTCCAGATTGTTGCAGCTCAATCATGGTCTACCTAAATACGACTCCGCATGAAGGATTCTTTTTACATGGAAAACTGGCAGTAGAACACCTGACAATATTTTGTGTCAGGGGCTTTTTTTACATAGAGGATCATTCCATTAGAGTCGCCTCGATGACATGGGTGACCCAGAAGTCTAATAAATAATATGATATTTGATATGATATGACCTGAATTACTGCCTCAGGTTCTACTGACTCATATATACCGAATGGGCTTCCCAGGAAGGAGACATCTCTGTATGCCAGAAGTAGTGGGTTTTTTCCTCCAATATGTATTTTGAGAGGCTGATTGCCACAGCATAGAGTAATTTTAATTAATGATGCCTCAAAAGTGAGCAGGTTCACAATACTTTTTTTTTTTCCTGCTAGAAAAGATTGAGGAATTTTCTCTACGTTTATTAAGATTGTGTCATCAAAATTTGGAAGTAAAATTTTAGGAAGATTGTGTTCTCCAGGGGCTAAAAACAACACATAAACCACAGGTTACTCATAGCTTGCTGCCAATAAACAAGCAAGCAAGCAAGCAAGCAAACAAATAAATATTAGCATCATCACCTCAAAATTGCAGACAATATGTTGGAAGATCTCCAAGTTTTTGATTGTCAGCTGTTCTAAGGCAGCTTCCGTGGTACCACCAATGGAAAGAATGAGATGCAGAATTCTGCTGTTGAGTAGGTGGGCCTTTTTTTTCAACAGATATGCCAGAATCTGTAAAAGAATATGACCCAACACCACAACAAAGAGAGGCTTATTCCACAGTATTTTATTTCCATCATGGATAAACCATCAATAGCCAACTATTAAAATCCATAGTATTGCAGAATATATGGACATTATGAAGATTCATGGTAGTCACAATACATGAAAAGTAATGAAACTTGTCAACTTTAACCTCGTTCAGAATTCTCTAAGCATTCCCATTTTTCAAAGATCAAAAGGACAACAACTCTGTCTGTCTACTTTCTTCTTAAGCAGAGCTTCAGCCACCAAACAAAGACTTGGTAAAATCCATCCATTCTGGGAAATGAGACTAACTGGCCTTTTGACTTCCCGGTCTGACTCGCTCCTCCACTGGAGGAACTAAAAGAAAATGATTTGGGCTTTCTGATTACAATAAAGCAAACAAAGGGAATTCTTGCCACCAGGATTGCTATTGGAAGGAGAAGGTTTTTTTCATTAGAAGGACTCAAAATTCCAAGCTCCAAAACTTTTGGAAGTGACTCGGGAAAATGCCTTATCTCCTCCTCCAACAATAGAACGAAACGATCGTGAAAATTCATGTTAATTTTGAATATGAAAATATTGAAAGTATGTGACAATCAACTTTTTTGTAATGAATTTCAGTGCAAGCCACAAATCAGATTGCCACATATACTTGCTGTTCAAGTACTGCATTTCTGAATCAATGCACAAACACTGCCAGCCTAAGAATCAGAATTTTGGAAAAAACTCTAAATTCTCCAATTATAAAAGCTGCAGAGAAAGAGCGACCCTCCTGTCTCACCTGATACCCATTGCCTTCATCCCCCATCAGACGTTCACTCACTGCGCTGCAGCTCAGGACGGTCTGCAAGACCTTGACGGCCGCATAAACCGCGTGGTCATCCTGAGCCCTGGCCAGCAGAGCCAGCAGAAGAGAAGGGCCACCAAGGTAGCTCAGGCTGACCACTGCCGGACAGGCCTGGAAGACCCGGGTCCCTGGACAGAGAGAGAGAGAGAGAGAGAAGGCTGACAGGAATTGAATGATCACTGAAAGCCTGCCTAGAATAAAATGAGCAGCCAAAAACTTTGTAGAGATGTGTAGAAACAACAGAAAATAATAAAAATAGTAATAATTTAGAAAATCAAATATTTTCTCATGCCACATTCAGATTTACATAAGTCTAGTAAACCTTTAACACCAGTAATGCAAATCAAATACTTACTACTAGAAAGATCAGTTGTTAAAGGAAGATGTTATTTTTGCCCTGCATTTAACAAGAAACCCACACTTTGTGCTTTTTAAGGCAATTGTTTCTACTTCATGGGCTTTCCCCCCCCACGTGTAAAATCCTAATATGAGTCTGACTATTTAAGCACCAGCAAACAGCTAGCCTGTTAAAATGCTGTCCCAAAGACAACGATCCACTCACAGCTCTTTCCGGAGCAGAGGCAACCCTTCCGCACAAGATCCGGTGCAGACAAAAAAACAACCTGGTAGATCACAGAATTGTCCAGGTTGGTTATATTAAGGGAATGACATTCTGCTTTTGCATATGTTGCTCTCACCATGCAGCAGCTTCTTCTTCTTCTTTTCTGAATGCCTCCCTCAAGATCAGGTCAATCTTAAGTTTCCTGACCAGCCCAGCAATCTAGAGGTTTCGGACCACAGAAGTGGCATCCTTCCCTGATGGCGAAGACTTCTTCTCTGTCATTTTGGAGGCCGGGTGGTGGAATGAGGGTTATGGTCAGGTGTGGGACTGAATACATGTTAAGAAGCTGCAATTTCTGTATAGGATGCAGCTCTGCGTTTCTTTTATATTTCTGTTCTTTCATTTTACAGATTTTATTTATCTATCCCTTCATCACATTTCTACCCTGCCCATCTCACCTAAGTGCCTCTGGATGGTTCACACTTTATAAATGTGGGTTCCGGATGCATTTCGGCTTACCGTGCTGGCCCACCACAACGGCACCAATTGTTCTTAAGCACCCAGGGAGTTTTGCAGCAGTATTTTGGGCCATGAAAACAGGTGTTGTATTATCACGAGAGGACAGCTTCAGCTAAATAAATAAATAAATAAATAAATAAATAAATAAATAAATAAATAAACAAACAAACAAACAAACAAACAAACAAACAAACAGAAAACATGTCATGGTTTGTTTTTTAAACATTTCAAATATTATGCTTTTTATGTGATTTATATGCTTACCATCTATTCCGGTTTCCAGCAGAGTTGCCCCACAAAGTGTCCAGCTCTGAGCTGAAAGGAGGTAGGGAGGCTGCTCTGTTTCGGCTGCGTTCATCAAGCACCCTGAGCCTTAGAGATGAATGCGCCACTTAAGCTGGGGTGGGTGGGACACGGCTGATTTTTGTAAAGGTCACATGTCAGTGGTTGTGATATCGGGGAAGAAGTGTAGATTTCTCACAGAAAATGTCAATTTTATGACATTGAGCACCAATATCTCCAACTGGAAAAAAATCTCCACTGGGATAGCCCCGAAAAGGCCTCAGTGAGTCTCCGTTCCTCCGATCAAGGATTAGATTAGCCTTGTGCTGTACTAATAAAGCACCATTTAATCTAAATATGTCATCTCTAGGGAAACACTTTTTCCCGAATGTTTTTAACAAACCCCCCTCCCCCCCTCTTCTTATCTATCTTATTTCAGCAAGTGACAAGATTTGGCTGGCTTTGTGTGAATTGAAATCAAAATAAGTTGAGGCCAAACCAGTGGGAACGTAAGCTAAACCTGAAAGTTAAAAACCAGGGTAAGAGAAGCGAATGGCAAATAACTTCTGTATTAGAATAGAATAGAATAACAGAGTTGGAAGGGACCTTGGAGGTCTTCTAGTCCAACCCCCTGCTTAGGCAGGAAACCCTACACCACTTCAGACAAATGGCTTTCCAATCTCTTCTTAAAAACTTCCAGTCTTGGAGCATTTACAATTTCTGCAGTCAAGTTGTTCCACTGATTAATTGTTCTAACTGTCAGGAAATTTCTCCTTAGTTCTAAGTTGCTTCACTCCTTGATTAGTTTCCACCCATTGCTTCTTGTCCTACCCTCAGGTGCTTTGGAGAATAGCTTGACTCCAGTGGTGGGATTCAACATTTTTTACTATCGGTTTTGTGGGCGTGGCTTTATGGGTGTGGCTTCGGCATAGCAGGGGAAAGATACTGTAAAATCTCCATTCCCACCCCATTCCAGGGGAAGGTTACTGCAAAATCCCCATTCCCTCCCAATCAGCTGGGACTCGGGAGGCAGAGACTAGATGGGGGCGGGGCCAGTCAGAGGTGGTATTTACCCGTTCTTCAAACTACTCAAAATTTCCACTACCAGTTCTCCAGAACTGGTCAGAACCTGCTGAATACCACCTCTGCTTGACTCCCTCTTCTTTGTGGCAGTCCCTGAGATATTGGAAGACTGCTATCATGTCTCCCCTAATCCTTCTTTTCACTAAACTAGCCATGTCCAGTTCCTGCAACCGTTCTTTGTATGTTTTAGCCTCCAGTCCCCTAATCCTCTTTGTTGCTCTTCTCTGAGTCTCAACATCTTTTTTACATCGTGGCGACCAAAATGCAGTATTCCAAGTGTGGCCTTACCAAGGCCTTATATAGTGGTATTAACACTTCATGTGATCTTGATTCTATCCCTCTGTTTATGCAGTCTACAACTGTGTTGTCTTTCGGAGGAAAATAATATCGACACTTCCGTGCTTAGAGTCACAGGATTGAAGTGGCCTAGAAGTACATGCAATAATAAACTGTCAGTCTTTACTTTTTCTCTCCCTGTCATCTGCCTCCTGGAGTAGAAAGCTGGGACTGCAAAACTGTTAAAAAAAGGGGTGTCTTACATTTTAGAATAAGGTAGAGAGAGAACATGGGAACAAGTTTAACTCCACATTCCTGGTTTGTAGTCCCTCAACATTCAGAATCTTCTTAAGGCTGGTGCTTGGATAAAGTGTGTCTCTCATACTCAGTGAAGGCAGCCTGGTCAAACATCCATGTCTAATTAGTATCCTTCTCTCTGAGGAACGGGACATCTCCAATTTTTCTGTGCAATAAATAAATAAAGGACCTACCTCTTTAGCGACCAGACGCCCATCCACTTCACCATAGCTGTCTTTTATGTCTTTAACTGTTGTATAAGATGAGCATCTGGTGTTGATTCCAAAGGAAATCTTCTCTGGTGCCACCAAAGGAGCCATCTGCACGTGCCCATAGGAGCCTTCTCCTGAAGGAAGAAGCACACAAAGAGACAATGCAAGGGATCAAAGGAAGCCAGAAATTCTCCGCTAATCAATCTCCAGTTCCAAAAATCAACAAACCCCTTGATTTACTTGACCTCCCCCCACATTTAACGTCAGGAGATGCTCTGAGCCAAAATTATATTTCCTAAAAAATGGGTGTCCACATTTATTTGGACTGATTTCAATCATCCCATATTAATGGTTGCACGTCCTTTCGGGGGACGGGGCGGGGGGGGAGGAATTGTAGTTGGCAGATCGATGGCTGGCCTATTGCCCAGACTTAATTAAACCTAATTTTTTCTTCCACTATAGTCTATTTTTATTTCATTGAACATTTCTATCTCACAGTCTTGTTTTCTGGATGCTTTGAGAATTTCATGGTACTAAGGTCTGCACTGTTGGTTGTGAGAGTTACTGTCCTTCTGTACATCATGTCCAGTGGTGGGTTTCTACCAGTTCGCCCTGGTTCGGGCGAACTAGTAGTGGCAGCGGTGGGAGGCTCTGCCCACCCACCTGGACGTCATCACGGACTCTCTGCGCATGCGCAGAAGTGCAAGCGAAGTAAACACATGCATGCACACACTCCTGATTCTGAACCGGTAGCGAAGGTAAGTGGAACCCACTACTGATCATGTCAAAATAATTCCACAGCTAGATCTGCTTTCTCTCTCTTTCCATGACCGAATCCAACACAGGTTGAAAGACAAATTGACTATAGGAACAGTCACATAACCAGATCTAGTGAGTTCTCAATCACACAACAGCTTCTTTGCAAAGTCCCTGTAGTTACAAGTTTTACCTCTAAGCTCCACAGCCTGGAAATTGCTGTAGTATCTCGGACCAAGTTTTTCCATAAACTGCAGAATTTTCACGGAGAGAACTTCTTCAAATAAGAACATAGGGCCTTGGCGCCAAGACAAGGAAGACCTCTTTTTCCACATCAGCGGTGTAGCCACAAAGCCAAAGACATCAATAAAAGAAACAGGGTCCATAGAAGTGAAGGTCCCTGGCAGTGGCCGGATGTACTGCATCTGTAGTAGAAGAAAAAAGAACAGCTGAAGTCCTTGTGGTGCTTTCTCTCTGGAAAATGAGCCTGGACACAGAAGGCAGGACAAGAAGCGAAGGATGGAAGCTAATCAAAGAGAGACCCAACCTAGAACTGAGGAGAAACTTCCTGACAATGAGAACAATCAACCAGTGGAACAGAAATTGCCTTCAGAAGTAGTATCGGCTTAAACATACAAATTAATTCTGTTCAGATTCTTTACATTTGTCCAATCTATATGATTCCACTATTAATACACCTGTTTATATTAAAATATGTTCTTTCATCATTTTATTAATCATTATTTCACTGTATTAATCCACTACAAATCATAATATTATTTAAACATACTCAATATTACCATTATTCAATCTCTAATTTTCCCCCTTTTAATACTTAGTTCTTATTCATATTTCCCATATTTCCCTCTGAGAATCTATTTATATTAAAATACTATGCTTCATTGTTTCATTATTCAATGTTTCAATATACTATTCTAATGCCAATCACGATATTATTTATTATTTATGTGATTGGTATTAGAATTATATATTTAAATATTGAATAATGAAATAATGAAGGATAGTATTGTAATACAAAGGGAACGTCTTTTAATATAATGGTGACACAAATAAAAGTTAGAATAGACAGAAATAAGAGAAATGGGGAATATTAGCATACATATTTTTATAAAATAAGTGCAATGATAAGAGGGAGGTTTAGAAACTGAATGGCGGTAGTATTATGTATGTTTAAAAAATATGAAATAATGAAAGATTATAATTTGATATAAATATGTATTCCACTAGAAATATATAAACTGGATGAATGTGATAACTATGATTAATAATATTATTTTATCTGTACTGAAATGTATGGCACCCAGGTGTCACACTGTTCACGAATTGATATGAACATGTAATATAAAATAAAAAACTTGACCAGTACGCTCCCATAGAGAGGGGCTCCTCCGGGTGCCGTCGGCCAAACAATGTCGACTGGCGGCCCCCAGGGGAAGAGCCTTCTCTGTGGGGGCACCTATGATCTGGAACGAGCTCCCCCCGGAGATACGGAGGATTCCGGACCTGCGCACCTTCCGTCGCGCGCTTAAGACGTTCTTATTCCATCAAGCTGGCCTGACCTAAACTTTTCCTCTTTTTAAATGGAATTTTAAATTTGGTTTTAATTTATTGGGGTTTTAAAATGGTTCAGCCAAATTTATTTAATTAGTTTTATCTCTATTTTAAATTTTGTATCTATATGTTTTATTTTATGGCTGTTCACCACCCTGAGTCCTTCGGGAGTAGGGCGGTATACAAATTTAATAAAATGAAATGAAATGAAATGAAATGAGGGAAAAAAGTAGTAGTACTATGGGCTTCATCACTGGAGGTTGTTAAGAAGAGACTGGACAGCCACTTGTCTGAAATGGTATAGGATTTCCTGCTTGAGCAGGGGGTTGGACTAGAAGACCTCTAAGGTCCCTTCCAGCTCTGTTCTGATTGAACTAGTTGTTTTATATATTTTAGAGGGGTTTTTTTTACTGAAATATTGCAGCCTATCATAGTTTTCTTGAATTGCCCTTTCCTCCATACAAGACAATCCAAAAACAAATGTCGTGGTCCTTCTTTTTTCAGCCCTGGGCTTTGTCATGAAGCAGAGCTTCAGACAAAAGAATCCTCTATGTCCAAAGGAAGAAAGACCCGCTTTCTGCAGATGTCCCACCTTCGCAGAGCCCACCAGACTGCCATTCAGATAGGCCGAAACTGTGCAGATCTGCTTCGTTTCTTTTGCCACCGTCACAGCAAGGTGATGCCACTGTCCGGTCACGAGCAGTGGAGCACATCTGAACTGAACTTGGCACAGGAGAGAGGTCTCATCTTCAGGTACCATTGTGTCTGTGTTGTCACCAAAAAAGGAATAATTTGCCACATTATAGTGAAACCGAAAGGAAACATTTTACTACAAGATCAAGGGAAAATGTTTGGGGCAAGATGGTGACAGAGTCTCCAGAAAAAAAATGTCCTTTTGAACACTGGAGGGCTACTTTTTGGACATCAGCCAAGGACAGCCCCAAAACACGTGCATGCACACACCCACACCCACACCCACACCCACACCCACATCACAGGCAATGTCTTGCCAAGTAAGAGCAGCCACTGAAAAGACTTCTTCTTTATAGATACAAGTTTGGATTTAGAGGAAATTGGGACACGATGAGGGCAGAGGATCTTTTCGGTTTTTCAGTTCCAAGATAATTAGGGATTTGAATAAATATGTTTTATACTAGGACTCTACAGCGCGTTGGAAGTCCTAAAAGGACTTTCACGGAGAGGCATGAAAGCAGCACCTATGTGGAACTCTTTACTCAGATGCTGCTGCTTTAAAAGGATTGGAGGCAGGTGTCAGGCTTGCAACTGGACTCACTCCAAAGGACCTGGGAGACTTGAAGCAAGCCTATTGTATGCTCTGACAGTTTAGAGACAGTTGTAAGTGCCGCTTCCACAACTGGACCTTGCAAAAGGGCTCAATGCAGCCCTGAGAGAGAGAGAGGGAGAGAGAGAGGGAGGGAGGGAGGGAGGGAGGGAGGGAGAGAGGGAGGGAGAGAGAAAGAGGAAGAACATTACTGCAATCTGAGCAATGACCAGGAATGGTTCATTCAGTCCCTTCATGAAATGAAGGACGGGCATCACACGCTCCAGAAATGCACTCAGAAAGAAGCTCTCTAACCACAGTGGTCACTGAAGCTTCAAGTATTTGCTTGGCCATATCTTGATTAAAGAACCACAAGGAGATCTAACACAGAGTTTGAAAAACATGTGCCTGGCGGATTTATGTCCATGTTGAAGAATTGTTTTCTGGGCACAAATTCAGAGGTTGGTTTTAATCTTCCAGGAAACTTGGGGCTTGAGGATTTTAAATTTTCTACATGTCAGGCCTTGGTCAACCTGCTTTCCCTGAGGCCATTCGTAGGCCCTCTGGCCCTGAGACCCTTACCTAAAGCTTCGAATGCCACTTCCTCAGTTGAGATGGTTAGACAACCTTCTGCAGGAGAAAACCTCACTGCAAAGCAAGCAAAGACTTCTTCGGTTCTCGCCATGTGACGCATCAAGGTAAGGAAACGTAGCGGGTGGTAATCACAAGCCGAACTCATCTTATTGATCAGAAACCAGGAGGAAAAAGTGAGGCCATCTGGTGGGGGGAACCGCCTGATGCCTAAGAAGGCAGAGAAAGGGATAAACCAGAGCAACGGAGAGATGCTGTCCAAGCCAGGTGGAACAAGATGCAGTGACACAAAGCCCCTTAGAAACAGTGGGTTCACAAAACGTAAAACTTCCACTTTGGCACAGGAGGAACAGAGTGTATGATGGAGACATCCAGTTTACTCAACAAAAATTAAGCATTTCAAAGTCTTGAATCAAAAATACACTGTCCGATGAATTAGGGAAGCTTTTGGGAACAGCCTTTCTTGAACAAGAGGGAAATATCTTCAAAGGTTATTGCTGATCCCATCCTTTCTTCTCCGGGATGATCTCAAGAGGAATCACTGAACAACTTACATACTGTATATACCCATACCCAGAGAGACATAGACTTTATAAACACTCATATATGCGTATATATACATACATACCCTGTTTCCCCCAAAATAAGACATCCCCTGATAATAAGCCCAATCGGGCTTTTGAGTGCATGGCAATAAGGCCAAGCACTTATTTTAGGGTTCAAAAAAATATAAGGCAGGGTCTTATTTTCGGGAAAACATGGTAGATACACATATGCATACATATTCATCTATACATTCACAATCTGATTATAACATAAGCCTCAAGCCTTCCAATGTCAAAGCCAGGTACGCACTGCTCTCCATTGCATTATAGCCAACATTTTGAAGACAGTATTTTAAAAATCTACCTTTTCCGGTTCCTCCCAAGACAGAGCGTTCAGTGCTTTGGCCTAGAATGGTGGCCATACTTGGTAAAAACAAACACCTGCAAACGCAAGAAAATAAAAACAGTAATAGGTGCATTTCTTTGTAAAGGAATAGAAATAGAGATAAATGATTACAACCTTTCAAGCAAATCTCTCTCCGCCAATTACTCCTGAATCATCCCCTTCTGTTTTGTAATCCCTATGATTACTCAATAGAAATGTAAAATACAACTTTTGAAGAGTGGCAGTTCCTCACTTTACAGTTTCACAGATAATGGTGCTGTGTGAAACTTTAAATGAAATACCCCAATTTACTTTTCAAAGCAGACAATCTCCCCCAGGGGTGAAATGCTCCCAGTTCGGACCAGATCGCCCGATCCGGTAGCGATGGCGGCGGGTGGTTCAGAGAACCGGCAGCAAAAATCCCTGCACCCCCTCCCCCCATGCACAACTTAGCCGTGCAATCATCAGAGGCTGTTTTTTTTTTACTTTTAAAAGCATTTTTTCCTACTACCTCTTCAGCCAAAAAAATGCTTTTAAAAGTTAAAAAAAAAGCCTCTGATGATCGCGCGGCTCAGCTGGGATCGTCAGAGGCTTCTAAAAGCATTTTTTTCTCTTCAGCCAAAGAGGTTGTAGGAAAAAAATGCCTTTAAAAGCCTCTGGCGATCCCAGCTGAGTTGCCTGATCGTCAGAGGCTTCTAAAACATTTTTTTCTGCAACCTCTTCGGCCGAAGAGGTTGTAGAAAAAATGCTTTTAAAAGTAAAAAAAAAAAGTTGGCCATGCCCACTCAGTCACATTACCGCCCCCCACCAAGCCACGCCCACAGAACCGGTAGTAACACATTTTAGATTTCACCCCTGATCCCCGCCCCAGTTTTTGCCCAAAGACCCTGTGTTGCTTTGCAGCTTTGAAGCCCTCTCAGCCTTTTCCCACAAAGATATCCCTAAGAAAGAAGAGCCCCCATGATCCGGGGGGGGGGGTCCCTTCCATGAGTGTGGGCAACCCTTGAAGTGTTGGCCAAAGCTACCAAGCTTGGAGATGGCTCTGGACCAGATTTGGCAAGAACGGCAGTCAGGAGAAGACAAGCACACATCCATAGCACTTGCCAAAAATGCTGTGCGTAAGGTAAACAGCACACCCCAGGAACCTGCACCGGGGAGAGGATCCCGAAGGCCTAGGGGGTGGGTGGGGTTGGACCATTCTGCCTGGGGGTGGGAAGCCTTGGTGCATGCTAAAGCTCACCCAGGATTTGGTGTAGGTTATGACAGTCCCACAATCAGTGGTGGGATTCAACCGGTTCGCACCTATTCCGGAGAACCGTTTGTTAACTTTCTGAGCAGTTCAGAGAACCGGTTGTTGGAAGAAATCTCTTGTTTTTTTCCACTTTACAGGGCTCTAATCCTGTAAGGAAGGCAGGAAGGAAACATTCTGGTGTTGTTTCTAGCCTAATCTTTATTGCCCTGCTTACAGAAACTGCCTCTCCAGTTAACCCTTATTACATTGTAGCAGCTAAAAGTTCTTGGCAGCACATCCAGACTTAGTGTCGCCTGAGCTTCTTCAGAGTATTTTTTTTCTTTGCTGGTACTTTGCTTTGCTTTATTAGGGGCCTGACTTTCTTAAAGGGGAAGGGTTGTTTTAAGCTTTTTACACTGCTGTTGGGAGGAAATACTCCCCTGTTGGAGTTTTTCCAGGTGGGATGCAATGATCAGCGCTTTGAAGAAATAATTGAATAATGAAGCAGAGCTGCCGGAAAGAAGCTTTTAATGACAAGGAACCAAGATGAGTGACATTCAGCAAGGCTTCTTGGCTAGTTAGAAAGATTGACATTCAAACATGAGTTTATATACCCTGTCTGAGTTTTGGTCTAAAACTGGTTTTTGGTGAAGATTAATTCTGTGCTTGGTGATGTTTAATCCTGTATTTATTGACGGGATAATTTTCCCTATTCAGCTTTGTTTGGAAGGAAAAAAGGTTAATCTCTGTTCCTGAAAAGAAGCAGGGTGAGAAATCTGGCTACTTCCTGTGTTTATTTCTTCTGGTAATTGGTTTAACAAGCAACAGCTACTGTATTTGCTCTTTTGCTACATTCTAGTGCTAATTGCATTCTTTGTAGTTAAGCTTATCTCAAGTGTTTACACTTGCCTGGGATGTGAGCTCTGGCAATGAACCAGACAAGGCTTATGTTTTAATTTTAAAAGGATTTAAACTGTTGTGATTTAATTATTTGTATTGTGTTTGAATTTTTTCCTGCCTCATGGTTTCTTTTTCTATCTGGGGAGGGGGTCTTCCTTCACTGCTTTAGTGGTTCCTGGCACTGTCCTTTTGGGGTGTACTTCCAAGAGGCAGGATGCAAGCTTGGCACTGGTTTTTTTACTGCCTTTCTGAGGGCAGTACAGTAATGTGATCTTTCCTTAAATCTGGATGATTTCCTTAGGATATCTTGTGATGTGAGTGAGACCTGGTATCTTTAAGTGGTGCAAATGGATCTAAGGATTGCTTCTCCTGGGTGTGAAAGGGTGCTTTGTCAGTTCACTGAGCACAGTCTCTTGTCTATGGGGATTCTTCAGTCATCCAGGTCATGGCTGTCCCAAAAGTGCTTTTTTTCAAGAGGCAACTGGACTTTCTTGGTTTGGTGCTTTTGCATCGCTTTGAAGTGGCCAAGGCACATGATTGCTCACTGATGGTAAGATTTTTTTAAAAAAAGGAAATAGGGGTGTGGATCCTCCAATTCATTTTAGTTTTTTTTCATGATAATAAGGCTTAGTAACATGGCACCAGGCTTGAAGTTTATTTAGATATATGTGGCATGTACTAATTTGATTGTGATCCTGACAAGCTTGGGAGGCTTGAACCTGGGTCCCCTATATAATTTGTTAATTTGTCTCTTTAGCTCGACATTTTGTAGCCCAAATATGCCCACCCACTTTCTGGAGAGGTTAAATGACCTCTCTGCTAAAGGGTTTCACTTTATGAGCAAGAGTTGGCTGCTGATAGTTATCATTGCATTTTAACAATTTTAATTCCTCAAGGTGCTCTAGCACCCTGCCTAATTTCTAACTCCAGCTTGCAGGTATTTCTAATCTAATGATTGGTATTTAGGGCAGCTTTTTGTATTTTTGTACAGGTAATCCTTGACTTACAACAGTTCATTTAGTGACCATTCAAAGTTACAATGGCTCTGAAAAAAGTGACTTATGACCATTTTTCACACTTATGACCATTGCAGCATCCCCACAGTCACGAGAGGCGGGTGAGGTGAAGCGCCCCTCGACGTGAGTGATGTCGAGTTGGCCACACCTACCCAGTCACATGACCACCCATTCACATGATCACCCAGCCACACCTAGCCAACTGGTCATTAGGGCAGAGAACAGGTTGTTAAATTATTTGAATCCCACCACTGCCCACAGGGTATTTTGGACATAGCCAGGCTGGACACACACACACACACACACACACACACACACACACACACACACACACACACTTTTGCCTGAGAAAAGGTCTTCTAGGTTGGGTAACTCCACCAACTCCACGGAGACATTTCTCCTCCACTCATGCAGAAGACAAAGCTTCTGGAGCGCACCCATTCTTCAACCACCGAGGAATAGCTGAATTCACCCCAAATAAAAAGCAACTGCACTAACCAATATGTTGCCTAACATATTAGGTAAGAAACCTAAAATATTTTCTTTAGCTAGTCTGACCATTCAAAGATTGACACAAGATTTATTTTGTACTTCTCTGAATTCTGCAATTCCATGCTCCCTGTTCCCCTTTATAACAAAGTGTGCATTAAAAGTTGCATAATCGCATCAGAACACACGAGGAAGTGATACAAACAGACTGACTTCCTTGCTGTTTAGTAATACCGTCTTTCCCTGAAAATAAGACATGTCCTGAAAATAAAGCCAATCGGACTTTTCAGGACATGTGATAATATAAGCCACCCCCGCAAAATAAGCCCCCACACCAACTACACGCCACACTCCCACTGCCGGGCATGACAGGGCTCCTGCCCGCGCTTAGCCACCTGCCCCTAGCCGCCCTCTTTAGGGTACAATTTGGGGGTGGCAGGTGGGGCAGGTGAGAAGCATCTCACTTCTTGCCTGCCCCACCTGCCACCCCTCTCAATAAAGAGATGGTGGGGAAGGGAAGCAGCCAGGCTGCTGTTGCCATTGGGGTGGGACGTGTTGGGCCGCAAGATGCGCATCTTTCCTTTCCAGCACCATCACGTTCCTTGCCTTTCTGTCCAGGGAGACATGTTGTAGAAAACTTTCTCGCGAGTTCAAAGAGTTTGGCTGAACTCGCGAGAAAGTTTTTTCTACAACATGTCTCCCTGGACAGAAAGGCAAGGAACGCGATGGGACTGGAAAAGTAAGATGCGCGGCCTGCTCCTCGCCCACCCCACCTGCCACCCCTCTCAATAAAGAGATGGTGGGGAAGGGAAGCAGCCAGGCTGGTGGGATGGGACGTGTTGGGCCGCGAGACGCGCGTCTTTCCTTTCCAGCACCATCACATTCCTTGCCTTTCTGTCCAGGGAGACACGTTGTAGAAAAAACTTTCTTGTGAGTTCAGCCAAACTCCTTGAACTCGCGAGAAAGTTTTCTACAACATGTCTCCCTGGACAAAAAGGCAAGGAACGCGATGGGACTGGAAAAGTAAGATGCGCGGCCTGCTCCTCGCCCACCCCACCTGCCACCCCTCTCAATAAAGAGATGGTGGGGAAGGGAAGCAGCCAGGCTGGTGGGATGGGACGTGTTGGGCCGCGAGACGCGCGTCTTTCCTTTCCAGCACCATCACATTCCTTGCCTTTCTGTCCAGGGAGACACGTTGTAGAAAAAACTTTCTTGTGAGTTCAGCCAAACTCCTTGAACTCGCGAGAAAGTTTTCTACAACATGTCTCCCTGGACAAAAAGGCGAGGAACGTGATGGTGCTGGAAAGGTAAGATGCATGTCTCGTGGCCCAACACCTCCCTCCCCAATGGCAACAGCAGCCTGGCTGCTTCCCTTCCCCACTGTCTTTTTATTGAGAGGGGTAGCAGGTGGGGCAGACGAGAAGTGAGACACTTCTCGCCCGCCCCACCTGCCACCCCCAAATTGCACCCTAAAGGGGGGGCTGGTGGCTAAGTGTGGGGCAGGAGCTCTGTCATGCCCAGCAGGGGGTGGGAGAAGAGGCAGCAAGGGGAGCCACATCTCACTCCATGCGTCTCACTTCTCCCCCGCCCCACCTGCCAGAAACAAGTCTTTGTGAGACTCGTCGCACCGCTGCCACCGCCTCGTGGAGCAGGACTCTGCAAGGCTTGTGCCGTTGCATGCAGGAACTGCAGCACAGCCGCAAGGTTCGACATACTGGCACAGCTGCGAGCGGCAGGACACCAGCTGTGCCAGTATGATGAAGCTCGTGGCGGTGGTGCAGTTCGTGCATGCAACGGCACAAGCCTTGCAGAGTCCTGCTCCACGAGGAAGCAGCGGCGGCGGGAGATGTCAGGGCAGCGGCCAACGCGAAGAATGGGGAGGGGAGGCGATGGCAGCAACAGGACATCCAGCCCCACGCTTACCGCCTCCTGCACCCCCAAAATAATAAGACCCCTCCCCGATAATAAGGCCAAGTCCTTATTTGGGGGTCAAAAGAAAATAAGACCCTGTCTTATTTTCGGGGAAACACGGTAGTTATTCAATACTGTAACCCTAAGAACTACAAAAAATATTGTTTCCATCCTTTAAATAAAATTCAAAGGGCTACATAATTTGACATCCATTTGGTATCATTTCATCCCTGAGGTTAAATATACCTCGCCACCCACCTTAATGGGCCCCACACGTGCGCCAAATGTTGCCAGCAAAATATGTAGTTCTCCCCTTAAGTATGTGGGGGGGGGGAAATAATATTAACTGTATTTAAATTTAAGTGTTCAAAAATTTAAATAAGGTCAAATAACATTTTATCCTATCCCTACTCAATCCTTCATCTTAATTGTGCCCTTTCGGGAAGGGGGCCTTCCCAGACCACACTCAAAAATACAATTGTGCATTTCTGGCCTGACTAAACGGTGTTGGCTCAAAACACATTAAGAAGGACATGAATGAATGTTCATGTATGTAAGCAGCACTAAGTATGTAAGGATCCTCTTAATGACTTAACAACAGGGCTATTTCTTGGCATATTTCTCATTACATGTTACAGAACTATGAGCAATAATGAAAAGGGGAAATGAGAAACTTCTGTCCATAAAGTTGCTCTGAACTACATCTATTATCTAATTTGCCCCATAAATGGGTGATATTCCTTCAGATGACAAAGCATCAGGCATCTAAATAACATGACTGATTGATCGATCGATCGATCAACCCATTTTTGAACTATCCACAAACTGAACTTGACTCTATGGAATCAAAGGCAAAGGACCTGTAGGCTGAGATGAGGAACGTTACCAGGGGAAGCAGAAGACAATCATATATTACCCATATCCTTCGAGGGACATGTCAAACTCCACAAAGGAAGGGGCCAGGCAGGCGCTGTGCAGATGCAGGCTGCGTGGGGTTGTCAAGGAAATGAGACTCATGGCCGTTTGCAGAGCCATTGCAGAACCCGCAGAGGGGTCAGAGCCCGGCAGAGTTTCCTTTGGGCTGTCCTTCCATGCAGCTGTTCCAGAACCTAATACAAGAAACATACCTAATACAAGGAACCTAATACAAGGAACATAACGTAACAGTGGCACTACGGCAGGTTCTGAACTGGGGACTTTGAGAGACACGGTATAAAGAAGAGAAGTAACAAGAAAAAGGCCAGCAAGGCATTCCATAGTTGTGAGTTGAATGCTTCCTTCAGCATCCTCATCATTTCAAATTGGTGCTGAACGGATGGATGTTAAGCGAGGTCTGCCTGTATTGACTTTTTCCTCTCAGGCAATAGAGAATAAGTCCATCCCCTCTTCCCTCTGAGAATTCTTCATATATTTGAAAATTACTCCCACATGCCTCCTCGGTCATCTTTTTGTAGACTAAACAGACCTTTTAGCTGTTTCTCACAGGGTTTGGGTTGCAGATCCACCATTTTCTGGGCTGCCTTCCTCTGGACTCGGTCCAATTCCTCTCTGTCACTGAGGGATGCCTCAGGGGGGAGGCTTACGTGGGGTGGGGGAGCGATGGGAAGGGGCATCATCCGTAGGTACAGGAATTGTCTGAAAGAGATCAAGCAAAGGACAAATGTCCCACGGCAAAAGAAAAGGAACACCTGGATGAGGCATCTATGCAGGAGGTGCATGGCGGGGGGGGGAGATGGGGGATGAAGGTCCTAGAATTGCGTCAAAATCTTCACCACGTGTTCCCCAAACCCGAGGCTGCCAGAGGCATTGGCCAGTGGTTCTTGAGGACAGGAGTCTTGAAAGATGCTGCCACGAATTTTAGCGGAGTTTCAGAGTCTTATCGGCTGCATCTCTGCGGCATGTTACTAATACTGTTTCTTCACAGTGAAGAAAAAGAAAATAAGAAACCGCAACTACTGTATGAGATGTGTTGGATATGTTTGCTACCTTGAGTTACTTGTAAAAATAATAAAGACAGGATACAAATATATAAATGGTCAGTTCTGATAATGCCAGTCACAGTTGCTGGGGAGACATTTGGAAACCTAAGTCACTAAGTCCTGAAGCCCCAGACTGCCCAACAGGTACGGGCTGTGATACACTGAGACGTCACCTTAAGACCTCGGGCTGAATGGACTGGGAGCCGAGCTTCTCGAAGAGCCGGATCAGAGGCGGGTGGAGGGGGCTGCTTGCATTGTGCAGAACTTCTGGGCAGGACCTGATGAGGCTACCCAGCAGGCCAGCTGCACAAGCCACTTGGCGGTTCTTCTCCAAGCCCATCAAGGATTGAATATGGTCAGCCACGGCGAATTGGATTTCCAGGGATAGCTGAAACAAGCCAAGGCAGGGCAAGAAGGACAGGCATCAGTGGACTGCTGGCAACACGAGGGCAACCAGTAACCAGCAGCCATAATGGACACAGAGTAGTCCTGGATCATTGCAGAAATCAGAGTCCGGCTTTCTAAACAAAAATTTAAGAAATGATGTAGGAACCCAGGGTTGGCCTGCTACAACACCTAGTTAATAAATAAGTTTACAAATGATATAAAATTGCCAAATGCTCATTCATTGCTCCATATTAGGTATCATTGCAATTAGTTGCCTCTTCATGTGTTATCTCCATTGCACACTAATTTTACTGGAGAATTTTAGAGTTGCAAGCTGGGCTGCTGAATATTTAATTTTTGGTTGATATTAGCACACGTGTTCACAATCAGAAATTAGAAATAGGGCATCAGAATTCACTTTTGTATATGATATAAATGTTTGTAAAGTACAAGAGACAGGAAATAAATTCAAATTTTAAATGAAATGGCTATTGGAAAAAGGCTAAGGTAACAAATGTCATCAGATAAGTCAAACACAAGAGCAGATTATGTTCAGAGATGTTTATGTTCATTGTAGTATGCTGTCTCCAAAATGATGCTAGATAGGTTGAAAATTAAGATTGATTAATTAATTAACAATTAAGTTGCTGGCTGGAAGACTGTGAGTTCTTCTCCACTTTAGGCATGAAAAATCAGTCGGGCAAATGGGCTGCTCACTTTTTGTCAGCCTACCTCACAGAGTTGTTGTAGGGAAAACAGGAGGAGGAAGGAGTATTGGGTATCTTCACCCCCAAGTTGTGTATGAAAAAAGGCAGGATAAAAACTGAAAGTAAATATATAAGCCAAATTTTATTAAGGTTCCTAAATATGATAAATCTGGATCCTATTGCTACATTTCTTGGAGGGGGTGGTATAAGGTGATTGATTATGTCTCTATTCTTCTGATATCCTTGACTCAATCTGGGTTGTTTAGATGAACTAAAACTGATCCAGCTTCATAACAGGATCTAGATCAGGGGTGAGGAACAATCATGGCCCCTTTTTGACTTGTGGACTTCAACTCTCAGCATGGCTGGCTCAGGAATTCTCTGGAGTTAAAGTTCACAAGTCATAAAGGAGCCATGATCGTTCCTCACCCCTGACCCAGGGCATGCTTTCCACGGTAGAAAGGCAGGGATTCTGATGGCTAAGCGGAACACTGGTCACTTAGGCCGATTAGAAAGAATTGCTAGTTTAAAACTTGGGAAAGTAGAGAATATGCAGAAACTAACTGAATACATGTTTTAAAGAAAAAGAGGTGATCGTTATGGCCATCTTCTTCATACTAATTTAACCGGGGGGGGGGGGGGGAGGATCAACTTGAATTTATTTAGTACATAAATAAAAATTGTGTCAAGTGTAGACCTATAATAAATGGGGTAGTTTTGATAAATCTATTTGTTAAAGTTATAAATCTGAAAAATAAACCAGTGACATTACGGCATGTCCTGCACACATACTATAAAGCTCTCCTATAACCCAAGCCGAGATGATGGTCGGACACATTTTTATATATGCTCAGCCAAAGATCATCAGCGCAAGTCCGTTCATGTTTTAGTCACGATGCTGCTTGAGAACCAAAGAAATGGGAAAGATATCTAAATGTCCGCCATGCTGGTTTCTCGGTCAGTCATCTGTTACGGGCCACAACCAAGCCAGCTCAGATCTGACTGAGTGAATGAGCGAAAGTTACCAAAAGACAAACCCATTCAGAGCAGTGGTGGGTTTCACATTTTTTTACTACCAATTCTGTGGGTGTGGCTTGCTTGGTGGGCGTGGCTTGGTGGCCATGTGACTGGGTGGGCGTACTGGGTAATCATATGACTCAGTGGGTGTGGCTGGTTGGTCATGTGACTGCGTAAACGTGGCCAACTTGACATCACTCACGTCAAGGGTTAGGGTTAGGGTGCCTGGCTTCTCCTAGCCTCAAAGGCCTCAATGAGATACAATTTCCCTGTCTATTTATTTATTACTACTGAACATCCAAAATATACTATTTAATCCTACGTATATATGCCATATGTGTACATACATATTACATAGTATAGAGTGTGTATAAGCATACAAAAAGATACAATATCTACTATATATACTGTATGTGTATGTACACACACACACACACAGCTCTTCTAAAACTATACACATTCAACCTCACTTACCACATTTGGAAAAACATACCCAGAGTCCACTTTCTGCCACACATTTAACGATAACTTCTGTACATTAGAATTACACACGCCTTCAGATGTTCTTCCCTAGCTTGCACATGACTGTTAGAGCCAGGAGAGGTCATGGATTGAATAAAATGTGGTGAAACTCACTTAACAATGTTTTTGTTGCTCCCAACAATTTTGGGCTCAATTGTGGTCATAAATCAAGGACTATCTCTGTCTTCCTCTGCATGGCAGCCTTGTCCTAGTAAACTCCTTTTCCTTTCTGGCAATTTTCCTCTCTGTTAAAGGCACCAAAATAATCCAGATGATGTAAGGTTTCCTGCTACAGCAGAGGGTTGGACTAGATGACCTCTGAGATCCCTTCCAGCCCTAGATTGCTGTGCTGCTTCAAAGCGTCTTCTAAAGCCACGTCTAGTGCCAGGGTTTGTGGTGCTTCCTTCCTCTTCTCTCTCTCTCTTCCTTCCTTTCTCTTCCTTTCTTTCTTTGTCTCTTTCTCTCTCTCCCTCCCTCTTTCTTCCTTTTTCTTCTTTCTCTTTCTTTCTCTTTCTCATTCTTTCTTTCTTTTTCTTTCTTTCTTGTCTCTCCCTCTTCCTCCTTCCTTCCTTTTTCTTTCTTTCTTTCTCTTTCTCTCGTTTTTGTCTTTTTCTCTTTCTTCTCTCTTTCTTTCTTTCTCTCTTTCTTTGTCTTTCTTTTTTGTCTCTCCCTTCCTCTTTCTTTCTTTCTTTTTTATTTCTTTCTCTCTCCCTTCCTTTCCTTTTTCTTTCTTTCTTTCTCTCTCTCTTTCTTTTCTCTCTCTCCCTTCCTCTTTCTTTCTTTTTCTTTCTCTTCCTTTCTTTGTCTCTTTCTTTCTTTCTTTCTTTCTCTCTTTCTCTTTCTTTTTTGTCTCTCTCTCTCTCCCTTCCTCTTTCTTTCTCTTTCTCTTTCTTTGTCTCTTTCTTTCTTTCTTTCGTCTCTCTCTCTTTCTCTTTCTTCTCTTTCTTTTTTGTCTCTCTCTCTCTCTCCCTTCCTTTCTTTTTTTCTTCTCTCTCTCTCTCTCTCTCTCTCTCTCTCTCTCTTTCTTTCTTTCACCCGCTGGCCGGCCCGGCCCGGAAGCAGTGCATCCCCAGTCATGGGCTGGCTGTGGGCAGTGGGACCCGAGGCGGAGGGGAAGGCAAGAGGGCAAAAGCCGAATGCGCCAGGCCCAAAACGCAGCTCTTTGGCCAGGCACAGCGGGTCTCCCTCCCCCGCCACCAGCGTCAGATTTACCTTCTAGATCTTGCTGGCTTGAATACGGGATCCCTTCAGATCCCAGCAGAGCCAGCGCGTGGCTGCCCGTGAAGGTAAGGCTGGTGGCAGGCGGCCTTCGGGGGAGAGCCCTGGGACATCTGCCTGCCCTCCTGGGGCTGCTGTGCTGAGCTCCAGGCGGCGGCAGGTGGGAGGGCGGTGGGGGGCAAAATGCTCCAGGCAGCGGTGGGCGGGGGGAAGCCTTTGGAGCCCTGGGAAATGGCAGCCTTTCCGGATGGAACTTAGGGGAGTCCAATTCCCAAAGGGCAGCGAAACTCTCTCTCCCAGGAAAGAACAGCGGGGGTGGGGGGGGGGAGAGAAGCAGCAGCCGCTGACCAGGAGAGCACAGGACGGAGCCCTCCACGTGTTCTCTGGTGATCTGTTCTCTCTCCCTCGCTTTCTTGCTGGGAGAGGGAGAGAGTTTTTCACAGCGCTGCGCTTTAGATCCTGGTAAGTCCGGAAAGCGCTGCGCCAGAGAGAAATAGGATTCAACCCATTTCACTCTGCCTGGCTTTCCGGATGGGACTTACGCTTACAGGACCCAAAGTACCGTGCTGAGAAAGACGCTGCCCCAGCAAGAGAGCGGGGGAGATAAAGCCGGTCGCCGGAGAACAACGCTCCACGGGATCGGCAGCTGCTGCTTCTCTCCACCGCGCTCTTGCTGGGGGAGCGTCTTTCGGAGCACAGCGCTTTGGGGACCCATCCGGAAAGCCAGACACAGAGAAACATCCGGGTTGAAGGCCGGTACTTTCAGCACCCACGAGGAACCCAGGCTTGGAGCAGTTTTGGAGGTGGTTAAGGAGGACCTCTCCTCGGCCCCAGCCGTGCGCTTTCAAGCCTGGCTGCTTGGAGTGAAAAGCTATGGCAATAGCTCAGGCTTGAAAACGCACGGCTGGGGCCAAGGAGGGTCCTCCTTAACAACATTCCTTGTGGACACTGGCATGCCTTCCTCTCTGCCACCAGCTGTGGGAGGAAGGTAAGACAGTGGGCCCGCGGCAAA
This sequence comes from Pantherophis guttatus, assembly GCF_059756535.1. Taxonomy (NCBI): domain Eukaryota; kingdom Metazoa; phylum Chordata; class Lepidosauria; order Squamata; family Colubridae; genus Pantherophis; species Pantherophis guttatus. Next base: position 131,577,297 of record NC_142067.1, read on the forward strand.
CTAGGCTGCAGGCAATGCGGCCTTGGAATGGAGCCGCACCGGGCCGTGGTGGCTTAGCCAGCCACACAAGCTCAGTGGGGACACTGGAGGGGTGTGTGTGCAGCAAGCTCTGGGGAGGAGGGGGCTAGCCCAACTTACCTGTAGGTAGGAGGAGGCAGCTCAGTTAGGGCGCAGGACAGGCAGGCACCACGTGGGAAAGCAGTTTAGGCAGGCAAGCCGCCCAGGAGGCTGGGGCAGGGCAGGAGAGTGGGGTGAGCGACAGGGCAGCAACCGGGCAGGCGGGGAGAATGAGTGGCGACCAGGCAACGGGTTCAGGGGCATGGCCAGTCAGTGGTCGCTACCAGTTCGGTGACCCAGGCCAAATTACTGCTACCGGTTTTCCCGAACCAGTAGAAACCCACCACTGATTCAGAGCCATTTCCAGTTCTCTTCCGTCAGGGTTGCAAATGATTTTCATGAATTGGGGCCTCTAATTCACCAGCAATTGAGAAAGTGTCATCTAGATTTTCTAAGAAGACTGTAATGCTTTTTGTACCTTAAATATTGCTTTTCCTAATAATAATAATTTTGCTTCAGCAAAAAAGCAAGGTTAAGGGGAAGAATGACATCGTGAAGATCTTGGCTCAGTAAATCCGCATTGCCCTCACAAATTCAATAGAGCCATAATGGAGTACAAGGAATTGATTGTTCGCATTATGACAGCAGTCCTGCCAATAATGAGATTGCCTTGTTTTGAATAAAATGTGCTGTTTTCAGAGATGCTCGTTCCAGGAAAAAAGGGTTTTAGTGAAAAAAATTAATGGTGACAGGAAAGTAGTCTCCGTTTCCCCAGCTGTTATGGATTGATTTCCCTACACATCCCTTCCAGAGTCTGACAGGGGCACAGGAGATGCAATTACAAATCAACAAATAAGCCCACAACTTTGCGTCAGAATGAAGTCTGAGGGCAAACATGTCAGTTGGTCCATCCACCCCATGCCTGCTCTTACGTGGCGATTCTCCTCTCACCAGCAGACTCCATACTTGGGAGTGCCTTGTTATACTTGGCATATAACTTAGATTGCAGATGAGGATGCTAATATTTGACTCATTAATTTTTTTGCAGTTGCGTAGGTTTATTTATTTATTTAACTAAATAAGTATCAAGTGAGTATGAATACAGATGAAAGAGGGCACTGTAAATAGGATGGGTGTAGAATAGATTTCCTTTCTTTTTTGCTTTGATTTTCTTTCATTAATTTTCTCTTTTGCATAATACTATTTATTTTGAAAGGAATAATGAGTATGCTAGGCTATGCTACATAATCTCATCTGTGTAAAGTTGAGTCTCCCTTGGGGGCATCAGTCACCTGTCGACTTACCTCAGGGTAAGCTTCATTGTAGACTTTGCCAATCAGTGTCACCATGACACACAGGGCTCCAGGACACACAATCACTGAGTCCTCACCTCGTGGCCTTCAGAGAAAAGACAAGAGGACACCTATAGCATTTCTGTACACTTGTATACCTCAAGACAAAAGAGTAGGAACCAGGTCATAGTCCTTCTCTTCTATTCTTGCATAAAAACAGGAAAGCAAATGCTTCTGCAAACTGGGAGGGGAGAAGAAATTGCAACCTCCTTGGTGGCCAAGGATACCCCAGAAAAAGATGGCCCTCCCAGCCGCCCCTAGGGAAGCTAAAGCTTCACAATGGGGTTCCCTTAAGCATTTTCCCCCAGGAGAGAAAGGGAAGGGACATGTTTTGTGCTTCAGATCTTCCTTCTTGAAGCAGAAAAAAAAAACCTAATTCTGTAGTATTCTGTAAGAATTGGCTTGCATTTGATTGTGTCTGAGTAGAAAGACTTATTTCCTCCAGGTTACCAAAGAAGGCATTCTGATTTGTGATCACGGTTTTCCCAACATTTGAGAAGTGTCTGCTTATTTAGAACTGCCTTATAACAAAATTAATGAGTGGAAACTTTAATTGCCTCTTTTTTTCATAATTTTGTGAATGAATTATGGTTCCTCCCAAGATGAGAGAAAAACAGCAAAGAGAAAAAGAAACATTCCTGTTTGGTGTCTCTCGTTATGATAAATTATTTTGAATCAAAATTTTGGTCCCTATTTGACTTGTTATAGGCTGCTAAATATTGGCTATCATATTTTGCAATTTAGATCCAACTTTAAATATCTATAATTTTGTTAACAAACAGTCCATCTATGCAATCGAAGACTTCCCATATATCTAGATAACATATGCAGCTGAATCTAAAAAAAAGGGGGGGGGGTTTCAAGAAAAGACTGCACACTCTGGAGACTTAAGGATGTGCAAGAAAGAAACTCCCATAATAATCCCACTTTAATTTTAATTAGTAGAAACTTGGACAGGCTTCCAGGAATGATTGGGGGGGGGGTCTCTATTTGACCTCACCTACATCAGGGGGCTGAGAGGAGCCGAGAGTCCAGGGAATCTCCACCTTAGCAAATTTATGATGTGTGGATGTCACACCGGCTGGGGAATTCTGGCAGGTGAAATCCATACATCTTGCCAAAGTGAGGAACACCAATTTAGATTGATATGCATGTATAATTCTACTTAAAATTAAGCATTATTTGAAAGCAGAAAGATCCAGAAGGCTATGAAAAAATGCCACTCAGTTTGATTGGAGTTTCATTTACGTTTATATTTTCCAAATACGCATGAACTGGAATGGACTTCCGTGATGTTCAGAACCCAACTGCAGGCCACCCTTTTGTCCTATCCAGGATGTCCTTCAAACCACTTTTCTCTAAAGGAATGGGAAAATACTTTAGAAGAGGAGCTGCTGATGGCAAGCGATAGCAAAGAAAAATTGTCAATAACCTCCTTTGCACTTGAAATAATTGTGCCCCTTCCTTGTGACTAACACAGGGTATACTTAGATCTGCAATTAACATGAAATCATTTGAGCTTGTCTTCTCACTAAACCTACATTGGAGTGATCTATAAATGTGTACACTCATGAAAAAATAGGCCCCAAGACGTGTAAGAAATAAGATAATTAGAACATCCAAATTAATGCTTCCAACTTTTTATATCATAACCGCCAACGGCCTACCTGTTCTGGGGTTCTGGCAGCTGGACGGCAGCTACTTTGTTGGACTTTCTATGGTGCCAAAGATTCCCTGGAGAATCTTCTTGCTGATTTTCTGTCCCATCCCAAATGCCCAAAGTGGGAGGATCTGTTTCCTCCAAGCAGCTCTTGAGGTTGAAGGGGTTCATCTTGGCCATGGAATCAAGGAAGCTGAATATCCTGATGCAGCTTTTTAGCCGAGTTGGGAAAAGCTCAGGTGAGCAAACAGCTGTATTTGAAAGCTCAACAAAGGATCGTGGTTTGTTGATCTGCATAGGAATTTGTCCCCACCTTTGTGCTGAAAAGCAGCCAAGCATGCCAAGGTCCTCCGCCATCCTCTCAAAGAGACCGTTCTTCTGGAAGAAGCCCTTATTGGCAGGGTCCAAGTAAAGAGCGGCTGCCATTGTCTGGAGAATGCGTAGTATCAGTCCTAATATGTGGCTGTGACCAAAGGAGGCCCAGACACCTGAAGGCGGGTCCTGCAAGGCACCTTCCATGTCAGCCAGAAGGGAAAACAGCCCATTGAAGCCACTGCTGGTTCTGAAGGCAGAGCGACCCTTGGGGTTCACCAGGGTCTTCAACAGAGACTAGCATTGGAGAAAAACGAAAGAAGAACTTATCAGCGTATATACAAAGTTTGCAAAGAACAGCAGCCAACTCCAGAAGAAAACTGGTCTTGACTAAAGTCCTTCAAATCAAGAATTTACTATGCTAAAGATTGATCGTTTCCAGAAGGTCTTCACAGAAGGGTTCAGCCTACCCTTTAGTGGAAAATCATTTTGTTAATAACATGGATAGCATGACAGGGGGAAAAAAAAACATTTTCTGGTCTAGTTCCTGGAGGTTAGGCACCAGAAGCAGCTTCTCCCTGAAGAGTCCCTTAGACAGGTTGACTCTGGTTAACATAGGAGGCCCTGCAACAGCTACGTACGGTAAATATTAATTTGCCTGGGATTCTATACATAATAACAAGCATTTTGAATTGCACCTGAAAACCTATCGGCCACCAATTCATAAGAAGCCTTAGGTCCAATCTTGGGCTTTAAAATAGGCTTTTTTATTATTGTAGTGGCTAGGACCAATCAAGCATTTTGAACTAACAATGGCTTGTGGGCAGGCTTCAAAAGCAGCCCCATATTGAATGCATTGTAGTAATCTAATTTCATGAGGGTAATGGTTTGAGTCATTATGGCCAGGACTTTTGGACCATAGAATGTCAGAACACAAGCTACAGCTATCATATCATAAGACAAAATGAATTATCCTTTCATCAGAAAGCATCTGGTAACACCTTTTCAGAGTAACATGTTTTATCAAAAGACATAATCTTTTGTGAAGTACAGCTTACTTCATCAGAAAATTGTCTTCTGTAAACTTAGGAGGATGTGACTATGTGTTTGCCTGTATAAGGGGTTTTAATTTTTTTAAGATATATGATTTCAAAATTTCATCCTATACAAACTTCTCTCTGATACCCATTTTGCCTCCTCTTCCCCCTTACGTCTACCTTCTTCATCCTCTTAAAAGAGGGGAGGGTGTGTGCCAGAGACACAGGGAGGAAACTTAGTTACTGCCATTCAGTTTGCATGCTAATGTATCACACCAGGCAGTAACTCCTGAAGAGGCATAAACCTAATAAACTGGACCTTGATGTATCAGAATGGCTTTGACACAATCTGGAGAGGTCAGTCATAACCACATTTCTTCTGGCTCTAACTCTGTTACAATTTAATTGTCTATTCTTCTGGCTTTAATCTGTAACAGGCCTGCCTGGAGTGGAAATCCCTAACTAAGTTATAGCTAACAGAATTTATTTCTGCATGGCTTTCTTCGTTATTCCTCATAATTGCCCACCGCCTGCCGCTCTGGAACTCTCTAGCACTTGCACTTGGGGTTTAACAGCTAAATATAAATTAGCAAATCAATCTGAATTTGAACATAATGTAATCAGGATCCCAAAGGCTACAGCTAGTAAATTCATTCTCTTATATTATGTATTAATATAGTTATAATTTGTCAGAATTAGGCATCAAAGCTGCATTATTTTTTATATCGGTTCAGGCAAGCAGCAAACTTAGCCATAAGAAGAATTTTAGATTAGCTGTAGCTGTGGCAGGTTTGTTCTCTTCAATGGACAGAGAATATCCGTGTGTGAAGTGGGGCGGTTACTTCCTTCCACTCTCTCTAATACGGAAGCTATAGCTTTATTTTTTTCCTCTGCAGCCTTCTAGGAAAAATGGAAAAGGAATTACAAAGAATCAGGAGCATACAAGAAAAATGTTCATCAGTGGGATTCAAATTATTCTGAACAAAGACTCTGGAGGTTGAGTCCCTCCCAGAACTAATAATTCAGCAATAAGAGATTCTGTATAGAAACTGCCTCTTTTCACATTTCCTCAGGAAAATAGACTTGCCCTAGTATGTCCAAATTATTTTCCCTGTCAGTAGGTATCATGGACTAGAAGTAGCATCAGTCTCTAGGTGGGTGAACTTACTTAAGGTAAGTTACTTTCCCCAACCTGCTGGATGATTGGACTCTTGAAAAATTCCTCTCAACAGATGCTATTGTCTTTATATAATTATATATATAATTAGGTTTATAGCAGTAGCAGTGCATTTAGACTTATATACTGCCTCATATTGCTTTTCAGCACACTCTAGAAGATTTACAATGCCATCATCTTGCCCCCAATAATCTGGGTCCTCATTTTCCTGATTTAGGAAGGATGGAAACCAACCTTGACTCGGTCAGGATCAAATTCCTGGCTGTGGGCAGAATTAGCCTGTAATACTGCATTCTAATCACTGCGCCACTATGGCTCTTATTCCAAACATGGGAAGTTAAATCTAACTTCTAAATTGTTTACTGTGTACTTGGTTAATTAATTCTGTTTTGCATTTTGCCTGACACACTTGCCCTCTTCACAACCTAGTCAAATTGTCATTATGAGCAACCATCTCTACATGTAGCTTTTAGTGCAATATGGCAATATAGAGTATTAAAAATCTGAGATTTTACTAATCAGTTACCAGCTGCCCTCTTTCTACTGCTTCTGCCTCAGATTTAAGAGTCTCCTGCCCAAGAACAGGCATGGCAAGTCATAGATCAAAGGACCCCTTGACTATCATTCTGTTCTTCGCTGTGGCCAAATGGATCCTGTGGAAATTGGACAAGGAGGCCATCTCCCTGAGAGCAGCCTCGTCCTCTTCATCTCTACCACTTCATATCTGGAGGCCTCCGGGTAATGGTAGATGGAAATAAAAATAGCCCCACAAGCTAAACCTGCTCTCTCTATTCCAATAATCATTCCCATCTTATTTTAAGCCTTCTTGGCCTTATAAAAGCACCAGATTGGGGGCCTTGAGGACTGAATCCAAATTTTGGCTGTTCATGAGGCCACTGAAAAGGATAATTGCTCTTAACGGTCTTCTCTCCTGATCCCCTTAATGGACCGTTGACTTTCTTTAAGTAGTTATTGACCATTGCAGCAGCAATGGTTTTTAGAGGCCAAGAAATGTATCTGATATTGGGTCATATCTTCAGGGGCAGCAATTGCCAAATACACACACACACACATCATTCACCAAGTTGGAAGATACAGGAGAAATCTCTTAGTGCAAACCCCTGATCCCTGCAGGATCTACTAAAGATTTTAGAATGGGTGCCCGCCCACCTTCTTTGGTAAGACTTCCAAGGAAGGTGGACATATCACTTCACGAGGCAACCTGTTCCACTCTTGGGCAGGACTTACGACCAGGTAATTCTTCCTAATGGCCAATAGTATTTTCAGTCTTCAGTTAGAGGTCAGTTTTAGGGGCTGGTGACACATTTCAATAAATTATTTCCCTATGAGGCAAAGTAACTATATTTCCATAGTTTAGAACTTCCCTATGATTCATGGTCTAGTAGAGGAACAAAGCCCAACCCTTAATCTTTTTCAAATAAGATAGATCTGGCATTTACTATTCCTTACTTTAAGTAGATCCAGCTTGAAGTGTAGTTCGCCCTGAGTAGAGGAGCAGAGAGCCCCAATAATGGAGCTCATGTACTCCTCAGGGTTGATTATGGACAACTGCTCCAGGATGTTCACGGCATCACTTCGGTACAGCTCGCTATCCACATAAATCTTGATGTAGGGCACCATGCCATAGTCCCTGAGAATCACTGAGAAATCACATGTATAACTTACTATTAAGCCATGTTCCAAGCAGAATCTGAAGGATGGTCACTTAATGATAATAATTTCATAGATTATTTTATAATGTATGACCAGGTTCATAGATCAGTTACTAGAATCATTAAATTTCATAGTACAATGAACGCAACATTGTATGAAAGGAGTAAAGCCCATGGCTTATGTGAAATCTTAAGATATTTATTGCCCCACTCCTGAAAAATTGGTGTTGTTACTATGTGCCAAAATTGGTGCAGTCTCCTTCTCAATCTTTTGCTCTTAAGCATTTCTTCCTTGTGCAGATCGCCTTATGATCCGCTGTGCAGCTCGCCTTATGCTGCTGTGGCCACCCTGCAAATACTTCCACAGGAGTGAAATCCAGCAGGTTCTGGAGAACTGGTAGCGGAAATTTTGAGCAGTTCGGAGAACCGGCAAATACCACCTCTGGCTGGCCCCAGAGTTGTGTGGGAATGGAGATTTTGCAATATTCTTCCCCCAGGAGTGGGGAGGGAATGGGGATTTTGCAGTATCCTTCCCCTGCCACACCTACCAAGCCACGCCCACCAAGCAACACCATGCCCACCAAGCCACGCCCACAGAACTGGTAGTAAAAAAATTTGGATTTCACCACTGCTTCCAAAGTATTTAGCTCTGGGGTCCTAAGGATCATCGTTCTTTGTAGCCCATCTCGGCTTTCCTGTCTCACTGTATGAATTCTTTCCACTGAAAGATGGGAAGGCATCTCTGAAGGTGCCTGCCACAAGCATTCTAATGTCCATGAAAATGTTTTCAATTCTGCCACCCTTTCAAAAAAAAATTTCTGATTAAGAAAGATAGGAAAATATTGAAAAATGACACAAAAAAGACACAAATAGAGACAGAAATAGCCTTCTGTTATGTGGACCTTCTTTAAGATTCCATGAAAAGGAAAAGTAATTGCATTTCCTCTGTTGAATTAGTCTAACCCAACATTAGCATGCTTTATGTTGCACAAATTAATTTGTAATCGCCTTAAAGCTTCTCTAAAATTGTAAGATTTTTCTGAATCCATAGCCAGGTCCCTAAGTCCCTGCACATGTTAGGAAATTGCCTTTAGAAAACTATGTGGGAAAAAGTTGCCTCTCTTTCTTTCCCATGGTCTGTTCTTATTTTCATGGAGAGTTTCCTGAATCATGAATCTTCCACGGACCAGAACAGTGGCAAGACTAGAAAAGCAAATATCTACCAGGTGACTGGACTATCCACTCGCTTCAGGCTCAGCAGAGGAAGCAACAGATGAAGTTTCCCATGAACTAATATCCGCAACCCTCATGTTGTGGCCAGTGAAACTGGGCGGGTTCTCCTCTTTTTTACCTGTGTTCCTGACAGATCCCACCACCAGAGCGGCTGCCATCTTCAGAATCCATTTGAGGAGATTCTCCTCTTCTGACACCTGAGAACTTGTTTGAGTGCTTCCTGCATGACAAGAAACCAGATCAATTTCCTCATGAGTAGCGCTGGATATGGATGGCTGTCCTTTCCAGAAATAGGAAAATAAATTCTCAGAATGACAGAGCTCAGAATGACAGAGCTCTGTCATTCTGACCTGCTGCCTCAGGAGGTGAGGAGATGCAACAGATTTGGAAGACAAAACAGTGTGAAAAACAAGAAACATCAGGATTTAGTTAAGGAGATTGGGGGGGGGGGCTGTTTGAAATTAAAATGGAACCTATAAAGGAGGGAGGGGGATTTAAGGAAAATATCAAAAGTATGAAGAAAGGGTGGGAAGGATCCAATGAAGCCATGAGCAGGTAACATCTCAGATTAGCCTTTGACAGAAAACTGCTTATATACCGTGAATGATGGAGGGAAAGGAGAAGGAAGCAAATTTCTCTGAGCAAATGTTTCATTCCCCTAAAAAGCAGGAAGAGTGTCCAACCTCTGCTGGCACTAAAAGAAGGTCCAGCGGGAGGAAGCAGCACATCCTACAGGACAGATTGTCTAGTTGGGAATTTGGGATCAACACAAACGTAAATTTCAGATGGGGCTCTTATAGACCACAGGCAACCAGAGAAAAGGGTAGAGCTGCTGGCAATCCATTCCCAGCATGAAGAGTTTGGAAAAGATTTAGAAAAAATGTGTATTTATTTAATATATATGATACCTTTCTTTATCAGTCTTTTGGCTTCTTTACGCAACTGAACAAGCAGGATTCCTAAAAGTCCGGAATCCCTGAAGATATCTGTCAAGAGGGGGTCTCTCTGTGTGATGCTATGGAGGCAGCCCAAGGCAAGCGAGGCGCACAAGGGCTCGGTGTTCTCATTGATCAAGCACTGGATCTTCTTCAAGATCTCGTGAGGGATATAAGACAGGTCCTCCACCACGGACTCCACCAGCTGGAAGAACTGAGCCTGGACCTGGAAGGGCTTGAGAGGGATGACCCCCACAAACTGGCAGATGGGCTGCAGAGACCACTCGAGCAGGAAGAAATTCATGGGGTCCCACGTCCAGATGGATTTCAGGACAAGCAAAATGTACTGACAGAGATTTGGGTTGTTGGATTTCTGAAAAAGCAGTTCTAGTACTTGGAAAGCTTTCAGGTTCCTTATTCTTTTTCCTGTGGAAACAATAATCCTATCAACAATTTCTGTGACAGTTTTAAAATTATTGTTGCTCCCTTCCTGGTGCTGAATCTAGGAAAATGTATTATATTGCAGCTGTTTGTCTTAGTATAGCTCTTTAGAGCAGAAAGCAAGGATCGTCTGCCTTCCACGAGGCCCTCCTGATGGCCATTCTTAATCTTCCCCAGGTGAAGCCTGCATATCTTTTTCAAGGGGGCCTCATAGTGTGTCTCTTGGTCACCCTCTAGACATTTTCCCATCCACCCATATTCTCTTTAAACACAGCATGAAGGAAAGTACTTTTGCACTTTACTGTGAGCAATAGCAATAAAGACTTACATACTGTCCCATAGTGCTTTACAGCCTTCTCTAAATGGTTTACAGAGTCAATCTGTTGCCTCCAACTATATGGGTCCTCATTTTACCCATCTCGGAAGGATGGAAGTCTGGGTCAACCTTGAGCCAGTTATGATTGAACTGCTGGCAGTGGGCAAAGTTAGCTTGCAATACTGCATTCTCACCACTGCACCACCATAGCTCTTACATGTTCAATAAATACAACCTATTATATAGCTGTTATTTAATTACATGATAATCTTTTTTTTAAAGAAGAGTTTAATTGAACTTGGAAATCTTTAATTAGAAGTATGTTTGTACATGATGGTACTGGTGACACAGATAAAGGATATTTATTCTTTTATCTAATTTATGTCCCATTTTTTTACTTTTATAAACACTCCAGGCAGAGTAATCATTTTTATTTATTACCACTTTTTAATAATAAAATAATCTCTGCTCAAGTCTATCCTAAAGCATTCAGCTTTTAATTTCCATTTTATAAGGAACAATGAAACCAGAATATGTAAATGCAATGTAAAAAATTAATTCTCTTGAAACAAAATTATGTTGCATTTCTTGAAGAGTCATGTTTGTGATCAGTAAGTCTAACAATACATGGCATTTCGCATTATTGGCAGTTTCTTCCCCCCTCCCCTTCCATTTATTAGGCTATATTAAAATCTTCTATATGACATATTTTATTATATTTGTATGCCATTAATTTAAATGTCCTAACTCACTCCTACCTGAGTTACTTACCAGAAGAAAGGGGCTGCTTCTCATTAAACTGTGGCAGTTTCTCATTAAACTGTGGCAGTTGTGGATATACTATATTGCGTGAAACACTCAGTTCAGTTTCTCCACAAAGTGTCAGTTGTGTCACTAAGTCCAGTGTTTCTTTGATGCTGGCATTTTCTTTTTTGTCCAGTGGCCCTTCATATCTGGAAACACAACTGGAAGACTTAATTGGCGGAAGAATCATTTTGCACGCAATCATAGAACATAAAAATCATACAATGACCAAATTGGTAAGGATCCTAGAGATCTTCTAGTCCAACCCACTGTTCAAGGCAGGAGACCCTATACTATCCCAGTCAAATGACTGCCCAGTCTATTTTTGAAAATCACCAATGATGGAACACCCACAATCCTGGGAGGTAAACTATTCCATTGATTCTCACTGTCAGGAAATTTCTCCTTAGTTCTAGGTTGGATCTCTCTTTAGTAAGTTTCCACCCATTACTTCTTGTCCTGTCCTCAAGGGCTCTGGAGAATAAGTCAATCCAGGGGTGAAATCCAGCAGGTTCTGACAGGTTCTGGAGAACCGGCAGCGGAACTTTTGAGCAGTTCGGGGAAACGGCAAATACCACCTCTGGCTGGCCCCAGAGTGGGGTGGGAATGGGGATTTTGCAATATCCTTCCCCCAGGAGTGGGGAGGGAATGGAGATTTTGCGGTATCCTTCCTGTTCCATGCCCACCAAGCCACACCCACCAAGCCACACCACAGCCACCAAGCCATGCCCACAGAACCAGTAGTAAAAAAATTTGGATTTCACCACTGAGTCAATTCCCTCTTCTCTGTGACTGTCCCTCAATACTGGAAGATTGTTATGTGTCCCCCCTAATCCTTCTCTTTGATAGGCTAGACATACCTAGCTCCCTTAACCTCCCTCCATCCCCCTAATCATCTTTGTTGCTGTTCTCCGCACTCCTTCTAGGATTTAACATCTTTGTTGTATCATGGGGACCAGAACTGGGCACTGTATTCAAGTGTGACCTCACTGTTGCGGTATAAAGTGATATTATCACTTCTCGCAATCTGTGAAGCTCTAGAAGAATACCTCTTTCTCCTTAAAGCTTGGTTGGTCAGTCGGCTGCTGGGTTTTGGGAAAAGGTTGGTGTCCTCCTGAAGTAGTTTTTAGAAGGGGCGAAGGCAGTGATGGGCTCCAAATTTTTTAACAACCAGTTCTCTGCCTTAATGACTGGCTGGGTGGGCATGGCTGGGTGGGGGGGGGGTCATGTGACTGAGTGGGTGTGGCCAACTCTATGTCATTTGTGTGGGTGGTATCTATATGGGACAGGCAGGGTTGGGGAGGGAATTCAGGGGTCTCCGGTGGCGGGGCGGGAGGAAAGAAAGATCCAACCAGTGTTGGGTTTCAAAAAATGTTACTACCGGTTCTGTGGGTGTGGCTTGGTGGGCGTGGCATGGCTTGGTGGGCGTGGCTTGGTGGGGAAGGATACTCCAAAGCTCCATTCCCACCTCACTCCAGGGGAAGGATACTGCAAAATCCCCATTTCCTCCCCACTCCTGGGGGAAGGATACTGCAAAATCTCCATTACCAACCCACTCCAGGGGAAGGATACTGCAAAATCCCCATTCTCTCCCAATCAGCTGGGACTCCGGAGGCAGAGAATAGATGGGGTGGGGCCAGTCAGAGGTGGTATTTACCGGTTCTCCAAACTACTCAAAATTTCCACTACTGGTTCTCAGAACTGGTCAGAACCTGCTGAAACCCATCTCTGGATCCAACCCATTTGTCTCTGTGTGTGTGTGTGTGTGTGTGTGTGTGTGAAAGAGAGAGAGAGAGACTGCATCAAGCTAGACTGGGGAAAGCCGGCTGCGAGAGGAAGAGAAGCTGGGTAAACTGGACCCAGACGCCCCCTTCTTCGCATGGAAGTGGAGATGGAGAGGGAGAAGGGGGCAGAGGTGGCCACTAGCATTGAGGGGAGAGTGCCACACAGAAACGCTGCCCCTTTCTCCCTCTCCATCTCCACTGCTGGGCAATCCCATGCAAAGAAGGGGACTAGCAGAGAGGGGAAGAGTGCGAGGTTGCTGCTTCTGGGATGAGGTCCAGCTCACCCAGCTTCTCTTCCTCTCACAGGCAGCTTTTTTGGGCCATTTTCAGGACGTTTTTGGGGCCATTTTCAGGCCGTTTTTTGGGCTGTTTTCAGGCTGTTTTTTGGGCCGATTTTGGCCGGAAAAACAGCCTGAAAATGTCCCGAAAACCGGGCAGGGGCAAGGCCAGCCGGTGGCCCAATTTACTGGTTCTCTGAACCATGCAGAATTGGGACAATCGGTTTGGGCGAACCAGTCAGAACTGGCAGCAGCCCATCTCTGGGCGAAGGGTTAGGTTTCCCTCTCAAAGGGATTCTGCTGGGATTCTCTGATTTTCCGGTGCCACTGATGGGGAAGGAGCTCTAGTGATGCATTAGAACAGTTCACTGGTGGGGGGGGGACGGGAAAGCCCCATGGTATGCACTGCTCAGCTTTAGCAAGGATGAGCCCACAGTCGTTGATCTATGGATACTACGAATCATTGTGTTCTTTTGTTCTGTCCTGAACGTGACAAACATGCCTAGAAAAAGGCACAAGCTTTGATTTATGTTTGCAAGAAGTGTGGGATAAAGTTATTAAAGTCTATCCCTGAGGAACATTTGACCAGAGGTTAAAGGGAAAGTCCATACAAGAAAACTGAATAATCTGCATTTTAGATGCAACATGTTATTGTCCAGAATGGTTTAATACCCCAATTCCATCACTGGAAAGAAATGTGCATTTACAAGCATACATGAATGTTAAAAGGTACTTGAATGTATTTTCTCCCCAAATAAAACAGTAAGGTGAAAATCTGCCAGCGTCACATCTTGGCAGCCACTATGCTATCAATTGACTTGCCTTAAAAAAAATTTCAACAGCAGCTGGTGGCCACCATTGCTCTCAAACTCCAAAAGCAAGGCTGGGGAAATCGGGTAGGAATTCCTCACAAAATGCAGGATAATATTGATGGATTCACATACTTCCCAAGTAGGCGAGGAATCATCAAGCTGTGACAAATTGTAAATAGAAGTTTTGATGCAATCTGTAGATAGAAAAGTATTGCATATAATAGGTAAACGCCACATGTAAGATTGTAGTCATCCTCACCAGGGGTGGGTTCTTCTTACCTTTACCACCAGTTCGCATTGTGCCCGCGTGCTCTTCTGCACATGCGCAGAAGCTTCTGCACATGTGCAGATCACCTATGATGACGTCCGGGTCAGTGGGCAGAGCCTCCCGCCGGTTTTACCAGCGGTTCCTGCGAACCGGTCCGAACCCGGGGCAACCCACCACTGATCCTCACTCTGTTTTATAGAAATTTCTACTTATTCTTCTGGCACCATAAGATTAATGTACATTAAGCTTCATACATACCAAAATATAACCTACAAACTCTGAATTGGAAAAAATGTTTAAATCAAGAAAGAATAAGTGTAAGAATATAATTAGAGCCTTATTGGATCCAGTCAAAGGGTCAGCAACCTGCTGGATTACTCAAATTGGATTAATCTAATCGGAACTCTATGAAAAGTTGGACAGCAGCCCAAGGCTAAAGGAGAAATAACGCCAACTGTCAACCGTTCCAGCACCTGAGGTAGCAGCCGGCTCAAGAAACTTCTCCCAGTCACACAGCATGAAACACCAGCAAGAGAGGCGGTGAACCTGCAGTTGTGGCTTGCAAACTTGTAACAGTCCTTGAAGAAAATGACCACCAAAAATGGCCACATTTCAGCTGATGAAACAAAATTTTTTTAAAGGGAGTTTTATCAATTCAAAGAGCAGAGTACAAGGTAAGCTGATTACTGAAGCAACTTCCAAGGGAATGCAGTCCAGCAAAGGAGCTTCCTCCGTGGATGAAAATAACAGCCACAAAGGCTGTTACAAGAGGCGCAGAAAATGTTTTGCACGGAAAATTTAGAAATAATTATCAGGCTCTTGCAGGTAAAACAGGACCTGCACATTTAAGGAAAGAAAATCAGAAAGAACAGTGGATTGAAAGGAGAGAGGGGATGCAATTGTGCTCCATTAGAAAACAAAGAGTCATTTGTAATTATGGAGAATCAAAAGGGAGACGTCCTGGGAAGCCGCACCCCCCCTCACATTAAGTGAGCAAGGATCAGGGACTGAGGCCCCTGAATGGAGGCAAGGGGAAATCAGGGCCAGTTACCTTGCAGGTATGAAATGGTGGTCTCGGAAAGGGCCTTTGAAATCGTTTGTAGCACTTGGCTTGTAGGCTGTTTCCAAGCAGGGCTGCCTTGATCCCAGAGGGAGGATCTTGCTATGATCAAAGATTTAAGATGACTTGACATGAGAAGCATCTCCACACCTTGTTTTTCTGCATAAATATTGACCATTGTCTAAAAGTATACAAAAACAATAATACCACTATTTGATTCAAATAAATCTTTTTTTAAAAAAAGAACAAAACATCCGGTTCTAGTCTATTTTTAGATGGCCCCTCCAGGCCCAGCTGCAACCACCCACCTGCACCAGCATTTCTTGGGTCTTCCGTGTGGCCTGCTGCTCCTCTTCCCTGTCCCCAGGAGCCGTTTCCAGGGCAGATACAAAGAAGAGGTGTAGGCACTGCAGCAACGTCACAGGCAACCCAGACTTGATTATATTCCACCGGAGTTCCTGTTCCTGCCCCAAAGAAAATAATACAATGTTTGATGCTCATTTCAGAATCTGCCCAGAGAGCATTTTTAGTGGGGAAAAATAAGGCTGGTGAGAAAAGTTCAGTCTTTGTAAACAGCAATGGCTAACACAAATAGATTTCACAGAAGATAACGTTGAAAAGGCACTATGTTAGACTAAAACCATCTCTATCTATTGGACCTGATGGATTATGTGCACACTTCTTAAAAAATGCGCACTTCTGCTATAGCAGAACCCCTAAGCATAATTTCAAAAATCTTTCAGGACCAGCTCCCTACCCAACCTATGGTCACTAGCCACGGTCATCCCTATCTTCAAAAAGGGAGACCCCAGCCTAGTCAAAAATTACAGACCAATCTCTTTATGCTGCGTCACCTGCAAAGTCACGGAATCAATCATCAACCAATCCATTACCCTCCACCTAGAAACAAACAACCTACTCTCTAATAAACAATTTGGTTTCAGAAAAAAATTATCCTGTAATCTACAACTTCTACACTGCAAAAACATATGGACTACAAATCTTGATCAGGGCAAAGCAATAGATGCAATTTACATAGACTTCTGTAAAGCCTTTGATTCAGTGGTACATGATAAACTACTTCTAAAACTAAAACCAAGGGCATCTCCGGACCCCTCCATAATTGGATAACCGTGTTCCTGTCAAAACAGACAACAAGTGGTCAAAATAGGGAGAGCCCTATCAAATCCTGCACCTGTTAATAGCTGTGTCCCCCAAGGCAGTGTTGTAGGACCAACACTCTTCATACTATACATAAATGACCTTTGTGCTCATATTATAAGTAACTGCATTTTCTTCGCAGATGATGTAAAACTGTTTAACACCACCAACAATGCTGCTACCCTTCAAAAAGATCTTGACTTTATGTCGGAATGGTCAAAAAATTGGCAACTCCAAATCTCAAACAACAAATGCTCTGTCTTACACATTGGCAAAAGGAATCAGAACACAAAGTACAAGCTGAGTGGACACGACCTTGTAGATCACACTCACTCAGTCAAGGACCTTGAACTACTCATATCAAATGATCTAAGTGCCAAAGCCCACTGTAACAACATCGCCAAAAAGGCATTAAGGGTTGTAAACCTAATCTTGTGTAGCTTCTTCTCTGGTAATATTACACTACTAACCAGAGCATACAAAACATTTGCTAGACCAATTCTCAAATACAGCTCATCTGTCTGGAACTTGTACTGCGTATCGGACATTAATACAATTGAACGTGTCCAGAAATATTTCACAAGAAGAGTCCTCCACTCCTCTGCTCACAACAAAATACCTTATGCCACCAGACTTGAAACTTTGGGCTTAGAAAATTTAGAACTACGCCGCCTTCGGTATGACCTAAGCATAGCTTATTAAATCATCTGCTACAATGTCCTACCTGTCAATGACTACTTCAGCTTCAGCCACAACAATACATGAGCACACAATAGATACAAACTTAAAGTGAACTGCTCCAAACTCAATTGCAAAACATGACTTCAGCAACAGAGTGGTCAATGCCTGGAATGCATTACCTGATTCTGTGGTTTCATCCCCAAACCCCCAAAATTTTAATCTTAGACTGGCTACTGTATGAAAATCCCAAATTGGCTATCGACAATGAAGGCAATGACACACCCAAATACAATAGACCTCAGTAAAATGGTAAGATACTCAGAAATTTTAGACGAGAAAGGAGAATTAAAATCAGTGCAAACATTGAAAACACAAGGAATAAATATAGAATGGTGGCCGTACTACAAATCAAAACAAGACTAAAAAAAATCAAGAACAATTCAGCATATATGAAAAACAATTGGAGTTGGATAAAATTTTATTGGGAACAGAAGGAAAAATTATTACAAAATTATATAAATTTCTACTAAGACATAAAATGGAAGAGGAAGTTGTAAAAGAAACGATGATTAGTTGGGGAAGAAATTTCGGCCACAGCATAGAATTAGAACAGTGGGACAAACTATGGGAAAGGAACTACAAACTCACAACAGCAGTTACCTACAAAGAAAACCTCTATAAAATGTTTTATAGGTGGCATTTGCCACCAGCGAGATTGGCCAAGAAGTATCCCAATTTATCACCTAATTGTTGGAGATATAACTATAAATCCAGAACATTCTACCATATGTGGTGGACATGCCCCATCACAAGGAAGTATTGGTGTCAAATTCAAAAATGGTTGGAAGAAATTACAAAGCAAAAAATAGATATGAAAATTGAATTGTTTTCATTAGGAATACTGGACCTGAAAATGAATAAAACCCTTTAATACATTATATTGCACATACTTACCGCAGCAAGAATCACATTCACAAAAAAATTGGAAACAAAAAAATATACCATCAGACGAAACTGTAATAAGGAAAATTCTAGAATGCGCAGAGATGGATAAAATGACTATGGAGTTGAAAGAGAGAGAGGATTCGAACTATTATGAAATATGGAATAAAATGTACAGTTGGCTCGAAAATAGAAATCAGAACAAGAAATATTTAACTTAATATTGATGAAACTTAAAGTAACTGAACAACATTAAATAAAGAGAGGTAAATATAAATGAATATAAATGTGTAGATAAGAACAAATGAATATTATAATGTGTATATATATATGTTGGAGTAATGTGATTATTCTACTATTGAGTAATAAATAGAAACGACAGAAAAGCGATTTTTCAAGGGAAAAAAAAGAGAAACTAAGGAAACCCAGTTGCTTTTTGGAAAAGCACCTTTGGGACAACCATGACTGAGAGTCTCCATAGATTACAAAACGTCTCCTTCTCCAGCGCTTGGAGCCTCATCTCACCATTACTGCATAACTAGCCAGGGCACACCAGTCTATTGTGCTGTTTTCAGTCTCTGCTACGACATACAATGTTTTCATAATTCTTTTAGACTGTGATGTAGATTCTATGCTTTTTAATTGACCACCCTACCCTTCCTATGCAGGTCTATAACCATAATCAAGGTTTTAGTTTGATTTGAGTCAGATGAGTGAACGGAGCATTCTTGCGGCCTTGATGCCAATGCTTCGAACTGCATGAAGAAGAGGGAAGATCTTTCTCTTACCGAGGTGTAGAGTGAAAGTGAGTAGATTGATTTTAGCAGCAGGTAACCGGCAGAATCCAGCTCTCCCTTCCACTGCAGAAATTGCCACACAAGCAGTCGAGCGTCTTCTGTTCTTGTGGCGGCCAATATTCACACCATGCAAGAAAGGAGCAAGAGGGTCAGCAGATGGCAGAGGTGCCAATGGTGATAGATGCCAGACAAATGTGAAGAATGACACGACTGCAGAACATCATTACTCTGCACGTGTGCTTACAATCAACCATTCAGAAATCCATTCAACACACTAGAAATAACTGCTGTATAAAGCAACCACTAAATTACAGCAGTTCTAGGAAAGCAGCATAATTTCCTGGCTCCTTGCCGACTCTGGGAATTTTCCCTGCAGTCACACCTAGTACAATATTAATCTTTTTGTCTGTGGCCACTTACAATTTTTTATAGAATTCTCCCATTCCGTATCCTCATCATTCATGCTATCGTACCCTAAAGGAATGAACTGGTATCCTGATCTGGCCTGAATAAAACAGAGCTATAAAGACAAGAGTTTTTAATGTCTGCTGGACATGGTTGGCGCAGATCTTTTCAACAACAAGATAAATCAGAAAGCAGAGAGCAGGCTGCAGGTTAAGTACATAAAGAGGCCCACCTGCTGGATTTCCATTCATTTTCTTCTTGATTTCTTTCACCAGAAAACTGGAAGTTTCACTTGCTAAAAGCTGGATATTTGGAAAATAGACACTGCCATCTGACTGCTCCCAGGCCTAAAATGTGTTTTTTTTAAATGTAAAAAAAAAATTATTGACATTCAATGCATTGACTTGGTAATTTTCCCTACAAGAATGATTTTTTTCCCTGACTGATTTTTGTTCTTAGCTGGAAGCTTCTTACATTCAGGATTGTCCTTTGAGGAATGTAGGATAACTACCATGGCTTTCTAACAACTACTGCATTCCCAGCACCTTCCAGAATGGGTTCTCCTGGAGCCAGAGAAGCCAACTAGGTCATCCGAACTGCCATCTTGAATTGGACATCCCTACTCAGGACAGGCTCAGCACCTGGATCGTCCCAGTGGCTGCTTTCCACCTCTCAGGGCCTTCTTCTCAACTTAAAGGCAGAGAAGGCCCAATCCATCTTTATAACCTTTGGGGATCTGTAACTCACAAGGATCAAACAGCTTTGAACTGGTGGACAATAAAGAGAAAAGAGACGTGCAATCCCATTCCTCCATATACACTGGGTGTTAATTCAAATATGCCCCAACACTTATTTAGTTCATTAATTTCTAGGCCACTCACTCCCAGTACAATTGCTATTCTGGTCAGTTGTACTTTTACAGGTTGTTTTTTTGTTTATGAGCCATTGGTGTAAAAATACAACAGACTACAACAGAAAAACACCAAAGCTAAATTGTCACAAACTAGATCAAGCAAAAGGAGAATATTCTGAAATGATAACAGTATGAAAAACTTGTGTGCTGTCATTTAGGCTCAGTGTTCTCTTAGGTCCACCCTGGATTTAAAGAACTTGTACAAAGAAGAACCTGGAAGTTAGTCAGCGAATGCTAGCAAAGGAGAGTTTACGCAGATGGGGTGCCAATTGCTCCTTCATTGCTAATTAAAAGCCACAGCTAAGCAACATTGCTGCATTCTGTAATGAACCCTTAACAACAACCCCTGTTCAGCTCCATCTGATCCGTGGCATCATTTGTAAGAAAAACGTCTCTGTGGTGTTATGAAGCTGAGTTTGCATGATCCTCAACAACTCAGCCACCATAATCATACCGTTACCCCAAAATCAATCTAACAGGAAAATTGATTTTAAAAAAGGGTTTCTAATCAACTGCAAATGTAGCTGACTTAAAAATTTGTGGTTTTCGGCTTCACCTCAGTAAAAGGTTGACACTTCCATAGCACAAATCACAGGTGAAGTAAATCTATGTCCCTTTACATAGGCGTATTCTGTTTAAGAAGCCTGAATGTTGCCCTTTGTTAAAGTAATAAAGTAAACATAATGACACGAGAGAGCACAAGTATGGGGTGGAATTAAATAAATTCTGCAACACTATTTCAAGCAGCTTTAATTTCCTCTCTCTGCTAAACATTTCCAAGACTCCCAGTGTTGCCTCTGTGGGTCCTTGTCCCATCAAGCAGTTCTTAAGCAATCCACTGAACAACGCTGCCTCGCAACCTGAAACCAACTGCTGTTTCCAAATGGAAGTAAAATGACACCTTCCCTGCTACCTTTTCAGGTAGGCCATTTCCTTTCTGCTTTTGTTCTTTTCTTTTCTTTTTTCTTTTTTGCTATGGATATCAGCTGGATGTCCTTCTATTGAAAATATCCAATAATATGAAATCCAACTAACCTTCAGAAAAGTGGTCAGAATGGCAAGCCACCGCCTCTGCTGTTCTTCTGGACTCAGGAAAAGAGCCACCTCCATGTACTCCAAGACTTGCCGGTCCAGGGTCTCCTGTCGGAAGGAGAGCTGCTGGTGTGGAGGCTCTTCGCTACACTGTGAAGGCTGCTCTCTGACTGCTGACCCATGGCCTCCTTCGGGAAGGGTGGGATCCTGGCTTCCATGCTCATCTGGTGAGTCCGCTTTCTCTTCCAATGCTTTTGGTAGCTCTAGCACAGGTTCCATGCTTTGGTCAAAATGATCTGGAAGAAAATAGAACAAAAACAGAATTGGAAGGGACCTTCGAGGTCTTCTAGTCCAACCCATTGCCCTATACCATTCTGGATAAATGGCCGTCAGTCTCTTCTTGAAGACCTCCAGTGATGGAGCACACACAACTTCTGGAGGCAAGACATGCCACTGATTAATTGTTCTCACTATCAGGAAATTCCTCCTTAGTTCTATGTTGGGTCTCTCCTTGATAAGTTTCCATCTCCCTTTAAAGATCTTCCAGCTTACTTCCAGCAGGTAGTTTGGAGAATAGGCCAACAACCTCTCTTCTCTGTGACGGCCCCTCGAGTACTGAAAGACAGCTATCACGACACCCCTAATCCTTCTCTTTAATAGGCCAGATATACCTACTTTCCACAACTGTTCATCGTGCAGTTTAGCCTCCAGAAGCCCAGCCATCTTTTTTGCTCTTTTCTGCATTCTTTTTAGAGTCTCAACAATTTTTTTATCTTCATGACCAAAACTGGACTCAGCATTCCAAGCGTGTCTTCACCAGTTCAGTATAAAGCAGTATACTTGCCTAATTTTGAACTATATTATCAAGCAACAAGTTTAATGTGGATCAAAGAATGGATAACTTTAAGAAATACGAGATTATTGAACTTGGAGGGACATGATTTGTTGACGGGATGGCATGCCTTTTTATGGTATAAAGGAACCAAAATACAGGGGTACTTTAGAAGACGTCAGATACGCAAAGCTTTGTGGTTGAATTGGGAGAAGGTTAAAAAACATCATTATTTGAAGAGTCCAGTCTGGATATCTACAATTGAAGCTTTTTCATATCCAGTAATATTTAAAGGGGAACAAATTGTTAGATATAGTGAGTTATTGGATGAAAAGGGTGAACTTAAGTTAAAGCAAGATCTAGAAGATCAGGGATGTAAGATGGATTGGTTTTCATATATGCAAATATTTTCTAGATATCGAGAAGATCTCAAATAAGAAGGTTTTTATAATGTTTTGACTAATCTAGATAAGATATTAATGGGTTCTGATGACTATGTAATTAAAAAGTTATATGGATATTTGTTAGAGGTAAAATTGGAAGAAAAGCAAGTTAAAGAATCAATTATAGCGTGGGGGAAAAATTTTGGTTATGGTATTGATTTAGAGAAATGGCAAAATTGTGGTCACATAATTATAAAATGACAATGTCTACAACATATAAAGAGAATTTGTATAAGATGTTTTACAGGTGGCATCTACCCCCGATGAGGATAGCCAGAATGTTCAAGAATAAATCGGAGAAATGTTGGAAGTGTCATCAGACCCCAGGATCATATTACCATATGTGGTGGACATGCGTAGAAGCAAGGAGATATTGGACTAAGATACACATGTGGTTGGAAAAAATGATAAAAAGACACACTGATTTTAAACCAGAGATATTTTTATTAGGGATCTTACCAGAGACATTAATAAAGAATTGCAATATTTAATTGTAAATATTTTAACAGCGGCTAGAATTGTAATTGCTAAAAACTGGAAAGGAGAGAAGATACTTACTGATGAAGAAATTATTAAGAAAATGCTGGACTGTGCTGAAATGAGTAAATTGACATTTGAAATAAGAGAACAGGAAGATAAACAATATTATTTGATACGGGAGTTATTTTATCAATGGATAGACAATAAAACATGGAGATGAAATATGATATATTAAATGAAATTAAGATAAAATGTGTAAACACTTTTTTTTTAGGGGAAAAGAACATTTGTCATATATTGATATTTTGAAGATTTTGGGAGCACGAAAGGATTTTAACTGACCAAAACACTGTCTGTAATTGTTTGAAAGGATGAAGTTTTTATGTTGTTTTTATTTTATTTATTTATTTATTTTATTATTCATATTTCTATGCCGTCCACTCTCCGAGGACTCTGGGTGGCTTACACCAAAGACAGTATACTAAATAGCATATTGCCCCCAACAATCTGGGTCCTCATTTTACCCACCTCGGAAGGATAGAAGGCTGAGTCAACCTTGAGCTGGTGAGATTTGATCCGCTGATCTGCTGAACTAGCAGTCAGCTGAAGTAGCTGCAATATTGCACCCTAACCACAGCGCCACCTCGGCTTCTTTTGTTTGAAAATAAAAATATTCTTTAAAAAAAAAAAGTATAAAGCAGTCTCAACACTTCACGTGATCTTCATATATCTAAGGCACTGTAGTGCTTTCATTCATAATTAAAGGTACACTTTGGTGCTATCTAAATTTGGCAGTGGATTGTTTCTGAACAGGAAAGGGACATATTAGGATAGGGAAGCAGCTGCACCATGGCCATCTTCCAAAGGCCAAAATTTCAGAGATGGCTTCCCACAACATTCTTTTGCCTGGGATATAAAGATAATAACCATATATAATAAGCGAGAGCCTGTTTCGTGCAGGGCATCAGACTAGAAACCAGAAGAACATTTGTTCTGGTCCCATCTGTGGCCCAAAGCCAACTGGGTGACCATGGGCCAGTCACTTTCTCTTGGCCCTAGGAAGGAGGCAGTGGCAAACCACTTCTGAAAAACCTTGAGATATATTGTATAAACTTAATGTCTAACAAATAGCTCTGTTTCCATGAATGCTTGCACCCACCCACTTGATAAGACTAGTTTCATTCTGAGCTAGTCCTGTATGCCCTTCCCCTTTCTCGGAGTTTCATAAACACACAAGACATTGTGTCTTCTTCACCATATATTTTTTTTCCAAGTCAAGACTTGGTCTTTCATATGCCAGACTCATCATCAGATAGGCCATGAATACCATAACGTCTTGATAAATCAAGGTTTCCACCTAACATATTTTAGTACAATTGAGAAGAAGCAGAATAGCATATCAGCACACCTAAAGTCTAATTTTATCCCAGGCATGTTCTAAAGATCTTGCAAACTGACCTCCTGCTGCCTGCAACTTACCATTTGCGGCATCCCTCACTTGTCATCATACACTCTGTGGCCTCACCAAGAAAAGACTGTCAGTATGAATGGCTAAACATGTCTCCAATTTATCTTTGCAACTTGGTCAAAAAAAATGTGAACTACAGACATGTCAGCAATTGCTCAAGTGACTCTGTGCAAAATCAGATTAACATTAATTAAAATGAAAACAAGAAGACACTTAGAAAACAGTAACAACAGTAACAACAATATCCCATAAACATCACTATAGAGGGGAAGGAAATTTCAAGAACCAAGAAATAAAATCCCAGCTTCAGAACCCCATTTTAAGGACAGGCTCTGTGCTCTGTACAAGACTTTCTGCCATGCACACAAGTTCCTGATCTGCCCTGGCAAATTATTCATCTTTGTAACTTGAATGTTTGCCTTTTGTTATCTTCTACAAGTAACACTGAATCAACACAACATTTTAGGAACATGCCTGAGGATGCTAGAATTCCAAAATGAAGAGCCATTTGGAACCTCTAATATTTCTATTTTAATGGAGAGTAAACAAGGTTTGAAAGGAGACAGTGTAATTTGGTCAAGTTCCCTTCTCAATCCAAAGAATTCCAAGATAAACTGAAATTTTAAATATCTGCACCCATAACTTCTGGAGGCAAGTCATTCCCCTGGTTAATTGTTTTCATTGTCAGGAAATTTCTCCTTAGTTCTAGGCTGGTTCTCTCCTTGGTGAGTTTCCATCCATTGCTTCTTGTTTTGCCTTCTGGTGCTTTGGAAAATAGTTGACACCCCCCCTCCCTTCTCTGTGACAGCCCTCAAGTACTGGAAGACTGCTATCATGTCCCCCTAATCCTTCTCTTCATTAGACTAGACGTGCCTCGTTCCCACAAGCATTTATAGTACAGTTTAGCCTCCAGACTCCTTATCATCTTTGTTGCTCGCTCTTCTCCGCACTCTTTCTAGGGCATCTTTTTTGTATTGTGCTGACCAGAACTGGACATAGTCATGGATGCAGGGGAGAGCTGTGGGGCCGGATCTAGAGCTAGGGCTCTTCAGAGTTGCATCTCTACCACTTTCTCACTAATGTCCCCTACCTCACAGCAATGTTAACCACAGCACAACCACACACTTCCCTCCCCCAGAGGCTTTAACCAAGCAGAAGGGACACAGACCTAAACATAGGTGGTTGGACCCACAGCACCAGTGACCTCTCCAATTCCACAGTACTAGCAAGTTCAACTCCTCCCAGATAACAGCACAAAACCATGTGTCTTGTTTTACACAGCAATACAAGCTTCTTTCCAAACGTTTCATTTGGAAGCAATTCTACAAGCGTTACAGAGACAGCAATTTCTGAAGATCCCAAGGAGGGCAAATTTGGACCTACCTGTGCAAGTTTTGTCCTGAGCTGGTTGCATTTCTAAGCAAGCAAGAAAAGGAAAGCAGTTTTTGACAACTTTCCTCTGTTATTCATTTGACTAGGCAGCCGTGCTTATTTCCTGGCAAAAGCAGAAGTTCAGGAGCACAAATAGATCATAGCTTGGCTGGAGGTAGAAAAGGCAATGGGGGGGGGGTGTTATCTGGCCAGGCTTTGCGGAACTGATCACCCCAAAACGAATGATGGAGCTGTGATCCGTGGCCATCGAATGGGAAGCCCCTGGGTGGGATCATTCCTCAGAGGAAGCTGTCCTATCGTTCTGACTGGGATTTTCTTTCTTTCACTTTGAAATGGTTCCTCCATTTGTTTTCTGTGGCAGGGAGTTTCTCCATTTTTGAAATGCACCGGAGCTTTTGACAATCATGTTTCTTTTCCTGGAAAAGAGGCCCACCCTCTTAGAATTCACAACAGTCAGGGATTCACTGTCTGCCTGAATTTTTTTCTAAATAATTATTTACCTGTCCATTCAACAATCATGTGACTGCCAGCTGAGCCAAGCAAATAATTCTTCTTCCCCATTTAAGGAAATGCAGAAGGAGAAGAAAAGGATAGGGGAGACTGGGTTCTGCACCACAAAATCTGCCCAAATAGCAAATCTGTTAGTTGCTAACTCCAGTATTGGTCACTTCTACCCATAGCACCTTGAAAGGTGAAGAATTTTATCATCATCTTCTCACTAAAATATTACTGAGTGAAGTTTTTAATCAGCTGCTCTAACTTCCTTCACCTGTTCTAATTTGTTCTCTTTCCCCATTTGATCCCTTTTAAAGGTATTTCTGTTAAAATGGTGGGAGAACAAATATATTGAAACCTAAATGATGATGTATGATTACATCATCCCCAATTGCACTTCTTTCTACAGAATGAATTAGGATATTCAGAATATATCAATAGCAATAGCACTTAGTCTTATATGCCGCCCCATAGCGCTCCACAGCACTCTCTGAGAGGTTTACCAAGGTCAGCATGTTGCCTCCAACAATCTGGGTCCTTATTTTAGTGACCTCAGAAGGATGAGTCAACCTTGAGTCCCATTGGGATCGAACTCCTGGCAGTGGGCAGAGTTTGCCTGCAATGTTGCATTCTAACCACTGTGCCACCATGGCTCCTATTCAGTCTTCCAATGCCACCCTCTGGATGTGAATTTTTGGGCACTGAAAGGCTGCGATCCAGTTCACCACCTTCTCAAGGGCAATTCTCTTCCATAGGAAAAGCAGCCTCCTGCAGCACCAGGTGATTCCGAATAATTGGATGATATGAATTCCACCTGGATGGTAGAGCTGGCTGAGCCATGCAGGAGAGACTTGTCTCTGGAATTTTGATGCAAAAGAGCCACTCTTCATGCACTGCTAAGACTTAAAGGGAAATGGGAGAGGATGTTTTCAGTGTGGTCATTACACAATATTTCAGTTGTGCAGTTTTAGGAAGCCAGACCCATAAGCAAAATAAAGAAGTCCACAGTGATGGTCAAGAGCTGAGTACCATGGTGAGATGAGTGTGAATCAATGTAAATAAGAGTGGGAATTCCAAATTTTGAGCAAGACAGAAATTGTGGTGCAACTGGAGGATGAGGCAGTTATATTAAAAGATGCCTCTAAGCTTTGCTCCCATTCTGCTGCTGGCATTCAAGCATTCAAGGGGCCTCAGTTTCATAATTTAAAAATTCTCCTCTGTTGACCTAGGAGAACGTCTTCCCCATTTAATTCTGTCACGGAGGCTCTCAGCTCACAGTGAGTCACTCTGTTCCAGGCATCCATGGTGCTTCCATTCGGCCTGCATGTGGGTGTGTGGCCAGGGCTACTGACTCACCTTGGGTTTCCCAAGTCACGAGCGCCTGCTTGTCCTGAAGCCCTCCTGCCTTCCTTGGTCAGGCGATCCTCACGCTGAGTAGCTCAGATGGGTAAATTCCCAAATGCTTCTAACTATTTCCAAGCAGAGATTCATGGCACCATCAAGTTGAAGGTCAGTGTAATGAAGTGCTTTGAGGGATTATGCCCAGATTTTGCAGATTGGCCATCATGTAGCAGACTCTGCTAGACAAGGAAAGGTCAGGCAAATTCAGCTACAGTAAGATGGCTTTACAAAGCTCTCTTATTAGCAGCTCTGGTTTAATCAGAGGTGGTATTCAGCTGGTTCGGACTGGTTCGGGTGAACCGGTAGTGGAAATTTTAACTGGTTCGCCGAACCTGCAAATACCACCGCTAGCTGGCCCCGGCCCCACCCACCCACTACTCGCCTCTGCCCCACCCTGCCCTATATATGTTGCCTTCATGACGCAGCCCAGCTAATTGCCTCGCCTCCGTGCCTCGTCCGCTCTGCTCACCAAAGGTAAGCATGCCACCTGCTCGCCCTTCGCCTCACGTCTGGGCCCAGGGAGGCGCCATTCCCCAAGGCCCCAGTCGGAGCCTCTGCCCATTCGCCCTTTGCCTTGGCCAGATTGGGGAATGCACCATTCCCTGGCTCTGGCCTTTCCTGGGGCCTCCGCCCACATGCCACCCGCTCGCCCTCTGCCTCGCTCATCTTCGTCTACGCCTTGGTGGGGCCGGGGGCAGGGCTCGGCCAGTGAAACTTCAGCCGCTGGTGAAGGTTTTTGGCTGCCTTCTGAGCAGCTCCGCTGTGACGCCGTCCTTCCGGTGCAGCAGCCCGTTCTCTTGGTCGGGTCTGGCCGCAAATGGCACTGACAGGCAATGGGATACACGTGCGCAGCTGGCGCGAAGAACAGGGCGCCAATGGGACTTCTTCAGGCTTCTGTTTCAGCCTGTAGTTTTCGGTAGTTTAGGATGCAGAAGCCTACAGATGCTGCCTCTTTTGGTGCGAGAAAACTATCCAAAACTACAGGCCGAAAAAGAGGCCTGAAGTCCCGTTGCTGCCCTGTTCTTCTCGCTGGCCGTGCACGTGCACCCCATTGCCTGCTGGTGCTCGTGCATGGTCGCACCCCACTGCCAGACCCAGTCAGGGGAATGGCCTATTGCGCCAGTGGGATGGCGTCGCAGCAGAGCTGCTTGGAAGGCAGCTGGACTGTGGTGTCCCTTTAATGTACTTCGATATGGGGGGAGGGGGAGACCGTAAAGGGACAGGCCGCAGCAGCTGCCTTTTCTGCCAGTTCTGTGGGCGTAGCTTGGTGGGGTCATGTGGTTGAGTGGGCATGGCCAACTTGATTGTAGCAAAATTTGGATCCCACCACTGGGTTTAACTGTATCCTGCCCAAGATCCCCAACTAGGCATTAATAGGCCAGGGAAGAAGGACTGGTTCATCTGCTGGATGATCTTTTAAGTCACTTTCGGCCTGGGCTGCAAGAAATGTAAGATTCCCATGAAGAATGTTACTGTATACATAAAACCTTTTCAAAACTCAATCTAACAAAATAAAGTTGCCCCTATTTATGGTGGTGTCAATCTTTATGGTTTTTAAAAAGTACTTTGAGAGCTAGTTTGGTGTAGTGCAGGGTATCAAACTTGATTTAATTGAGGGCTGCATCAGGGTTGTGTTTTACCTCAGGGGGACGGGGGAGGGGGGGGCGCATGGTCAGGGTGGGCATGGCCAGCTTGACATCACTCGTGTCAGGGGTACCTGTGGTGGCCTGAGCACTCTGCCAATGAAAAAATGCTCCCAAGCTCCGTTTTCGGCTGTGCCGGCCTCTGGAGCTCTGTTTTTGCTGGCAGAGGCACCACGGGCCGGTCCTTCACTGTTTCCAGGGTGGCCCCACAGACCAGAGCTAAGCACCCCATGGGCCAGATCTGGCCTGCAGGCCTTGAGTTTGACACCCCTTGTGTAGTGATTAAGGCATCGGGCTAAAAACCAGAGAATCTCGGTTCTATTCCCGTGTTGGACATTATGACTGCTGGGTGATCTTGAGCCAGTCACTTTCTTTCAGCCCTAGAAAGGAGGCAATGGTAATAATTTCTGAAAAAACCTGCCAAAAATATGTACAGGCAGTCTTCAAAAATTGGACTTGATTGAACAGTACTTTGGTGGACAAAAATAACATTGAATTTTTTGTATGTTAAAGCATACAAAAATGGCTCTGTTTGCAGAAAATACACTAAAAACGTATGTCATCAAATGTAAGCAAAATTGTTACAAGAAGTTAGTCTGATGCTCTCTGCCGTGGCCAGAATGTTCTGCTTTTACAGGGAAAATGTAGGTGTAGAGAGCATTCACGCACTTCTTTCATGGTTCAGTGAACAAACCTTATAATCCCAATCTATTGTCACTTCTACAAAAAACATGCAAAATCTCTCAGATATTTGTGCAACGCAGGTAATATAAATGAGGAAGGGAGTGGAGGATTGTCCCCCATGAAGGTCTGATATTCATTCACTGGGGGTCCCCTTCCTAATTAGGAACGGTTCAAAGCCAGCAGGTGCCCTGTTCAGCCTGGGGTGAAAAAAGCCCACAAGGGCAAGAGGGCCTGAAGCTCTCCTCAGTTGGCTACTAGCAGAACAGGAAGGCGAGTTCTGCCTGCTTTGCTTCACAAATGTGTTTTTCTGCCTCCAACACCCACAACCTGTCTGTAGCGAGTCATCCTCATGCAGGTTGAGGGGTCTCCTCTGCTTCTGTTATCCCCACCATTCTCTGAGCCCCCCACCCAGTTGTCCACCCCCTGGTTTTCAGGGCCATTTGCCTTTGCGCAGCGCTCCTCATGTGCCAGAAAGCCACCCCTTCCTCTTTTTGGGGTTCGCTGGAGAAGTGGAGAGGAGGGGGGGAGGAGAGGACAAGGGTCTCTGGGGTGCCAGCAGAGCTGGCTAGCTGATAGAGGCCTTTCTCTAGTAATCTAGTAATTCTCTAGTAATTGAGGGTTTCTTCCCTCCCTCCCTGAAAGAGGCAGTGGTGAGGCCTCTCCTCAAGAAGCCCTCCCTGGACCCGGCTGTATTAGCGAACTATTGTTCAGTCTCCAACTTCGCTTTGTGGCGAAGGTTGTTGAGAGTGTGGTGGCGCGACAACTCCCCCAGTACCTGGATGAAGCTGTCTATCTAGATCCGTACCAGTCGGGCTTCAGGCTGGGGTACAGCACGGAAATAGCATTGGTCGCATTGGTTGATGATCTCTGGAGGGCTCGGGACAGGGGCTGTTCCTCTGTCCTGGTCCTATTAGACCTCTCAGCGGCTTTTGATACCATCGACTATGGTATCATGCTGCGCCGATTGGAGGGGTTGGGAGTGGGGGGCACCGTGTTGCGGTGGTTCTCCTCCTTCCTCTCTGACCGTACACAGTTTGTGTTGGCAGGGGGACAGAGGTCGACCTCAAGGCGCCTTGTTTGTGGGGTGCCGCAAGGGTCGGTCCTCTTGCCCCTTCTGTTCAACATTTATGTGAAGCCGCTGGGTGAGATCATCCGTGTTTTGGGGGTGAAGTTCCATCAGTACGCTGATGATACTCAGCTGTACATCTCCCCCCCGGACCACCCCAATGATGCCCTTGACGTGATGTCCTGGTGCCTGGAGGCCGTGCGGATCTGGATGGGGAGAAACAAGCTCAGATTCAACCCTTCCAAGACTGAGTTGCTGTGGTTTCCGGCGTCCCGATATAGCCAGCTAACTCCATCGCTGACTATTGGGGGCGAGATCTTGGCCCCCTTAGAGAGGGCTTGCAACTTGGGTGTTCTCCTGGATGAACGGCTGTCTTTAGAAGACCATATGACGGATGTGGCCAGGGGAGCTTTTTATCAGGTTCACCTGATTCACCAGTTGCGTGCCTTTCTGGACCGGGACGCCTTGCGCACGGTCACTCACGCCCTCGTCCTGTCTGGACTACTGTAATGCTCTCTACATGGGGCTCTCCTTGAAGAGTACTCGGAGGCTCCAACTGGTGCAGAATGTGGCCGCGCGGGTGATTATGGGGGCGACACGGCACACCCATGTAACACCTCTCCTGCGCGAGCTGCACTGGCTCCCGGTGGTCTTCCGAGTGCGATTCAAGGTGTTGGTTACCACCTTTAAAGCGCTCCATGGCTTAGGACCTGGGTATGTATGAGATACCTTCTGCCACCGATAGCCTCCCACCGGCCAATACGCTCCCACAGAGAGGGACTCCTCAGGGTGCTGTCGGCCAAACAATGTCAACTGGCGACACCCAGGGGGAGAGCCTTCTCTGTGGGGGCACCTGCCCTCTGGAATGAACTGCCTCTGTCGATTTGCATGATCCCCGACCTACGTACCTTTCACGGTGCCTTAAGACTCTTTTGTTTCAACAGTCCAGGCTGTAGCTTTTAACATAAGGGCCAAATTTTATATATTTTAAATTGTTTTTAAATTTTATGGGTATATGTTTGTTTTAATATGGCTGTACACCAACCTGAGTCCTTCGGGAGAAGGGCGGTATAAATATATATATATATATATATATATATATATATATATAAATAAATAAATAAATCCATCCAAGGCATGTCAGTCTTGAAAGCCAGGTCATTCCTCTTGACTAAGACAATCCTGACATCTTGTGGCCAGGCAGGCTCATTACAACAAACATTTTCTAGCAATTGTGCAAGAGTCCTCTTGGCTATTCTGCATTTTAAAAAGACTGCATCAGGAAATGGAATACAGAAAGGAGATTTCAGAGGAAGCCTGATTTCAGAGAGGATTGCTTAACTTTAATACTAAGTTTCTATTTCATCCTTCTGCCAAAAGCCTCAACTTAACCTTTAAGTTTCCCCCTCCCCTCGAATCCTTGGACAGCCCTCAGACTCCACCGGGCACCTCTAGCGGGGAACAGAAGGCTGAACTAAGTCTATGAATAAAATCTCAGAAGTCCTAACCTCTGTTAGGTTCAGAGTAAATGGAGAGCCTGGGTGAGGCTATCTCTGTAGGGACATTACATATCCCTCTTAGCAAAATGCTCCCTTTCAAAGAAACTTTTATTGAAAAGCAACCATTTAAGAAAAATCCCCAGAGGGAATGTTTTTTATTTTCAATTAATCCATTTCCCCCCTCCCTTATTTTATTTCTTATAATATTTCTTTGAGTCAGATATTTTTTAAATGATCACGGTAAAGCAGAGTTAATAGCTGGGGAGCTTCAGGCTGGGCAGGATATGAAGCATGAAGATGAGTTTTGTGGGTTGGTAAGAAATGCCACTGTAGGAGAAGCAAATGTCGGTTTGTTGATGTAGAAGAAATGTACAATAAAGGAACCGAGTGGGCCTCAGTTTGCTCAAGTCAGAAACAATGATAGATGGTGGGTACAAAGTACACAAAAGAATAACTGGAATATGTAATTCAGCACTAAATCAAGCATTGGTTGGTTGTTTCATGCATTTATAGATAAAGGTACACTGACTGTGTGATAGGGGCGTGTTGATTGAGGGTGTGAATTTCTCTGTATTTGTATGTGCATCTGCTAAGAACCCAAACGTTCTTCAGCAAATGTTAGGTTATATGATATGAGAGGCAGCATGGATCTGAAATTAATCTATCAAAGATCAAAAAAGAAAACTATTTTGGCAGAGAAAATAGATAACAAATGCAGGTTATTGATAAATTCTAACAACAAGAGAAAATAAACTACTGTGACCTTAATGCAACTATAGTTGCCTTGGTGCAATTGTGAAAGTATCCCAACCTCAGCCATTTCTAGCGAAATGAACTTCAAATCACAGAATTCCATGGCCAGCAAAGCTATTGATGAGAATTCTGGCAGTTGAAGTCCAGACAACTGGAAGGTGCCAAAGTAAGGGAAATATTGCTTAATGTTTACTAAAGAAAATAATGGACGGAGGAATTTTAAAGGCATGCTACTTCAGGGAGGAAGTTCAGAGTAGTATATGGTCTTTTCTGGGAAATTAAAAGTTTGTTTGGAAGAAATGAAGACAGCTGTGGATAAATGGCCTTTTGCTTGCTTAGTCCTATAATGGTTCCTCTTTTAATCTCATACTTTTATTTCTTTAGCTGACTATTTGTTACTCCTTTTCTGAGCCTTGTGTAATGCTGCGTACATCAAACTGGATAACATGACATTGTGTATGTATCCATCAGGTCAAAACGTGTTCCTGGATAGGAATTTACAGGGTAAATTATAGTGGGGGATAATTAGCTTATTTTGAAATTTTAGTTTTCCAAGAATGTACAAAAATATTAATGCTGTTGACCTCTGCGCCCAGATTGGCAACTCCTGGTACAACTCTCCACTACCCCGCTTCGGTGGGATGTTGAGCGCCGTGGCCTATGCTGATGTCAGCTTCTCTAAGAAGATGGCAGGGCCTGGATGAGCAGACCTTGGACCAGAGTCCTCGAGAGATGGTGCTTGGCTTGTGTTTGAGTGGCACTGGTCAGACCCTCTGCTCGAAGCTGATTCCTCTCACGTGAAGGAATCCCCAGAACGGTTGACTTTCTTTTTCCTGCTCCGATGATGGAATGATTATTGTCATTAACTCTGGCAACCGCTATGAAAGGTTGCAGCTTCTTTTGCAAGAGCCTCCTGCTCTCACTCCCATTAATGAAAGCTTCACCCTCTGGCTGTCTGGCAATTTGCTGCTATGATTCTCCTGCCTGAGTTTAACAGACTCCAGTGAGCAGCTGCTTCTTTGACAGCTTAAGACCTGGAGCATCAACAAGGATAATTGGGAGGTGAGTAGCCCTTCCTTGGGCACATGAGGAAGACGCCGGCTACAGTAACCAAGGGCTGCCATAGATTTGCAGAGGGTTAATTAACTGCATTGATGAATACACTTGACTTCTGGAATTAGGCTGCAAATACCTCCATTGGTAACACTGCAACCTGAGCAACAATTAAGACTTGCATTCTTTGGAAATCCTCAAGCAGCCTCGCTTATCAGAATTCCTGCTAGCACAGATCCCTTGCTCTTCCCCCTCGTTTCTACCCCAACATTAGAAAGTTGGAAAGAAATGGGGCAGGACTGTCCCTCCGGCTGTTTGTTGGCAGAGTAAGACTCTGAACTGAAGAAAACGAGAAGCTGGGAAAATAGAAACTGAGCCAGATCAGGCTGGGGGCTGCAGGAAATTATTCAGGAAAGAGCCAGGGAGGGGCAGGAGTTCCCGTGCCCATTGCCACCTACTTGACTGCGCCCTTCCTGCCCGTATCTGAGCCCCTGCCATTACGCCTTGGGCCACCTCTGGGGCCTCGCTGCATAGCCTGCGCCTTGGCTCCCACCTCGCGTAGAGCGGGGGGGGAGCGCCAAACCCTCAATCTGCTGCGGGATTTTCATCTGGACTCCGGACTGAAGGCGCATCCGGCTCCGTTGCCCGAGTGGCCGCCGCTCGGCTTCTCTAGGCTGCAACATCTCCAAGTATGCTCCGCAGCTCCTGTTTGTCCCGCCCGCTCTATGCTCGCTGCAAAAGAGCCCCGAGGACGTTTGCTCGGGGAAGGGATATTTGCGCCTCATCCTCAGGCCGAAGAAACCTATTTGGGCGCTTCAGTCGTGACCTCCGTGGAAACTGCGCGGGGCGGGACAGGCTCTGCTCCTTTGGGCTGCAGCCGGCATCTGGAGGGCGGCAGGGCCCAGGAAGAAGCTTGACGCTGAATCCCGGCGAGGCTCAAGCCCTGGAAGCGCAGGCCGGGACCTCGCAGCCACCGGGCCCCCTTTGCCGCCAGCCAGGAGGAGGAGGAGGCGGCCGGGCAAGACGCAGCCTGCCCAGGGGAGCGGTAGGCCTCACCGGAGACTTCAAATAGTTGAGTGACGGCTCCTAATTGGCGCCGAGCGGGGCCGAGGTGGGATGGGCGGCCACAGGCCTCCGCAGCCAAGGAGGCGGCCGTTGCTGTCCCACTCCGGCCGCCGTCCCCGTGAGCCAGGCTAAGATTCGATATTGGGATAAAACTCTATTAGAAATCCAAATCTTTGGTCAAGACAGAAGTGCCTCTTCCGTGCCAAGGTGCTGAGATGACAAACGGTATTTGACGTAGGTACAGAATTGTAAAAGGGCAAACTGACCCTAAACAGATACATCCTGTTATTTAATGTTTATTACACCCCAAATGTCATGTAGAAGAAATACTGCTTCCCTTACTGTCCTCTTTACTGCTCTTGAGGCGCCTCTGAGCCCCTTATCTCCTCTTTATTATGTCTTGAGTTCCGGAGCTGAGAACCTGAGCCTGTGGGAAAAGGGCTGTTATGTCTTTCCTAGAGAGAGATTAAAGGGTAACTTCTACGTGTGAAATGTCTCACTCTTCGTAATAACTTTGTCTTTATACTGTATAAATATCTGGCCAAAAGCGGCCATCATTGTTCAGACCGTTTGCTGTTTTTGGACTGTTTGAACCATGCACAATAAACTCTTTCCTGCATTGAAGAGCTTGGCCTAGTTTCGTCATTTCTCCTACAACACCCGCGCGCCCGATGTCCGGCTTCCTGCTCGGCGGCTGCTGCCTCCTGGCCGCCTGCCCCGGCTCCGGCTGCTGCACCGCCCGCAGAAGTGAGAGCCACCAGGGCGGAGCGTGGGGCGCTGCCGTTATCTCTGGCCACGGTTGGTCCCGAGCCCGGTCCCGTGCCGCCCTCCCAAACGCTGCCGATTCGCCCCTGCCTGTCAGCTTTCTTTTGGGCTCTTTGGCTTCCGACCCGGGCCTTCTGTGGGGCAAGGAGGGGGTTCTCTGGGCGCAGCAACCACGCCTTTGATCCGGGGCTGGGGGGGCTTTGGTTAGACTGGCGGGCCGTTTGCGTCCAGTCTTCTTTCTGAGCATATCGGCTACTTTCACCAGCCAGGAGGTTGTGCATCACAGCTCTATTTTAGAGAAATCCGGCCGGGTACCAGGGCTGGGAAATGCGCCCCCAGGAATTACGTGAGAATCGGCTTCTCTGGTGCTGAATGGGTGCATTTTAGCCAGCTGAACCGGCGTCTCCTTGAGTAGGCCAGCTACCCCGGCCTCGGTCAGGAGTTTGGGACAGCATAAAAGCATGTGGATCGCATTGGGTTCCTCTTCCTTTCTTGATAGGCGGTTGGAGGGATATTTGCAAGCAGACGGCTATTAAAGGGGAGGCTAGTGCTCTCCCTTCCCCCAGGCAGGGTCACCCAGCCAGGTGCTGAGTTAGAGGGTTTCGAAGCCCTCCAACCAGCCCTGGACGGGCTCCCGTGTGCTTTCTGCTCTGCTAAACATGTCAGGAATTTACCCCGCCTGGAGACAATACTTTTCACCCTAGCAACTCATCAGATTTGTCATGGGAGTTTTTTTCAGACTAGGCAGAGAGATCTTTCCCTAAGCCCTAAACCGAATATTGGGCAGAAGGGACAGTCCAGAGGGGGTTGTGGTGAAGGCAAATAAAACACCCAGATGGTCTCCGAGGCCAGGATGAAAAGTGCTGAACATGCATAACAACACGGAGGGATACCAAGCCCAGACTTAGGGTAGCAAAGTTGATTTTTAGTCCTTATCTTTCTCCCCAAAGTCCTGGTGTTGATCTGTTTCAGAATTCTTTGAGACTCTATCCTCCCTTTCCTCATCATGGCATACAGTGTGAAAGGATCCCCTGCTTCCTAATTTTAAGAAACCATGCTAGATATGCAAATAATGTTTTCAAACCCAATCATACTGATTCCATACTCGCAACCGCCTTTTCTATTTTCCACCTATTTGGTTGTTGTGTATGTCCCTAAGCAGGACATGTAAATAGTTTTTATTGGTTTATTGTTTAATGAAAACATTTATATGGTCAGCCAACTGAAGCAACATAACTCTGGGTGGTATACAAAAATCACTAAACACAATGACACGTACATTTACTGAAACAAAATGAAACAATTAAATGGTAGTCAGAACCCAAAGCTTTCTCTGCTCGTCCTTTCCCAAGTCTCAGGGAAAGGCTGAGCCTTCAGCTGCCTCTTTAAAGGAGCTGTGTGTAGACTGACTTGGGTGCAAAATGCATCTGCCCTCCAGTTTCTCCTGCATTTTGTGCTCAGGGCTCTCTGGGTCCCCATATCTCCTCCCATGTGTAGAGCTGCAGCTGTGATGATTGTTTCCTCTATTTGGCAGGTATTTTTGGTCAGCACTTGGAGGACACAGTCCACTACGAAAAGAAGTTTGGGCAGCATCTGGTGCCCCTTCTGGTGGAACAATGTGTGGACTTCATCCGGGTGTGTGGCCTGACCGAGGAGGGGTTGTTCCGCCTGCCTGGGCAGGCCAATCTGGTCAAGGACCTCCAGGACTCCTTTGACAGCGGGAAGAAGCCCGTTTGACAGGTACACGAGTCACTTCCCAAGGAACCGCTGAGGGAGCTGCAAGGCCCTTGCCAGACTAGGGGATCGACTCTGCCCTGCTTGGAACTGCAGGATGGTTCCTTTATTTGCTTAGGGGTATTATGAGATCTTCCCAATCTTCTACCACCCTGTGTCCCAGGGTGGTAGAAGATTAAAAGAGTGAAACAATATGGCAATAAAACAAGTATAGAACCATACAAACCTTCATTTAATATGGTGCCGTGTAGGTGTGTTAGATGGCTTCTCTCATCTCCTCTAGCCAGAGTGGCCATTCAACATGCTGATTGGGTGTTACAGCCATACAGCCCTATGTAAGGTGAGTTGCCATGATCTGCCTGAGTGATATTGAGGCCATGAATTAAGACAGTGAGTGAGGTTCTCCTGTGCAAAACAAGGCTGCAACTCGTGCACCAGTTGGAGGCAGGCAAAGGGCCACTAGGTAAAGGCAGGATAGATGAGTCTAGAACAGTGTTTCTCAACCTTGGTAGCTTGAAGATGGGTGGACTTCAACTCCAAGAATCCCCCAGCCAGCAGCGCTGGCTGGGGGATTCTGGGAGTTGAAGTCCACCCATTTTCAAGCTACCAAAGTTGAGAAACACTGGTCTAGAAGGATGCTCCCCAAAGAGCTTGTGAATTTCCTGTTTCAGGGTAATGCCTGCCTGCCAGCCAGAAATAATATGGATAGGAAAACTATGATGGAGAAGCAGTCTCTCCATCTTGTCTAGGTTCAGTTTTGGTCTATTTGGTCCCATCCAGACCCCGACAGCCTCCGAGGGTGATGAAAGGACATCAATGGCATTTCCCCTATTGATGGGGATAGCAACAGAGAATTGGGTATCACTCAAACAGTGATATGTCCTCACCCAGCAGCTGGGCATAGATTTGAAAGAGCAAACGAGAGAGGACAAACTTGTCTTTCCTGCAAAGCAAGGGCCAAACTTTCCTCCCTCACAGCCATCGACTGGAAACCGTCCGCCCATCGGAAGGAGCAAATCAACAGCAAAACTGCGCTCCAATTCCAGCTGTACAAGCTCCTGCAATAAGACACCCTCAGCTGTGGGTGATTGGTTGGTTACCAAAACTGGCTTTTGTAACTGTTCTACAGGTATAACAGAATAACAGAATTGGAAGGGATCTTGGAGGTCTTCTAGTCTTCCCTTGCTCAAGCAGAAGGAATGATGTATGTATGTATGTATGTATGTATGTATGTATGCATTCATTCATTCATTCATTCATTCATTTAGTTATTTATTTAGTTATTTATTTATTTATATTTCTATACCACCTTTCTCCCGTAGGACTCAAGGCAGTGTACAGTCAAGAAAAATATAGAAACACAAACATCATAAAATTGCTAATTAAAATTATTATTATAACATAGTTTGGCCCAATTAAATAGAACCTAAAATTAGATAACATTTTAAAAACATTCACATGTTCATATGTTTAGCCCCGCTTGTTGGAACATCAGGGTTTTGAGGGCACGGCGGAAAGCACGGAGATCAGGGATATTCCGTATCTCCGGGGGCAGTTCATTCCAAAGGGTTGGAGTCCTCACAGAGAAGGCCCTCCCCCTGGGAGTCGCCAGTCGGCATAATTTGACTGATGGTACCCTGAGTAGTCCCTCCCTGTGAGAACGAACTGGTCGGTGGGAGGCTATTGGTGGCAAAAGACGGTCTCGTAGCTACCCAGGTCCTAAGCCATGGAGCGCTTTAAAGGTGATAACTAACACCTTGAATCGTACCCGGAAGACCACCGGGAGCCAGTGCAGCTCACGTAGGAGAGGTGTTACATGGGCGCAACGAGCTGCGCCCATAATCACCCGCGCAGCTACATTCTGGACCAGTTGGAGCCTCCGGGTGCTTTTCAAGGGTAGCCCCATGTAGAGAGCATTACAGTAGACCATACGGGAGGTAACTAGGGCATGAGTGACCGTGCGCAAGGCGTCCCGATCCAGAAAGGGATGCAATTGGCGGATCAGGCGAACCTGATAAAAGGCACCCCTGGCCACGGCCGTCAATTGATCTTCTAAAGATAGCCGTGAATCCAGGAGGACACCCAAGTTGCGGGCCCTCTCTGTGTGGAGCAAGATCTCATCCCCAATTGTCAGTGATGGTACCAGCTGACTATACTGGGATGCCAGAAGCCATCTGGAGGGGTTGAGTCTGAGCTTGTTTCTCCCCATCCAGATCCGCACGGCCTCCAGGCAACGGGACATCACAGCAAGGGCATCATTGGGGTGGTCTGGGGTGGAGATGTAAAGCTATGTGTCATCAGCATACTGATGAACACTCATCCCGAAACCACGGATGATCTCGCCTAGCGGTTTTACATAAATGTTGAACAGAAGGGGTGAGAGGACTGACCCTTGCGGCACCCCACAAATAAGGTGCCTCGAGGTCGACCTCTGCCCCCCTGCCAACACAAACTGCGAACGGTCAGAGAGGAAGGAGGAGAACCACTGAAGCACGGTGCCCCCTATTTCTAACCCCTCCAGCCGGTGCAGTAAGATACCATGGTCGATGGTATCAGAAGCCGCTGAGAGATCTAATAGGACCAGGATAGAGGAGCAACCTCTGTCCCGAGCCCTCCAGAGATCATCCACCAACACGACCAATGCCGTTTCTGTGCTGTATCGTGACCTGAAGCCTGACTGGAACGGATCCAGATAGACAACTTCATCCAGGTATCAGGGTAGTTGTCGCGCCACCACACACTCAACAACCTTCGCAACAAAGCGAAGATTGGAGACTGGATGATAATTTGATAATATAGCTGGGTCCAGGGAAGGCTTCTTGAGGAGGGACTTCACAACCGCCTCTTTCAAGGTGGCGGGAAAGACACCCTCACTCAGAGAAGCATTTATAATCCCCTGGAGCCAGCCTCGCCTAACCTCCCGGGAGGCCAGTACCAACCAAGAGGGACATGGGTCCAATAAACATGTGGCAGCGTTAAGGTTGCCCAGAATCCTGTTCACGTCCTCAGGAGCCACAGTGTCAAACTCTTCCCAGATAACGCTCTCAAGACCTGCCCCCGTCTCTTCCCCTGGATCTACCCAATCCAGAATGAATTAGGGACTGGGCCAATTGGCATCCGCTCTTACTAACTTGGGAGATGTGCAGTATTCCACTCCATAGATTGCCTGTCAGCATTCAAGGCAGGATAACTTTTTGGGTGTGTAGCATATCCTGAGTGCTGCTCTTAACTGGGCTAGAAGGCAACGGCCTGAAAGAGGGAGCGCGCCTGATTCCTGCCATTTCTGTTTCCTGCTCACATTTGCTGTCTCTCATTGTGCCTAAGGGAAATTCTCACATCAGGGTCCTATCCCCAGAGAGTGAGGGAGCTGCCTGTGTACTTGCCTGGTCCCTAAGTATAGCACTCCTGTTGTCATTCCGGCCGCTCAACAAGTTTTTTTTTAAATCAATGATGTTTGAAGCCCATCATCATCACCTGTACCATCTTTATCCAAGGCAGCAGTTTTTCTGCCTGCCTGCTGCTGAACCCCCTCTTCGGCTTTTCTGCGCACCCAGACGACCACCGGGAGCCAGTGCAGCTCACGCAGGAGGGGGGTCACATGGGAGCGCCACGTCGCTCCCATAACCACCCGCGCGGCCACATTCTGGACCAGCTGGAGCCTCCGGGTGATCCTCAAGGGGAGCCCCATGTAGAGAGCATTGCAGTAGTCCAGGCGGGAAGTGACGAGGGCATGAGTGACCGTATTTAACGAGTCCCGATCCAGAAAGGGACGCAACTGGCAAATCAGGTGAACCTGATAAAATGCCCTCCCAGCCACAGCCGTCAAGTGCTCTTCTAAAGACAGCTGTGAGTCCAGGAGGACCCCCAAGTTGCGAGCCCTATCCGTGGGGGCCAACGACTCGCCCCCAATAGTCAGTGATGGCACCAACTGACTATATTGGGATGTCGGAAACCACAGCCACTCGGTCTTGGATGGGTTGAGCCGGAGTTTGTTCCTCCCCATCCAGATCCGTACAGCCTCCAGGCACCAGGACATCACTTCAAGGGCATCATTGGGGTGGTCCGGGGTGGAGATGTACAGCTGGGTGTCATCAGCGTACTGGTGGTACTTCACCCTGAAACCACGGATGATCTCACCCAGCGGCTTCACATAAATGTTGAACAGAAGGGGCGAGAGGACTGATCCTTGTGGCACCCCACATACAAGGGGCCTTGGGGTCGTCCTCTGCCCCCCTGCCAACACTGACTGCGACCGGAGAGGAAGGAGAACCACCACAGCACGGTGCCTCCCACCCCTAACTCTTCCAGCCGGTGCAGCATGATACCATGGTCGATGGTATCAAAAGCCGCTGAGAGGTCTAATAGGACCAGGACAGAGGAACAACCCCTGTCCCGAGCCCTCCAGAGATCTTCAACCAATGCGACCAATGCCGTTTCCGTGCTGTACCCAGGCCTGAAGCCCGACTGGAACGGATCCAGATAAAGCTGATTTATCCAGGTACTGAGGGAGCTGTCGTGCTACCACACTATCAACAACCTTCGCGACAAAGCAAAGGTTGGAGACTGTATGATAATTAGCCAATACTGCCGGGTCCAGGGAAGGCTTCTTGAGGAGAGGTCTCACCACCGCCTCTTTCAAGGCGGCGGGAAAGACACCCTCACTCAAAGAAGCATTTATAATCCCCTGGAGCCAGCCTTGTGTAACCTCCCGAGAGGCCAGCACCAAACCAGGAGGTCCAATAAACATGTGGCAGCATTCAGTCTACTCAGTATCCTGTCCACGTCTTCGGGGGTGACAGAATCAAAGTCTTCCCAGATAATATTCTCAACACCTGCCTCCATCCTCCCCCCTGAATCTACCCCGTCAGAGTCCAGATGTTCCTGAATCTGAGCGATTTTATCATACAGATATTGTACAAAGTCTTCGGCTCTACCCTCCAAGGGTAATTGACGTAAACCCTAACTCTAATCCCAACCCAGAATGAATATTTAATTCTAATTATTGAGGTATTGGTTCAAACAGGGAAGTGGACCCATATGAAATCATAGACTCTACCTAGTGATAATATTGAGTGCCAGTTTGGTGCAGTGGTGAAGGCATTGGGCTAGAAACTGGGAGACTGGGAATTCTAGCCCCACTTTATGCACAAGGCCAGCTGGGTAACCTTGGGCCTTTTCCTCTCAGCCCCAGGAAGGAGGAGGCGGAGGTGGTGGCAAAGCACTTCTGAAAAGGGTGCCAAGAAAGTTGCATGGACTTGTCCAGGCAAAATCAGAAGTCAGGACTGACTCAGAGGCAGAAACAGGAGTGATAACGGTATGTTTTCTGGAGCTGCTTCGGATTGTAAGTAACACCACATGCAAGCAGGGTCGGAAGAGAGATTTTAACCCAGAGGACTGGCTCCCAATCTGGATCAGGACTTATTTGTGCAAATCAGGGAATGTTAAACCTTTCCCTGCCCAGTTGCAGGGAACGAAGGCAGTTGATTATGCAACAGCCAAGAATAAAAGGCAAAATTGCTTCCTCTGTATCTCTCTGTAGCAGCCTGGGCAGTGATGCTAGGAACCGTGGTACACAATGCATATATTCCTATAGAGGTCCTTTGCCCTTCTCCATAAAACCTTACTGCTCACCTTCCTTTATCTTGTGATCCTGACCTGAATTGTGTGGGACCAAGACATCAACTTTCACAAACATCCTCTGGGATGTGTATTTTTTGGGGGTGGGAGGTGGGGGTTAGTAAACTTGATAAAGTATGTCCATCATTAGGAGGGCCTTTAATATTACCCTCACAACAATCTGCCAATCTTTCAAACCCAGCAGAGTTATGAGCAGAGGGGGCCTCCATGGTCAGGGCAGGAAATGGTCAAGGGCTGTGAGATGCCTATGCAAGCCAAGGGCCGCCAGGCAAGCAAAGTGGCTAAAGGAAATGAACGGTGGCCAAAAAACATTTTAACATCTCTTCAAACCAAAGTTGGAGACATGACTTTCGCAGGCATTCTGGTGACACAGTTGTTCAAAATGCATCTGCTATGTAATTAACTCATGCTCTCTCTCTTCCCTTTAAGAATGGAACAAGCAAGCACAGAACTGAGGAAGCTGGTGACAAGACTAGAGGAAGAGCTAATCCAAGAGAAGAAGAAGCAGGCCATGCTGGAAATCAAGTTGAGGAACTCTGAGCGGGCAAGGAAAGACGCAGAAAAGAGAAACCACTTCCTGCAAGAAGAGATGGAGCATTTCTTCACAACACTGGGGAGTATCACTGCAGGGAGTCAGTGGGGTAAAGTCTGAAGATGGGCGAGTGCCCTCCACACTCGACTTGCCAGCCAAGCAGTTTTGCCCTGCCCTCTACCACTCTCTCTGATGCACATATAAAGGTGCGAACCTACTTTGCCGCCTTACTCACGTACTGACATCACAGTTGGTGGCCTAAATGGAAAATCACTGATTGCTGAGGAAGAGGCGAAAGGATTTCACTTACAGCACGACAATTGCTTTGCTAAATCCAGCATACAGTAGTATACATAGTGGCAGCAAAGAGAGGTGATGGCTCTGGATCACTCTTCTCAAGCATGGAAGAAGAAGAATACTTGGCTGGTCTGCAAAATTAAGATTACTTTTCAGTTGCCCTTTCATGGTCTCCTTTTATAGAAGGATTTGCTAGAACTATTAGTATTGGCACTCTGAATCACCAACAAGATGGTTTTCACTTACAGGCTTTTGCCTCGACTATAAATCAGGCTTATTCTCAGAGGGAATTCTGCTTCTTTTCCCCCCCAATGGCCAATTCAGATCAGTCAAACAGCTTGTATCCCTGACCCACAATGAAGGAGGCAGCACTACACAATAGGTGCAATAAATTA
The DNA here is from genome assembly GCF_059756535.1 of Pantherophis guttatus. Taxonomy (NCBI): domain Eukaryota; kingdom Metazoa; phylum Chordata; class Lepidosauria; order Squamata; family Colubridae; genus Pantherophis; species Pantherophis guttatus. Next base: position 131,622,061 of record NC_142067.1, read on the forward strand.
GGCATGTGAATTAATCAATTTATGCTCTGGGTATCTCATCCTTGTAATTGCCCACGCTGACAAATTTTATAGGATTTGGAAATAATTGCCTGATCAGAAACTGGTGTTATGTTGCAAAATAACTTCTGGTGCTATACCTCAATATCCAGAATTCTCCATTTTTCTCTTATTTCTCTCTTACTGAGTTTTTTCCCCCCCTCTCCCTATATAATGGGAGACTCCACCTTTCCACGATAATGGAAGGAAGGCGGCTGGAGCCAGGAAAAAATGTTTTCACCGGAAGGCCCAAACAAAGGATACAGCCTCACTTATGCTGCGCCCCCAAAGCGACAGGTTTCCAGAAAACATTAAAATCTGAATTATTCCCACTGCCCTTGGAGACCAAATGTAGTTTTGCTTCTCTTGTCACTGAGATCTGTGGATGTGGAGCAACTGTCACTGGGCTGTCACTGTTTAGGTCTGTGGGGAATTGGTCTGCCATCCTGCGCTGTGTGACTGTTTTTATGTTGTTTGTTTGTCATGGTTCTTTCAGTGTCACATTTGCCGAGCATGTTTTGCTGTTCGTAGAATTATGCAAACCATGGACATTTAGGTTATTGTAACCTGCCAAGAGTCAGGCGAAACTGGCAGCATACAAATTTAATAAATAAAAACAAACAGAAATGACTTCTATCTACACAATGCAGATAGTACAAGCTTCATTCTTAAAACTCTGCATTTTTTAAATTCACAATTTTAAATTCACAATGATCTCAGAATTTGAATCAGAGGAATAAAATGAAATACATATTCAAAGATATGTATTGAAACTCATTTCAGCAGAAAGCAGAACCATTTTTAATTATATTCAGAATTTCTACAATTTTTTCTTGGAAAGAAATTAACCAACACATGATCTTAGTGCAGTCCTCATGTTTTTTGTGATTTCTGTTGGGTTGTTTCAATACTCAACGTCCCAAATTATTGCACAGGCTGACCCCCCACTGGAGCGTACACAGTACACTTATATAATACTTTTACCACAGATCCAGAAGTATCAGCTACAGGTCGAGAGGAAAACCGCTGGGGTGGGGAGGGGGAGAAACATTTTTGTTTCTAGAAGTGCTACTAATCTGAATGCAACAAATGAGTGGAGAGGTGAACGTACTCCAGGTGTAAACGGGGGATTATCTTAAAGGCCTTGTGCAAGGGAGGTGAGCCAGGCCGATGGCAACATTCAGCCCGCCTCACCCCTGGGACCGCTGGCGTGCCCCCCCCTGCCCCCGCCCCCCTATCCTCCCTTTGGACAAATGGATACACAGCCTCTTGGAGACAACTGGCTTAGACAGCATTCCCTGGACAAACACTACAGAAGCATTTTTGTTCAAAGACCTTATCCAGGCATTATTCTATAGCCTATAAGCCCATGAGTAACAACAATTGGAAATAAAAGATTGAAAAAATGGCTCTGCTGATAGAGATTCTCTAAAAAACAAATCTGAAAGACCTTGAAAGAAGCTGTGATACAGCAAACTGAATAGCAATATTACATTTAATAAACCTATCTTATAAATGCATCCTGAAAAAATAAAGTCAAAAATCACAGTAGTAAAGCATGCAATTTTAAAACAATAAAAATTAAGTTCCATACTGTACAATTAATTACAGAATAGCATTGTGATTTACTATTTTACTTTAAAATTAGCACTCTGAAAATTAATCCCACAATTACTTTTAAAAACACCCCAAAATAATACCACTGATTTTTGTTGCTAGCAATCTCTCTCCTACATCCACTCCTCATCATCTACAGCAACTTAAGGGACTCGCTGAGGCTTCCAGACTGCTGTCGGTGTCGGAGGCCAGAGTCCGGTCAGTGGACAGTGAAGATGCATCACAGACTGATGGGGATGAAGATGGATGCCGAGGGCCGTTGATCGTTGCTACACCTGTGCTATGAGAAAGAAAGTACCACTTCAGTTACAGAGAGATCCCTCACTCCTCTGTTGAGTTTCTCTTCCTCTAGCTGGTTCCTGGTTACCCGTAATCTTGTTCCTACGGTCAGGGAGGACAACTGCATAATTTGGTTCAGCCCTGTCCTAAAGGGAGACCTTGAGAGCTTGTTTGATGTACTGCTGAATGGTGCCAGATTAGAAACCAGCAGTGCACGCGTTCTAGTTCTGCCTGGGCCACAAAGCCACCTGGGTGACTTTGGACAACTCTCAGCAGTAGTCTAATCGTAAGAGTATCCCGTTAGATCACACCAGGTGGCAGAAATTATCAGAGATCAGGACACTTCCCAGCTTGTTGACTACTCAGCGGAAATAACATTTCCAGCCTGGGAAATGGAAACAGACCTGTAGCGTTTCTGAGGACCAATAAATACAAGCAGATTCTACCAGCTAAAGAGCTGCGTAAGAGCAATTCACACTGCACCGAGTTACTTTTTCTCTCATATGTAAATATTATTGCCAACCTTCTTGCAGAGAAATGGTGTGCATTCCCATTGCATACAATTACTCTGATTCCCAATGTAAATATGGATATTTACACATACAAAATGCTACGTAGCTGCCTACATGAATAAGAAGCAGGTCTAATCTCAACATCCAGACAAGACACTGTATATGTGAACCAAGGCTGGATAAAAACGGCCTTTTTTCCTTACACATGGCATTAACCAAAGAACACACGTAGCAACTAACCTAAAGGAGATGGCTGCCCACGTATGACTCCATTCTTGGTTCTCTCCTCCAGCTCCACAACTTCTTTGTAAATCAGTTCTGTAAATTAGCAGTTGTAGTGTTATCTGTAAAGTATTTCAAGCAAGCTAGAGAAGCAATTTCATCTGTAAAAAGAGAGCTACATTCTACAAGAGGAAAACTTCACTTATCAAACAGCAAAGCCACAAAGGAATGTATCAGACAGGGCAAGCAATGCCCATGCTTCAATTCCATTCTCCTTTAAAAACCATGGAACCACTTGAATGAATGGGACCAAGGTAGAAAATATGGACCAAAAACTTGCTGGCACATGCAGAACACAATAATTAATATTTTGCAGGCTTTTTACAATTATGTAGCTTAATGTTTCAGTCCAAGATAATCCATGGAGTAGCTACAGAATTTCCTTTCAGAAGATGAATTTCCTTCCATTCACTGAGAAAGGCCACTTCCAAGCCCATGTAGCCAATGTCTCCAGGGCCTGCCGTTCCACAAATACATGATTTCTCATTTTCCCCCATTTCTCCCAATTTTCCTCTCCCACCTATCTTTGGGACACTATGCAGCATAGGGAGCTGGTCTGGTTTCATGTCATTTTCAAAAGAGGCTGGTTATTATTGCTATTCAGGCGTTCTGGTCATAAATAAAGTTATTATGATTGACTATCAGTCTTTCTTCCAACTGACACTCAACCCAGAAAGCAGGGAAACGACTTGAGTTCCTTCCGGTGTGGATGGCCGCAGAGTGAAAAGCCCTCCCGCTGAAAGCAATGATGTTACAGGATAGGTGGCAGGTTGTCCACCTCCATTGTGCTACCCCCCTCCCCTTTCTCAACCTTGTAGTAGTCCTGTGAAAACTCTCCATCCATCCAGCATTCCACCACCACCCGGGTCATTGCTGCCTCTGCCTAAGTCCCTGGTTGGTCGATGTTTAAAATGCCACAATTCAGTGCTCCTCCTAACCCTCCTTCCTTGCATCTCTACTGGTATCTAACTCTGCTTTTGCTGAACACAGAAAACATTTATATCTCACCTTTCCATTCTTCTATTGTGTGCTCTCTTTCGTCTAATTGTTTGTCTGGTATCTTTGGAGGAGGCTGGGAACAGAAGAAAGGTACAATTTAGCTGAAGGAAACATGATGAACGAAACAACAGATGCAGCCAGTTTAATAACAGGTATGCAGTAAGCCTAGCTTAATAACTTCCTCAAGTGACAGGCACCACTGTGTAATTCTATGCCATTCAATCAGCAATCATTTAAAAAAACCAAGTTTGTGTGTGTGTGTGTGGGGGGGGTGTTAGCAAGCACACAAAATTTGGCTCTTTTACTCTTTTTCAGATAAGCCCCACCCCACCCCAGTTATACAGCAAAGGTATAGTTTCCGCCCTGAAGAGCCTCTGCAGCTCTGCCCCACCCGGCCCCGCCTTCCTCTTCTATCCCAGAGTCTCCTTCCCAGAGGCAAAGAGCCCAAAGTCCGGAGGGCCAAACTTACGGCTTCAGCTTCCGAGGGGTCATACCAGACGTTGATGTAAGGGTGCTGCAGAGCTTCATCCACCGAAATTCTTTTTGAGGCATCAATCACCAGCATTTTGGACAACAAATCTCTTGCCTGACTAGCTGCAAGAGCAATGTTTAATACAGAATATATTTAAACATTTTGGAAAGTGACATATAAAATAGGAAAAAACACAAACCGATTACACTGGTCAGTAGGAGCTGCAGTCCAATTTCTTAGGAGTGGCTGATTTAAGGCTCATTTAGATAGAGAAGAGGCCAGCCGGCCTCCAGAGAGAACAAAAGGAGCACAACTTTCCTTGGCTCCTGGAGATGTCCAGGGGAGAGAGGGGGGAAAGAGAAATCCCCTTCCTCATCAAAGTTGGTTGGGAAAAAAAACCCACCCTGGCAAATAAAGACTCTGCTCTTGCTGGGTGCCCAGCCTCAGAAGTAGCCCCCTGCCTTGCTTCCTTTCAGATGGAGGCAAAACAGCTGGATAATAGAGCTGCTGCTGCTGCTGCTTCTTCCTTCTCTCTGGCGGCTGCTGCTGCTGCTGCTGCTGCCAGGGCTCATGGCCAGGAGGACCAAAGTAAGCGCCCCCCCTCCCTCCCCACCCCCATCAGGTTCAGGCAGAATTTCCCGCCAGGGAACACCAGGGAGAGCTGAACTTGCTCTGAAATTCCAGGTGTGAACAAGACCAAGACCAGATCAAGGGGGAACATGGTCCTCATGATCTACAATTTTAAATTGGTTACAAACTTCTGATAATGAGACTGTAAAATAATAAAAAATGACATTATTAAAGACGCAAGACACACGATATTTGCCTATAAATTTTGTAATCTCTTAGCAGAACCCTATAGTTGGTGAAATTAAAAGGGAAAACTGAAATTTGAACTTACCACGAGGAGTCCTTCTGGTCAGCAAAGGGTGGACCTGATAGGACAGGAAAGAATTAACTCCTCTCCTCCTCAAGAAAGCAGGGCCAACAACAACAGAGCTTAGCTCCACCCCGAGAGGAGGAAACTCCTCAAAGAACTGGATTTCAGCTGTAATAAGCTATCACAAAATGTCCTCACAACCAAAGCTAGGGCTGAGAGGATTTATGGCAAGAGAACCTCTCTAAATCCTCACACACACACACACTCTGGGGGCAACCAAATATCCCTCATCCAAAAGGGGGAGGGATTTGTGGGTCTGCTCAGCATGACACCAGTGTCCTCTTCTTGATCAGTGGAGAAATGGAGCTGATAGGAAAGAGGTTTCAAAACAGTTTTCCCCTTGTCCCCAAAAAGGTCCCCCCAAACAGCACCAGGCAAAGCCCATGGTCAATCAAGGCTCCATAAAAGCGCGTCTCCAATTCTACCTGATAAGAGCCAGCTCACCCAAGACGGCGTACGTTCTGTCTTGCCAGGAATCCAACCTTTTATGCTGGGATTTTTCATTGAAGGGCTATGTTCTGAAGCTGGGATTCCAGGCTGAAAAAGAGCCAAAGGTGTGCACTGGGTTTCCCGCTAGAGGAAGTCAGGAAGAGTGGAAAAAAAGGGGGATCCGGAAAGGCGGGGGAGGCCTTGGGCAGAGGAGGAAGTGAAACAGGACCAAGATGACCCAAAGCTTGTGGAAGCAACCGCTGTGGTTCATGGATCCGTCCTGACTTCCAGGAAGTAGATTCCCAAGAACTGGATCATGGGCAAGAAAGAAACCATTAGGTGTAAGAGGATGTGGATGAATACAGCAAAAATTGTGTAATTGGAAAAGGAATGCTTTCAGAAAATTCTAAAAAGAAGCCAGTTAGAAGCCTGTAAGAGAGTCTTGTATTTGAGAGAAACTGGGAGACAAACACACTTGTAAGCTGCCATAGCAGAAGTAGAAAGAGCTCTAGCTCTCTCCAGCCTAATCATGTTTACACATATTTGTACTTATCGTTCATTTTTTAAAATCTTCTAAAAGTTGAACAGTAAGACTAGAATAGGCAACTGATAAAAAATTAATTTTATTTTTCCAGCCTTTCTCATTTTGATGAAAGCATGAATTAATTGCAAACATGTCATGCCACTATAACCTTATAATTTTTTTTTGCTAAAAAGATCTTTTGCTTTAAAAAAAGCTATTTTAGGGTGTATTAACATCCTACTGAGGCAATTATCCCACTCTGCTTTGGTCAGGTCCCATTTGGAATACTGTGTCCAGATATGCAATTGAAAAAAAACCTTATCAGCAAATTGGAAAGAACTATCCTGGTGGTTGTGGGCCCTGGAGGTTTTCCAGAAGAGACTGGATGGCTATTTGTCAGGAATGGTTTAGGGTCTTCTGCCATGGGCAAGGGGGTCAGACTAGAAGACCTCCAAAGTCCCTTTCAACCCTATTATTCTATGTTCCAAGATGATGAGGGACTGGACATTAACTCCTATGTGGAGCAGTTAAAGGAACTAAGTATATTTAGCTGACAAAAGAGGCAGTGGGATGAGACATGGGGAAATAATAGATTCAGGTATAATATTAAGAGGCGTTTGTGATAGTAAGACCAGTTAGCCAGCTGAACAGGCTACTTGCTTCATCTGGTGTCCCACTCTGCATCTACTCAAGTATACTGAGTGCCGGAGAGACCATCTGGCCTACAAGGAGGAGGACCAAGTAAAGACTGGAATAGAGGCATAGGAAGAGAAAGCCAGTGCATTAAAAAGAAATAATGGGCAAGACCTGACAGTGGCTAAGAGCAGAAAGGTTGAGGAAAGAGCCAGAGGGGCTAATTCTGGCTGCACAAGACCAAGCCTTAAGAAGAAATGCCTACAAAGCTAGAATTGAGAAGACAAGCTGGCCACATTTGCAAAGGAGCTGAAAAAACATTGTATCACCTGGTTAGCTGCTGCAAGAAGATCTGGCACAGATTGACTACAAAGAACAGCAGCACGACAAAGTAGCAACAGTGGTGCATTGGAATAGCTGCAAGAAATACCGTTTGCTTGAGAGCAAGAACTGGTGGGGCCACAAAATAGAGAAAGTAATAGAAAATGAAGAAGCTAAAGTTCTCTGGCCCTTTGGAACTCAGACAGACAAGCACCTGTCACGTAACACCCCAAATGTGACAACTGTCAATAGAGAAGCCAAAAAAGTCTGCCCAAGTGGACACGGCAGTGGCCAGGAGACAGCAGAATAGACGAGAAAGAACTGGAGAGAATTGCAAAATACCAAATACCTAGAAGTGGGAAAAGAAAGCAAAGATAGCCCCGATAGTAACAGGTGCAATCCCAAAGTATCTGGAACCCCACCTGAACCCCATCTGGCAAAAGGCAGCTTGAGGTGGAAGAGCTCGCACCCTGCACCGATCCCTTTCGCACCATCGAATGCCAACACTTCTCTATCCCAGGACTCAATAGGGGAATACAAACCCCAAACCCAGTCCAAACACCTGGCTGACTGTGTGTGGCGTGCCTGCCCTCCACTCTCAAATGGCAGCCCGACCTCCCCTTCTACCTGGCAGGATTTGGCACAGCGGCATCAGAGGCATTGCCTGGCCTCTGGGCCTGAGGGAAGACACCTTTGAAAAACCCACCCAGGCAGAAGAGCGGCTGGGAGAGGGGCGGGAGAGCGGCTCGCTCCCCTCCTCCTCCCTCCTGCGAAGCCAAGACGCTGCCAGCTCCACTCTCCCTGGCCCCAAGTGGTTTACCAATATAAACTTAGAAACCAAGAAGTGAGCCAGAAGCTCCCTTCGTTCATTCTTTCCTTGCTAAGGAATGACAAGAAATGACCCTTAACCCACCGATGGCCCGAGCAGTGAAGATCGGGATAAGGGCTACTTTTGTGGCAGCCATTCCAAAGAAACTGCCTTCTTCACACCCCTGGCACGAACAGGAGAAGAAGAATGGCTTCTTCTTTTTCTAACGTGGTAGATTGTTGGCTCTGCCTTCTCGGGCAAAATAAGACAATCCTCTCTTGTCCTGTCAACTCGCACCTCCACTGACCAAGAAACACCTATTGGCCACAACCCCTACATCAACTAAAGCATGAAAAAGGCCATAGTGGTCAGTGACCTAATCTAATTCTGGATCGCATCAGAGTTTATCGAACTCAAAAGGCGAAGGGAGAGAAAATGTAACTTTCCTTCTGTGACTGAATCCAACATACAAACTGTCTAAATGAGATTCTATAAATATTTTCACTGCCTAGTTTCTATTTAATATGAAACCATGATTGTGGCACCGTGGCTATTTGCAGGTGGTCTATAAGCTCGTCTTCAAATTGGAAATGACAGCTTGATGACATATCACACCACCTCTGCAACAGGAAGTCAGAAGCTGCTTCTGACAGGTCAAACACCATGCTCAAGGCATGCATAACGTGGCAGGGTTCAGCGCAAGCAGGAGCAGGAAGTAAATTTTTTGGCCTTCAGCTTTACAACTATTCTCGGGGAGGGGGTAGGCATGGTACTGGCTTTGCTAAGGTTCCCTTTAACAGCTCAAGTGCAAGAAAGGGCCCTGCCAGAGGTGGCCCTCTGCCCAGAAGGGATGTCACCTTCTTGCGAAAAGCCAGGCCTTGTTGTTGGCACGTGGAAAAAGGCAAGGTGCTGATGATTCTCTTTGCAGAGAATTGGGTCAACCTCTCCCTCTCTCCCTCTCACCCCTGCCTTAGCCCTTTTGTTGCCTTGGCTCCCTAGAGACATTTTGCTGCCTATCTCAAGCCCAGTTCTTGGTTGAGCAGATTTTGCTCCACAAATAGAAAGCGGGAGAAACCTGAAATCGCATGGAGCAACATGGAAAAGCTGTTCCTGAAGACAACCAATAGCTTCACAAGTCTTGGGGAATGGAAAAAGCAGTCTGACTGGCTAATTTCTGCCTACGGTTCTAGCGGCTGTCGGTGGCCAAGGAAAAAATACTTTAATTGGCCAGGATAATTTTTGGCATTCATGACATCAACAAAATAGAGAAATCTCCTTCAACAAAATACCATAGGCCACCAGTTCTATTTATTTACTTCTGCCATATTTGTAGTGACATGTAATAGTAAAATAATGTGAATGTGAGGAAAGTAGCATTTTCTTTTTTATAAACCAGAAACTCGTTTGCCTTCATCTATGAACTTTTGCTATTCTACAGTAAAGGTAAAACTGGGAATAGTCATATAAAACATATAAAAGATCTTCAGGGGAGCTAGTTATTTATAGGAGAATGAGAACATTTAACGAGTTAGATGTGATCCCAATACTTTAAAAATCCAATTGGATTGGAGCCTGCAATCCAATGCATCTTTTACTTATATTATTCCCAAGACGACATTTCAACATTTGCAGGAGAAAAATTTAACAGTATCTTACCTTTTAGTTTATTGTGGTCAGAATCAACTGGAAAGAGAACATCTGGAAAGAGTTTTTCAAAACTATAGCCAGCATATTTAGGCCTATTCTCCACATACGTCCTCACTGTTGGTTGCAGCTTCTTCATAAATTCGGGACAGGGTGTCCCTAGCTGTTCAATAACTTTATTCCACTGATCGATATCTGAAATCACGAAGCTAAGAAAATCTATGTATTTGGTGTTCAAACAAAGGTTATGTTAAAACTACCATTCGCTCAAAAAAAGTGGTGAGAAGAACAAGAAAAAAGAATTTTAGAGTTCCATAGCAATTCCACTCTTTAGTTTTGCTGGTCTACAAGAACAGATCCTCTCGACAAAAACCGAGTAAATTCATGTCTGGGATACAGAAATGTAAGTGTCATATATGAGCAACTCAAAAATAAACATTTGCAATTGGAAAATAAGAAACTCATCCATTCCTCACACATATCTGTAAAGGGGCTTCCCAATTTTAATTCAACAACAACAACAAACAGGAAAAAAATGCGATGAGAAGTTGTGTCTTTATTGAAAGTGTGCCATTAAAAAAGATAATAATCCTGGTGTTGGCAAATACTGAGCTGGCAGACTCAGTACACATATTTCTAGTTTGTTGTGCTCCTAAATAGTTAAAACAAGGGGTCCAGAATTGGTGATGAGGTTTGGGCCGGCTGGAGAACTTGGAAGATTTCAACAAACGTTCTGTCCCACCCAAGCAGGAGGCATTCCTATGAATCAACTGTGCTTTTGCCTCATTGCTGTTCCTCACGAAGGGCTGGGGGGAGGGGGGGGGTCAAGGCATGCGCTGCACGGCTTATGCCTGGTACAAGGCATCCCCACCTAACAACTGAAGATCAGGGTGGTTTTTTTTTCCCATTTGCCTGACATACCTTATGCAACTTAACTATGTTTTTATAAAGTTTTCAACTATTTAATAATTATCTGGAAGACAATTCTACTGATGTTAATATATAATCTCTCTCTATAAAATTTGTCCTTTTCCCTTAGCCAAGAATTATTTTAGGAAAGAAAATGTCCCCTACTAGACTATATGCTGTACTGTGGAGAGACATGAGATTTGTTGTACAAAATGTGTGTATTTTGTCAAAGATGAAGAGTCTTTGCTGAATGAGAAACAAGCATATAAACTTCCCACACCTATTGCCAAGATTAGTAGTCTCTATCCTAATTCGTAAAAAGGTGTATCTGATGCTGTCCATTCAAACTGCATCAACTTTTGGATATGTCAGTTTAAGTTGAAGAGTCTCTTGGAGATGTAATTATTTAATTTGTGACACCGACATTCAGAGGCGAATATTAGAATTCATGCATCTATTACAAATGATGATTAAAATAGCTGCTAACAGGCCTTTCAAACAGTCAAGAAGAATAAAATCCAGGGGAAGCATCTGAGGCACCTACACTTGGAGCAATCCCCCCCCCCCCCAGAAGAGGAGCAATCCAAACTATTTTCACATACAATATTAGCAAAATGTTGGACAGCAACATTAATAGAAAAGAAAGCCAAATACTTGAAAGTTTGGCTAGAATGCAAAGAAGTGAAGATGAAAATTATGTTGAGGCACAAAAACAGATTTCTCTGTAAATCCAAATATAGTTTAAGATCAAACTCAGACAAGGTATTCTTGGCTGACTGAACTCTTAATAAAAGACCATTTTTCTTGCATACTAAATTGTATGAAAAAATATTTATCAATAAAACTTATCAGGCCATTAAAATATCTAATGCTTTTGGTGTGTGTGTGTGTAAAACTTAATATTTGTGTTAAAAAAAAAAACGGTAGAGAAGATTTGTCTGCTCAGATTTCTGTTCAAGGCCCCAGGAAGGATACGGTCTGTGCCAGGAAATAAAACACCACCTTTGATCATTTCTCCCATGATGCACCCCACTGACCAAATGTCAACTGAAATCAAAATGCAATGACATTAACTGAGTGGAAGGAAACAAAAAAGGGAGTTTGAGAAGGAAACACATAAACAAAACGGCCAAGGACAATGAAGAAGGAGGCAGGAGGAACGTAAATGGATAAAAATGTGCCACCATCCCAGTGGAGACTATTTCCTACTGCTAGATGCAGCCTTAACAGAATCAATTTCTAATTTTTATATTTATCAGAAATAAATATTAGGGCTTTAACAAACACTGTGTCAAACTTATATCCCAAGAAGGAACATTAAAAAAAAAAAAAAAGAGGGGGAGAGAAGACAGCTACCAGAAGAAATTAATTACCAAAAATTCATCCCGCTGCAGAAGCACAAGGATACAGTCCCTTCCTGGAAAGAGGATTTTGTGGCAAACCATTTCTCCCATAATGCACCCAACAGACCATAAATCCACTATGTTTGTAGCACAAAAAGAAGAAGCAAAGCAAACTGTCACTGGAAATTAAAAGAAGCAGCAGGACATGACTGCATCTTACGGCAAAGAAAGCATTAACAAAAGGGAACAAGGAATCATGAGATCAAGGTGTGAATGTATTTCCAGAACATACATAGGACTCCCACAGCAAAAACACCTTCTGTGCAAGGAAAACAGAAGGAGAGAGACTGCTGTGGGATAAGGATCTTGCACTGATCCTCTTTTGCATACGTTACATTTCTTTTAGAATAAATTCTAACACTTTCAGAATTCTTGCATTATAATCTACCTCAAATAAAAGATAAATAGTAAGAAACTGAATTATTTAAGAAAGCTAATACAGAAGAAGCACAAATTTTATTAGCAATGAGAATCAATAATTGGCTGCTTAAAAATTAATAAACTAAAATTAGTGTCAAAAATTGAGGTTTTATGTAGAAAGATGATCATTTTTTAAAGAGAAGTGGCAGTGTGGGTATGTTGCCCCTCCTCAAATACACTGCGCTATCAGTGTACTGTATTTTTGGGATCCAATCTTGCTATTGGAAGCAAAGGGTGATGGCTCCCCTGATGGCACACCTGGCTGGGTCTCGGCTCAGAAGCTAAGCTGGGTCAGGTCAAGTTAGCACATCAACGGGACGCTCCCCCCTCCAGGGCTGGAGTGGGAAGTGAGAAAGCCTCCTGGGAGAAGGCGATAATGAGCCACTTCCACCATGTGCCAAGAAACTGAGCTGAAGGAAATTTTACTTTCATTTTTCTTACACTGAGATAAGCAACCATGTTCCTGTTCAGAAGACTGTTCAAAAGTGCTCTTGGTTTACACACAAATAGTGTGTGTGGAAAGACTGTGAGCAATTGCCTTGAGTCAATTGTAGCTCCCTGGGTCCACAGTTTTCTTGGCAACAAAACCAAAATAGTTTGCCATTCCTTCTTCAACTTTCTAATCTAGAATCCAGCCCTGGGAATCCCTGGCGTTTCCCTTTCAAGCACTAACCAGATCCCTCCCTGCTTAGCCCTTTGGGGATCAGCCACGGAGATCCAAATGCATCTACAGAAAAACTATTTGGCTTTAGGCCGAAGGAACAGGAAGGGTTAGAGCAAGGATAGGGCAATCCACCAAGACCCCTCTCAGTATTTATACAATTCCTTGGACAGAAATCCTTTGGGGACCAGGAAAGTGTTCTAATATATTATAACTTACTTACCTATTAGAAGTATTCCTACACTGTATTTTATCAAAAGAAAATTCCTTTCAGTAAAGTAAAAAGAACAAAATTGCAGACAAACAAGATGAAAGCAAACAATTAGAGAATACCAGAGACCCTAATCCTTCCAATACTATATTTTGTAATCTGTCTCGTGCAAAGTGCACTCAATCCTCACTTCACTGAGCTCATCAAGGAAAACACTGCAGTGTGTGTTATTAAAATCAGCTTAGAGATCAAGCAACGGCTGTAAAAATGGTAGCACTTAATCATGGAGTAGATGACCAACTTGGCCTGTATTTCAGTATTTTGCAAGTATGTCTCCATGGTTTATAAAAGCACTGTTAGCAGAGTAATCATCCTACTAACCCTCAGAAGTATTCAAAAGGGCTCCACTGGATAACTAGAGTGACAATAAGTCAATCTATTTGACTATTCTCATCGTTAAGCAACAGTCAAGACTCCATGGTCCAATGTGTGTGTGTGTGTGTGTGTGCATGCGCGCGCCAGATGGACCCTGTAAGGAGTCTTCTGCCACCGATACCTCAGCCATTCTCTTTTCCTTTTCCCTCTCTGCATATGTAGTATTTAAATCTGTTTTAGAAACCATCTTGAAAGTTTTGCTTTGAAGAGGAAGGTAGTAATAAAGAATATTTGTAGCTCAGGGTTGAAATGAGGGGTCCTTGCTGCTCTCTGAGATTGCTTGTTTTCTTGCAGACGTTTCATTATTCTTAACTAGCAGTAGCTGAAAAAGCACCAAGGACCTCTCAGAGTAAGGTAGGTTTGTTTAAAATAAAATATATTAGCACAGATATTACGAAAATATTTATAAATTATAATTTATTATAATTTATAATTTCTTCTTCTAGGATTGATATTTAAAAGTTTACATTATTTGTATGAGTAAATATAAAATATATGTATGTATAAATATCAACTTCAATGGGATATATGGAACATTAAAGTATTATTCACTTAAGAGTTTAAAGCAAAGCAAAGCTTCCTAATATCAAAGTTTTTAATAAACACAACAGATCATCACATGCAATAATTGCAATAATTCATTTGTTTTGAAGCTTACCTCCAACACTGTAAACAATGTGAATTAGCACTCAACTTCACCATGAATATATATCCTTTTATGAGCCCTAGTACAAACAGAGACATCTTCCCCTCATTCCTTCAACCCACAACAATGGCACTGTATCAAAAGTAATTTTTTTGTAGCTATGAAAGCAGGGAAAGCTCAAAGGCAGCACGTGAAATAAAAAGTTCCCTTATCCTGTGTGTCTGTCCCTTGTAATGGACCGATAAAATAAAATAATGGATGGAGTAATTTTCCTCTTCTATCCTTGTTTCAAAATGGGCAGTGTTAACTGTAGTGCTAACCAAATCCTGTTCAGCTGCCCGATATGGTAGGCAGGGGCAGCAGCTGACCTGCTCGCTCGCCTGCAGGAGCCATGGGGACAGCCCCCACCCGTCACGGCGTCAGAGGATCTGCTTAATCATGGCAACCAAAAACGCCGTCATGGCAGTCACTAAGCAGAACCGTCACGTGACCCTGCACTTAGCAGACATGGCAGGCCCAGTTGCTGTCATTAAGCAAGGACTTCCTGCGCATAGTTAAGCTTAATTTCAGCCACTTTATAGAACTAAAAGTTATTTTTCACATTTGAAGAATATAGAAACTAAGAAAATAAGCACTGTTGTCCCAACACCATCAACGTAGCATTTCCTAAGGTGCTTCCAACACGAAACACTGAGACAAACACAAGGCACATTCTGATAACGCATTAGGTTTTAACAGCTAAATAAAACATAAAATGAAGCACGTGAAAAGATGAGAGAGAAATCCAAGGAATGGAATTCTAAAAGACGCTGTCTAGGAACCGAAATGTGAGACTCCTAACCGTTTTCTTTGTATCCCATTCCAAGGATGACTTCTGGTGCTCGGTAGTAGCGCGTCACGACGTAAGGAGTCATCATGAAGCTGGTCCCGGCCGTTCTGGCCAGCCCAAAATCTAGAATCTTCAGCGTGCAGTCGGCTTTCACCACAATATTGCTAGGTTTTAAATCCTTTGAAGAGAAAGATGTGAAATAGGAGATCTCCTCCAAGGAATATCAAAAGCAGGGTACAAAAAAAAAAAAAAAATCAGCTCAACAACTACAACTGCGCTCAGCAGCATCTCTATGAAAATAGCACAAAATGTACTCCTCTTTAATAAGAGGTTAACCTTGTGCAGGTTATTACATATGTTATTCTTTTAGCACTCGGAGGGAAAATACACAGCTCTGAAATTTGCAGGGAGGGCCGTTGCTGGCATTGGCCCTTCCAGGATGAGATGTAACACCCTTTGCATTTTTCATTTAATAAGGAACAGGGATTAGTCATGAACTGCTTCCAAAGTGACTCTACACAGTAGTCCTTTCCTACTCTCCAGAAAATAAATTCAACACGTTTGAGCTAATTGAGGGAAATTATGCAAAAAAGTAAAGTCTTCCTCCAGTGGAGTTCAATTCCTGGGTTAGCCTACCCAGTTAAACCAGACAGAAAACAGGACGAGATGAACTCATTCTATTTTATTATAAGGGGACCCTAACAGAATCTTGCAAGCCTGAAAGTTCAGACTTCCTGCCACCACTTTCAGTTGGCTTGATCCATACGGGTGGGCTTTCTTTCTCAGTTTCTTTCTTTGACCATTAACCCACTTGAGGCTCCTGCAAATCTTGTCTGATTGTGTCCTAAGTAGCCTCTCTTCCCCCAAAGTCATCCACGCATTCTATTGTTATTTTTCTGCCTTTCCTCCATGATCCTTTTCAGAATTTCCAGTCAAGTGTCTTTATAGGGCACAGCCCTAATATTCCCTGATCATCTCATCCAAACGCTTAATCGGATCCAACCCTGCTTAGCTTTTCCAAGACCACCTCTGGTTGGCTATGCACCACCTCCTTCTGGGAACTGCACAAACAGCAGAATTCTTGGACATTTTTAATACAGAAGACAGATGAAATGTGCTTTTTTCACAGCAGAGGCACCATTAAATCCAGAATATTTAGTGATTAAAAAGCATCCATCTTAGAATGCAGTCATATTCACCATGCCCAGACTTAAATTGTATCGAGAAGATGATTTAAGAATAAATCCAGTTAATTAAGAGCAAGTGACACAATTCCTGGTCAAGCGTTATATTTGAGAGGAAGCTTGTAAAATTGGACCAGATGTTCTTTCAAGTATATTAATATCTGCTTAGTTTAATAAAGAAAAAAAAAATCACACGACACATAAAATGACAGAAATGATCTCACTAACCCTATGTATGATTCCAGCTGAGTGGAGATGCTTGATGCCGCACAACATCTGATACAGCAAGTAGGACATCCGTTCGTGGTCAAGCTCCATCTGGATGACTTGGCAGAGGTTGGCATCCATGAGCTCCATCACTATGTAACTTTGGAGGGGAGGGGAGGGGAAACAGGCTGTGAAGTCACGGCAGAAGGTCTCATCGTATCGTGAGTTGTGCGTTATTATGGTTAACACAGGCTTCCCAAAATTCATACTTACACATCTTGGAATTCTTCCAGTGACTTCTGTGGAGTGAACACGTTTAACAGACCAATTATCTATGAAGAAGAAAAAAGGTACAGTAATAAGCACACAATTTTTGATTATAATTTATATAAAAAGTAAAAAATAAGCTGCAAAACTGGAGAATCTGATTAACTTAGTCTTAAAGCACTAAAATCTCTATATTGTTTGCTAATTTACACCTAGGTTACAATACCGATCAATTTAATCCCTACTGTTGAAAATGCCCAGATTTAGAATTTGATGGTCTACAATGGAAAGAGAAAATCCTTCTCGAATAGAGTTAGTGCAAAATAAACTTGAATAAGCAAACCATAAAACAAGAAAACAACTCAGATGACAGGTGTATGGTTGTGAGAAAAATAATACCTAAAAAGAACCAGTGGATTATGCAGGCAAATCTGAGCCCCCCCCCCTCTCTTCCTTAACTATGCACAATTTCTAAAACATACAGAAGCTAAGAGAAAATAATTCAACTGACTCCCAATTTAACTTATTGCCAGGTATAAATGTATACAGCTATATAATATCCACCCAGACAAAAGAGATACGATCTTTGAAAAATATTCCTGTATGTAGCCTAGGGTTTCCCCCATGCAAATTAAAATGGCTGTCCACTGCAGGATTCTAGTTAATTATTCTGTTTTTCTAGGAAATCAGAAAGTTCAGGGCTGAGAAATCATTCACTCTGGCCATATGTGAAGCCAAAAGAAAAATTTTAAAACCACCTATCTTTTCTCACCTAGTGAATAATGAACTAGCTAGTGAACATGGCAGTTCTGCAACCAGATAGGAAGCAGGGAGGAGAGTCAAACTCATGCCCTCCTTCCCAGAGACAGACTTTAGCTCAATCGCTGTCTCTCTCTCTCTCTCAACCCATTCTACTAAGGACTGCATGCGAATAAAACAAGGGGAGACCTGATGGAACGACTTTAGGCTTCAACAAAAAAGGCAGATTTTCAATAAACCAATTTAAATTATAAACCCAATACGTCCCTGTAACAGTTATACATTGTGGTTTAGTCTTTTTAATTTATCTTTACCCTTGAATGGCAAAGACAGTCAAAAAATCACTTTCTAAAGGACAACTTTGATATTAGCTTTAAGTCTGCACAAATAGACTTACATTTTTGTGGTTTACACACTTCATGAGGACCAGTTCTCGATAGGCTCTTTTAGCATGTGTTTGATTTTGAAACGGTCGGCTGAGTTTCTTGATTGCAACATTTCTTTCAAGAAGAGCATCATAAGCTGCACTGTGAATAAAAGAAAACTGCCATCGCTCACAAGCATGCAACCAGGCGCCGCCAGAAATGGATTCAAAAAAGGTACTTATCAAAATTATATTAGCAGTACATAATTTCAGTTTAGGTGAGATGACAGAATTCAATAAGGGGATACACAAGAGTTGAAGCATGAATTTTAGGCATGAACCTAACCGGAAATCTGGAGCCAGATCAGGCAGAATAAATTCTACACTTACTACAATATAATCTATTACTATTTTTGTTCTTCTCCAGAGGAGTGAGTACAGAGACAGGGTCTCTTCTATGGGACTAAATGATTCTGATTTTTTCCAGCAAATAGAGACCGTCTCTTCTTCAATCAAGGGCTTCAATTCAACATGGCTGCTGCCATCTACCTTTTTCTCCACTGAAAAGTAACACTTAAAGAATTTAACAGCATGAACCACCGTGTTGAAGCACCATCTGGAATTAAAAGCAACTTCATGTGAAAAAAACAACAACCTTGGAATGAAAGGCCACATAACAAAGAATCTTCTCTCTTTTCCTGAGTCCACAGAGGCCCATGAGCAACCTCCCATGGACCAGTGATATCCCATCTGTCAGGAAACAGGCTGAAGTTTCCTCTTCTTTATTGCTTCCCATCTGAAACTCTGATTCTATCCAAGAAGCTCCTTTGTCTGATGGAGAAATTGGGTTGGGGTGGGGGGAATTCCTCTCTTCCAGGGAAGGCTAGAAGATAATTGCACAAGAAGGGTGGGGAAAAGACTGTTTCACTCTTCTGAAGCAGGGGTGATGTTTGGTCCAAGAAGAGGATCAAAATGATGGCAGCATGTTGGATGAAAGGGACCTGAAAGCCAGAATAAAAGCTGGACACTTTTACAGCAAGCAGGGATTTGATCCTATATAGACTACTTCTTCCTAGAAAGGAAATCGACACTATTCCATCTTTGATTGTCTTCTCTTCTTCAATAAAGAGATTCTTTCGCTGAGAAAAATGCCTTACCATACTATCCCCTGTGCACCTGAACCAATCGGCTTCAGATTCTGGTATCGCTTTAATACGGTGAAAGTAGAATCTCCAATTTCAACACTGTAGAAGTTATTTTCACGCTTGCTTCTGCTCATGATGCCTCCAGTTGAAGAGCTTAAGCTAAAAGCTTAACCTGCAACACATAAATCAACATTTTCCAGATTCACATAAAATGGCACATTATCCTATTGTGCCTTCCTTCACTACATAAATGAAAGAATGCTACTAAATAACATGTAGGAGCTGCAGGTACATACTGTTGGTAGTACATACTAATGGTTTACATTAATTAGGTAATGAGAAGAATTATTTTCTGTTCAACTCCAAGACAATTTGGCTTTCATTTCTAAGCCAATCTGAGTTAAATTGCACTTTCACATGAATGATTCTACAATCCCAACCTGTCGTTCCTACATCCATGGAGTCATGTCAAGAATTTATGAGTATGCAACCTGATTTTGCAACCAATCATCTGTGACAGTCCCACAAAGCAACAATGCAGAAAAAACAAGACCGCCTCCCAGTTCTACCCTATCCAGAGGCAGCTGACCCCAAATTGCTTAGCAAAAAAAAAGGGTGGGTGGGGGAACCAAACTCCCTACTGAATATTTTCAAGCATCTTCAAAAGCCTCTTGTCCCACATCACCATTTCAAATTATATCGTGTTGGAAAAGGCCATTTAGCCTAATATCATGCTCAGTATGGGAATCCAAATTAAGGCATTCCTGACAGATAAATTATGTTTTTGGTTGTATACAGACAGTGAGAGGAAAGGAATCTACCAAATTCCTTAATTGGCTGCACTGCTCTTACCATTAGTGATTCTTCTTCTTTTCTAAAATTCAACCTGAATCAACCTTCCTGTAGCTTAAATCCATTATTCCAAGTCCTGCATTCTGAAATGATAAAAAAAGAAGTCTCAGTCTTCTTCAATATGACAACTCCATTCAGAGATCTAATGAGTGCTATCATCTCTAATCAGCCCTCCTTGGAATTGCTTTTAACCCCTTAAGTGTGGTGTCCAGACTCCCAAACTTCTACCGTGCAGCCTAAAACTACACTGATCTTTAAAGTGCTCGTTCATATTCAATTTGCAATCAGCTTCTATTCTGAGATCTTTTTCACAAATAGTCTCAGCAAGGCAGGCACACCTCATTCTAGACTGTGCATTTAATTTGTAGACAAAACCTGGAGGGAATTGCAAAGGACACAGAAATCACTGTTACTTTCAGCTCACTTGTCTCATCCATCAAGATTATTTTGAATCTGGCTTCTGTTTTTTTACAATACTAGCTAAGCCACCCAATTCTGTATCGTATGCAAACTGATAAACCTTTAACTCTTCACCTATGTTAACAATATAAGTATTGGAGAACAGAGGACCCAGGGTTCATCCATGGGGCATTCTCCTTAACGTCTCCTCCAATATTGTATTTATTTACCTGTTTTAGATCATTTGACATCCTTTCTTTACTGATAATTGTCCCCTCCGGGTAAGAATTAAAGGAATTACGTTGTACATTTACGTCTCTGTCATGCTTAGATAATGGGAAGCCAGTGGTCCCACTGGCGTTTCTGCTTTGTGCTAAAGAGTCAGGAAAGGGCAAGGGTGAATGGCTTTTGGAAGGGAAGCCCTGGGCATGACTCAGGTCAGGCCGCCTCAGTTTAGGGAGCCACTCTCCCCTGGAAATTCGACTCTGGAACCAACTCTGAGACCGACTTCAGGATCGACGTGCTTAACATTATTTTCATCCCCCTAAACCGCCGTAAGCCACGCTCTCAGCTACGCATTCGTAGATTGCATTGATTTCAAAATAAATAGTAGAAATTATTTAATCCATCATTTATGTTTTAGGCCAAGAGGCCCAAAAGGTTATTCAATTAAATCTGCATCTCCATCATTTTGCTGCATGGATTTCTTTTTAATTTCAAAATATGACTTTAAAAATAACGAGGACTTCATCTCGAGCGAAGGAAGCCCGCCTGCTCCAAGCCCGGAGCCGCCGCCGCCCCCCCCCCCACCACTCCCCCGGCCCCGAGACGCGGTTTCCATCCGCTCAGC
Organism: Pantherophis guttatus; assembly: GCF_059756535.1. Lineage (NCBI taxonomy): Eukaryota > Metazoa > Chordata > Lepidosauria > Squamata > Colubridae > Pantherophis > Pantherophis guttatus. The sequence goes on from NC_142067.1 coordinate 131,643,097, forward strand.
GCCTCCTCCGCTCTGCACCTGTCCGGCCGCCGCCACCCCGCCCCAGCCCGGCCCCGAAGGAAGGAGGCAAAGGCCGCCGGGGTGGCCAAAGGGCAGCTGGGCTGACGGAGTGGGGCCCTCGGGCGGCGGGACGGTTGACGAGACGGAGGTGGCATCCCGAAGCCGCCGCCGCCGCCGCCTCTCCGCTCCTCACCTTGGCCGACCACCTCGCCCACTTCCGACAGGCCGAGCTCCCGCCTCGCTCGGCCTAGCGCTCCGGCCACGGGCCCAGCAGCCCCCGGGTGCTCAGGTGCACCGCTCGCCGCCTCCGCGCCCTCCGGGTCGGCGCCGACAGGAAGGAAGGCAGGAAGGAGCCGCCGCTGCCGTCGATGCGGCCTCTCTGGCCGCCGCCTCTCCTCTTCCCCGCGGAAGCCACTCCGCCCCCGGCCCCGCCCCTTCCTCCTCCTCCTCCTCCCCCTCCTCCCTTCCCGGCCACCTGGAGCGCCAGCCAGCCAGCAGGCCCGCCCGCCCACCCGCCTGACGTGATCGCGCGCCGCCTGCGCCTGCGCCCGCCCCTGCCGCTGCGCCGCCCTCGCCTTCCGCAGGAAGGAGTTGGGGGGGGGGGGGATGTCTCCGCGAGCTCCGCCTGTGCGGGAGCGGTGTTGGGGGGGGGGGGGTTTCGGCCTGCAGGCCTCTCCGCTAGTAGCAGGGGACTCGGGCGGCCCCTAGGAAGAGGGAGTGCAGGTTGGGTGAAAGCCGGCACAAAAACAGCAACCGCAGGAGGGAGTCCCGGTCACTTAAACGTGAGCCAGCGGTGTGAGGCAGCAGCCAAAAAAACTAATACACTCCTTGGTTGTATAAACAGAGGCAAAGGATCAAAATCACGTGAAGTATCAGTACCGGCGGTGAAATGCTCCCGGTTCGGACCGGATCGCCCGATCCGGTAGCGATGGCGGCCGGTGGTTCGGAGAACCGGCAGCAAAAATCCCTGCAACCCCTCCCCCCACCCCATGCCCAGCTCAGCCGCAGGATCATCAGAGGCTTTTTTTTTTTTTAACTTTTAAAAGCATTTTTTCTACAACCCCTTCCCACGAAAAAATGCTTTTAGAAGTTAAAAAAAAAAGCCTCTGATGATCACGCGGCTCAGCTGGGATCCTCAGAGGCTTTTCTGCAACCTCCTGGCCAAAGAGGTGATAAAAAAAATGCTTTGAAAAGTCTCTGACGATCCCAGCTGAGTTGCCTGATCGGCAGAGGCTTTTCAAAGCATTAGAAAAAATGCTTTGAAAAGTTTAAAAAAAAAAAGTTGGCCAAGCCCACCCAGTCACATTACCCCCCCACCAAGCCACCCCCACAGAACCGGTAGTAACAAATTTTACATTTCACCCCTGATTAGTACCTCTTTATACATAAGGCTATACCTGGAATCCTGCATCCAGTTTTGGTCCCCACATTGCAAAAAAGATGTTGAGACTTTGGAAGAAGTGTAGACAAGAGCTGCTCAGATGATTAAAGGCCTGGAAAATAAAACATGAAGACCGGTTGCAGGAAATGGGGATGGCCAGTCTATAGAAAAGATGGACCAGGGGGACATATTAGCAGTATTCCAGTATTTGAGGGGCTGCCACAAAGAGGAGGGGGTCAGCCTATTCTCCAAAGCACCAGAAGGCAAGGCAAGCAACGGATGGAAACTCACCAAGGAGAGAAGCAACCTAGAACTAAGGAGATACTTTCTGAAGGGGAGGACAATCAACAAGTGGAAGAAGCTTCCCTCCAGAAGTTGTAGGTGCTTCATCACTGGGGGTTTTTAAGGAAAGATTGGATAGCAAGCTGTCTGAAATGGTATAGGGTGGTTTTGGTGAACCTTTTCGGCACCAAGTGCTGAAACAGGAGTGCATGCACGGGGGGGGGGGGAGCACCAGAAACTGGAAGAGCAGCTCCCTGGCGCACATGCGTGGGAGCGCAGGAAACGGGAAGAGCAGTTCCCCAGCGTGCATGCACACACCGGGAAGCTGAGCTTCCGGTTTCTGGTATGCGCATGCCATAGGTTCACCATCACGGGTATAGGGTCTCCTGCTTGAGCACGGGGTTGGACTAGAAAATCTCCAAGGTTCCTTCCGATTCTATTCTGATGTGGCTCTGCAGAATCTGGGCTGGGCGGACCAAGCCAGAAAAAGCAAGATTTTCCCCAATGTCGATTTAAAAAACACAGGTGGAAGTCCTGTTTGCACCTGATGGATTTCTATAAGAGATTCTTATGAAAGATTTTTTTTAAAAAAGGAGAACATGAATATTCAATTATTCTCTCTACCATCCTTGATTTGAAACCTGAGCTTTTGTACAATATTCTGGGTATGACCTCAGTGGAATGGAGGATAAAATCGGCTTCTCTTGATTTTGACACTATATTTCTGCGGGTACAATGTTGTAAGCCAGGGGTGTCAAACTCAAGGCCCACGGGTCGGATCCAGCCTGCAGGGTGCTTAGATCTGGCCTGCGGGGCCACCCTGGAAACAGCAAAGTACTGACCTACGGTGCCTCTGCCAACGAAAATGGAGCCTGGGAGGGCCAAGCTCCATTTTCGCTGGCAGAGGGTTGCAGGAGGCTGTCGCAGCCGAAAACGGAGCATGGGAGGGCTGTTCATGGCTGTCATGAGCTCCACTTTCACTGGCAGAGTGCTAGCGAAACAAACTACTAGCAAAAGTGGTATTTGATCACATGAGTGACGTTGAACTGGCCATGCCCACCCTGGCCATGGCCCCCTGATCCTCCCATGGTCAAACACAACCCTGATGCGGCGCTCAATGAAATCTAATTTGACACCCCTCTTGTAAGCTGCCCAGACTTAGTCAGAGCTGTCAGCTAGGTAGCTACAAAAATTAGTTTCATAAATACAGTTGTGCTCATATAAGTTTACATACCCTGGCAGAATTTATGATTTCCTGGCCATTTTTCAGAGAATATGAATGATATCACTCATGGTTAGTGTTTGGCTGAAGCCCTTTATTTTCAATCAACTGTGTTTACTCTTTTTCAATCATAATGACAACAGAAGCTACCCAAATGACCCTGCTCACAAGTTTACATACCCCAGTGATTGTGGCCAGATAACATGCACACATGTTGACACAAAGGGGTGTGAATGGCCATTACAGGTAACCATCCTCACCTGTGATCTGTTTGCATGTAATTAGTGTGTGTGTATAAAAGGTCAATGAGTTTCTGGCCTCCTGACAGACCCTTGCATCCTTCATCCAGTGCTGCACTGACGTTTCTGAATTCTGAGTCATAGGGAAAGCAAAAGAACTGTCAAAGGATCTTTGGTAAAAGGTAGTTGAACTGTATAAAACAGGAAAGGGATATAAAAAGATATCCAAGGGATTGAGAATGCCAATCAGCAGTGTTCAAACTCTAATCAAGAAGTGGAAAATGAGGGGTTCTGTTGAAACCAAACCACGGTCAGGTAGACCAACTAAACTTTCAGCCACAGCTGCCAGGAAAATTGTTCGGGATGCAAAGAAAAACCCACAAATAACTTCAGGTGAAATACAGGACTCTCTGAAAACATGTGGCTGTTGCAAGATGCACAATAAGGAGGCACTGGAAGAAAGATGGGCTGCATGGTCGAGTCGCCAGAAGAAAGCCATTACTACACAAATGCCACAAAGTATCCCGCTTACAATATGCCAAACAGCACAGAGGCAAGCCTCAAACTTTCTGGCACAGTCATTTGGAGTGATGAGACTAAATTTGAGCTTTTCGGCCACAACCATAAATGCTACATTTGGAGAGGAGTCAACAAGGCCTATGATGAAAAGTGCATCATTCCTACTGTGAAACACGGAGATGGATCGCTGATGTTTTGGGGATGTGTGAGCTACAAAGGCACAGGACATTTGGTCAGAATTGATGGCACGATGAATGCCGTATATTATCAAAAGATACTGGAGGACAATTTGTATTCATCAGCCCGGAAGCTGCACATGGGACGTACTTGGACATTAGGACATGACAATGATCCTAAACACAAGGCCAAGTCACCCTGTCATTGGCTACAGCAGAATAAAGTGAAGGTTCTGGAGTGGCCAGCTCAATCTCCTGACCTCAATATCATTGAGCCACTCTGGGGAGATCTCAAACATGCAGTTCATGCAAGACAGCCCAAGAATTTACAGGACCTGGAGGCTTTTTGCCAGGAAGAATGGGCAGCTTTACCATCTGAGAAGATAAAGAGCCTCATCCACACATACCACAAAAGACTTCAAGCTGTCATTGATGTTAAAGAGGGCAATACACCCTATTAAGAACTGGGGTATGTAAACTTGTGATCAGGGTCATTTGGGTAGATTTTGTTATCATTATGATTGAAAAAGAGTAAACAGTTGATTGATAATAAATGGCTTCAGCCAAACACTAACCATGAGTGAAAGAAAAGTTTTCGTGTTATCGTTCATATTCTCTGAAAAATGGCCAAGAAATCATAAATTCTGCCCGGGTATGTAAACTTATGAGCACAACTGTATATACATAAATATAGTTTAGGATTGCAATTCCTTTTTCTGCAGCCATTTTACATTGTGGACTGGTGTTCAGTTTATGATCTAGCAAAATACCCAGGATCTTTTCACATGCACAGTGGTACCACTTCCTGCTATGGTGCCCTGGACAGCTCTGCATTTCTTCTTACTGAGGTTCATCTTCCTGATTTCTGCCCATGCTTCAAGCTTGTCAAGATCCCACTAAATCGTGCTTACGATTTGCTACCTTAACTGTGTTATCTGCAAGTATGATCATGATCATCTTATTTTCTAACTCCTCATTCAAGTCATTCATAGATAGGTTGGTCCAAACAATGTTGTTAGCAAACAAATATTGACAACCTGTTACATCTGATAGATGGCATTTGTCCCTTAACACAACATAGGTTTAAAAAATCATCTTCATAATCAGTTGGTTCAAAGTCACTATCTCTGCTTCCATCCAGTTTTTCCATAAATCACTTTAGCATGGGAAAAAGAGTTGAATCTTATTTTTTTTTACATTATATTCATAACTTTCTAACTAAGATAATTATTTCCAGAGTTTTAATATTTTTACATCCTAATACTGTCCATCCAACCAAAGGTGCTATATATGCATATTCCAAAATTGCCCAAATCAGAAAATTAAACCAAATTTATTTAATAATTGACAATAGGTAAGCAAGATTATATAATTTCAAATTTTGAAAACTGAATCCTGCCTCATTAATTAATAATTGCATTTCCTGTGAAGATATTTTCTGAATCGAAGAATCCCATGGATTTTTATAAACAAAGAATTTATTTTCTGAAAACATTTTCCAAATATATGAAGTGGAATTCCCTCACAATATAAATAAATCGATGAATAATGATAAGATTTCCTATAGACGTAGAGTTTGTATATAACCGTGATGAAATATGGGACTCATTTATACAAGATACAGTAAAAGTTAAAATATGATTGTTACAGAAATATATTAGAAATATATACCGTGTTTCCCCAAAAATAAGACCCTGTCTTATATTTTTTTGAACCCTGAAATAAGTTCTTGTCCTTATTGCCATGCTCTCAAAAGCCCGATTGGGCTTATTATCAGGGGATGTCTTATTTTGGGGAAAACAGGGTATATGTACCTGAATAATATTTGCATTAGATAATTATATAGAGAATTGTAGTTGTTTCCTGTTAAAATAATTTATCATACAATATTTTCTGCTCTTTGTATTTCCTTTTTGTTAAAGTGCTTTTTTGTTATTAATTTAAAAGCAATAAAAATAATTAAAATGTCATAAATATGTTGAAGAGAACCAGGCCTTGAACACAGCTCTATTGTGCATCACTCAGTACTTCGTCCCAACCCCTGGAAGGACCCGTTGGCATCTGTTCAGTGGCATGACTGCCCAAGCAATATTTAGTGTTATTTACTGCATCCCTCAATATTTAGAAAGCTTTTGGAACTTCAGCCTTAGTTCATCAGACTTGTGCTTATTTTGTTATTGCCCCCCATTGTAAAGCCTTTCACTTAATGTCTCTGTAATTTTGGGCAGCCACTTTGGTTAAAGGCACCAGGCTAGAAACTGGAAAGTTCTAGCCCCCTTAGGCCCAGAGCCAGTTGGGACCTCTCTCTCAACCCTAGGAAAAAGGAGGGGAAACCACTTCTGAATTCTTCCCAAGAAAACTGCAGGGACTTGTCCAGTCAATTACCACCAGGAGTCAACATAGAAAAAAGAGAGGGTTTTGACCGTGGATTAAAGAGCCAATCTTTGAATACAGAATTATAGCAAAGGCTAAACTGTGCTTTGCAGTTTCCAAAGTCCTGGATAGAAAAGTGCCGCCTGAACCCAGGTGAGGTCACAGAGGCCCAGGGTTCTACCTCGCAGTATGGCAGTTGGAAAGCCAGCTCCAAGGATCTCGTGAAGGCTCAGAGCATCCGGTCATCCTATGGGTACTATGAACTAGCACAAATGCAGTATATTGAGGGTTGGTTTTTGTTCTCTTGTTTGGATCTGAATTAAATTCCTGAAGATTAAATGAGCTTCTGCCTTATCTATAGATCATGGTGTTGATGTGTATTGCCTTGGAGAACAAAAATTCCTGACCAAGTTTTGAAACTAATAGCAGAAATGCAGATAGCATAAGTGAATTATAAAGTATTTATTAATGGCCTAAACAAGTAAGGGGACAGGATATAATTCTTTACTAGGTTCATTTCACCTACACTGTCAATAGTTGGGTACACCAAGTCAACATGGTGTTTTTATTTACTTTTCTCATAAATGGAAAATGTCATTTATCCTAGAACAGCTCTATGGATGGGCTAGAGTACAGCTTACATCCCTCTGAATTCACCCTATACTGACATCCCCATTAGCCCTCCCTCGTGTCCATGCCTGCCTGGAACCCAGTCCCTCTCTAGAGTGAGTTGTTTGTGTTTTGCTGAGGATACTGATGAGTTTTCTCTGTTCCCATCACTTGTGCCAGCTCCATTCAAGTCACTTGAAGGAGAGAGGTCTTCACACCCTTTAGGCTTTGCATAGTAGGCTCTTGTAGCTTCTCTTCTTTCATTCAGAGTGCCCAATATTGATTTTTTTGTTCAGATGAATATGGTGGCTTGGGAATGTTAGAAGTGCAGCAAGCTATCACATGGAAGGATCCAGTCAAGACCAGGAAAGAATCGGCCAAAACCTTGAAAAAGCCAGTCAAAACCAGGATGGTACCCGTCAACCATATAGCCATCAGGTGAGGGAGGAATGGAACTGTAGCTTTCCACAACCTGCAATGCTTATGGGTCTTAATACTGTTGGATGGTAGGCATCCAGGGAAGGTGTGTGAACATAGCAGCAGTAGTGCAGATTTCAAGGATGAGGGAATTGTTTCAGGTTTCTTTTTTTAAAAGTAAAAATTTGGAGCAAGGGAGAAGTGTTCCTGAAACTGTAAAATTTAGCAATTAGGTCAATTTCTTTAGGCAATGCCCATTGGTGCATGGGAAGCCTTCATAGGTAGGAAAAGAGAAACAAATATATTCATTTATATCACAATGTTGGAACACATTTAGATACTTTACAGTACTAGATAAAAAGTGTTCATAAAGCCAAACAAGGTCAGCTGTTGCAGCAGTACAAGACATGTAAAAAATTTATAGATTAAATTTTGCCGTTTGGCATATTTTCAAAATGTAGATGTGCATTCTTTTGCTAAGTTCAGTAGTAATTAAAATATACTGTACCCCATGGTTTAATTGCAAGCTGCTGCATCCTATCCATGCAATTTTACACATTTTACTGTATTCTGAACTACTTGTACAGAACTGAAGCTCAAGATTCCTTAGAGTGGTTTCTGTTAACAATTATTTAAATTGCCTGTGAAGCGTAAATCAAATTCACCCATTTTGTAAAATTTTCTCCAAAATTCATGAAATTTAAACAGAAATGTCCAGTTCAAATTGTCAAAGGCTTTCTCTGCATCTGAAAAGATCCACACAGCTTTTGTTTTTCATTACTGTTTGTTCCAAATATTCCAAAATATTCAACACAGTTCCAGCATTAACCTCTCTGCCCTAATCTCTTCATGGATATTTTGTAAGGAAAAACTGGAGTCAAATATAATTAAAAACAAATAAAACATTTTGCTAGCTGGATGAAAAGTTACAAGTATCCTGTTTATGGACATATATTGATTGTCTAAGATTGTCTTCGTTTGCCCTTTTTAAAGGTCATTCATTAAGGCTTTGTTTTTTAAGGAAACAGATAACCGAGCCTTCCCTGCAACCAAAGAGGATTGGCCAGGGAATTCTGAAAACATTTCTGACAGGTAAGAGTTTAAAGCCCATCAAGATTATAAAACTCCTCAGATATGTACTTGCCAGCTCATTTTTTATGTACAGACGTAACTGTCTTTGGCCAGGAGGTTCTGACCGGTGCGTCTAGCCCACCGACCACAGATGCTGCTTTCTCTCCTTTTAAAAAGGCTCCCCTTCAGACATGTAGAAGAAAGCAGAGTCTGTAAGCTTCCTCTTCCCTTTCGCAGGCAAAGAGGCCCAGCCCCGCTCATACCCCTGTCCATTTAGCCTCTGCTCTGCAGCCTGGCCGGTTCTCCTTCGGCTGTCAGGCCCTGTAATGCAGTCCTGCGTGGAGGAGTCCAAGGCGATGGCCCGGTGGGAGAGGGACACAAAGATCAGCCCTCTGTCACTGGGCTTCTTCTTAACCTCTGTATGAAGCCAGTGAGAGAAATCATCAAGAAGTTCAAACTGAAGAATCATCACTATACAGGTGGTCCTCGCTTAACAATCATCCATTCTGAGACCTTTCAAAGTTACGATGGTGCTGTAAAGACAGCTGTACATCCCATTTACTGTGTATGTATGACCTTCACAGTGTACCTCAGTCATGTGACCACCATTGCGGTCACTATGGCTTGTCCTGTGCTTGACCTGTTGTCGTTTTTCCTTTCTCCCCTGTCCCCCTTGCGTAGCAGAGAGATTGGAGAGGAGGGGGATTACAAGAGAGAAAGCTGCTTGTTCTTTTACACATCAAAAGCAATGCAGCTGCACTGGCACATGGGGCTGGGAACCCCAGGGGCACTGTGCAAGCAGCCCCCGACTGTCCTGTCCTGAAATCTCCTCCTCTTCAATCTCTCTACTCTGCAAGGTGGCGGAGAGAGAAAACGCAAGCAATTGCCTCACCCTCACCCCCCCCCCCCGCTGCATACCTGTCCTTACAAAGTGGAGAGATTGCAGAGGGATCTCAAAAGAGCAAGTACCTCTACACTACAAAAGAGTTGCCTGTCCCAACTGGGGTCACTAAGCAAGGACTACCTGTACCTCTAGTTTCAGTTACTTATCTCTGTGAGTCAGGGAAAGCCTTGAGGCAATAAGTAAGAACTGTTTTCGGGTCCTATATTAAATGGAGGACCTCAACTGGCCTTTGTGAACAGAAGAGACTGCGTCTCCAGCATACAAGCTGACCCCACCTGGCACGGGCATTCACGAACCAGGGTACTCAGGTGACAGAGTCCTCCTGACAGTCCCTGACAGGCCTATTTCTTAACCCATGAATGAATCCAAGGTCTCTATTGCCATGTTCCTTCTGAAAAACTCTCTATGGTAAACGAGAGGGGGAAGCTAATGCTTGTTTGCAGTTGCTTTCATTTTGGGGATTTGAATATAAGTGTATAAGTGTCTACCTGCAATTCTTAAATGAATAACGCTGTTCTAAAGCCCTCAGAGAGTTTACGCTAAGGCACAAAGAAGGCGGGAAACTCTAGGAACAGACGGTTACAGCAGTGATGAAGATGAAGTCCAAAGGCTGACCATGCTGCCCCAAGGTATCCACCTTAGAATTTTCCTTATGGTGATCTTTTAATGCCATTGAAGGCTAAGCCCTCTTCCGTGTGGCATCACTCGTGTAGAAAGTGTGCTTTGGATTATAATGAGTAGATAAAGATAAAGCCTTCTTTAAAGCAAGCTTTTCCCTGGGACCATGTACTTTGTTTGGCAAAAGCAAGGAAGTGGTTTGGCTAAGTTGCCATCTACAGATCTGAATTTGTTTGCTTGTTTGTTTATATCCCACCTTTATTATTTTACAAATAATTCAAGGTAGTGAATTTACCTAATCCTCCTTTTTCCTACCACAACAACCCTGTAAGGTACTTTGGACTGAGAAAAAGAATGAGAGGGAGGAGGGAGGGAGAGAGGGAGAGAAAGAGAGAGAGAGATGTTTTTAAAGTTTTTTATTGGTTTTACTGGTTTTACTGTTTTAAAATGTTTTATTTTTAATTGTAATATATTTTATGAACAGTAAGCTGTCCAAAGTCATTGACTGAGATGGGCAGCCATAGAAATTGAACAAACAACAAATGCAGGAAACAAGGGCTTTCAGGTTTCAGCCACTCAGCGAGAACACGTTCACTTGCCCTTTATTATTCCAGCAGCCCTTGAAAGTTTAATCTGTGAATGGAGAATGAAGTTAGCATGGTCTGGATAGAGCTATAGAGACCGTTCAATCTCTTCAACTGGTAATCATTTTCTGATCCTTTGAAGGGCCATCAGTTGTCAGTGAAGAGGAGTTGACCCAACTGGCACTGATCAAGCCATCACGGTCAAAATGTGGTCTGCGACATAATGCCAGACAACTAATCCAGAAGATTCAAAGACAAATGGAAGAACAGGAGATCCTGAAGGAGTTTTTGGTGAGTTCTCTTTACCGTCTATCCAAACTTTCGTTATTACATTCCAGGCAAAAACAGTTTCCAAGAAATAAACTTATGGGTTCCATTTTGTGTACAGATTCCTCAATTTCATTGCTGTGGTTTTCCTTCCTACCAGATTCTACAAAATGGAGGTGATGCTCATTGTATGTTTAGGTTGGTTTTGAACCTGGAAAGACCACACACCTGAAAGTAAAGGTCACTGGGGTGGGAAATCACATCCATTTTTAGTGGTCAATTTATACATCACACAGAGATAAAGCTACATTTTATCACCAAGTTTGTACTCAGAAAAGAGCATCGGCCAATCAAAAGTTTCCAAGGGAGCTAAACTAAAGCATATTTTGTTAATCACAACATATTGAATAAGTCACTGGTTTTATATAGTGTGCTAGGCAAATCCAAACAATCCTCATTATGTCTGACCCCTTCAATTGCTCCTTTAACTAAAATAAGCAAGTGCTTGTTTAAACAAATCATATACCTGATTTTATCTTTGGGTTAGAGTTTAGAACACCTGAAGCCCCTGGATGACTGCCAGGTTGCCAAAACACCAGAAAACCGGGAAAAGAACAGATACCGGGATATTCTCCCATGTAAGAAATACTTCTTTGTTTTTTTATACTATTTTCATCCCACTGAAGTCTCTTGAAGTTTACAATATGGTAATAAAAATAACAGGATGAAAAAACATACAATCCAAATCTCAAAACAAAAACCAATTTAGGAGAGTAGGAACGACAAGACCTGCGAGAGTTGGGGCAGAGGTGGGCTACTGCCGGTTCGCATCGGTTCGAGTGAATCAGTAGTTAAGATTCTGTGCAGTTTGGCAAATCCCATCACTGGCTGGCTCCACCCCGCTCATTTTTTGGGCTGTTTTCTGGGCTGTTTTTTGGCCATTTTCAGGCTGTTTTTCATTTTCAAAAATGAATGGCCACTGGTTGGGGGGGAGGGTGTGATGTTTGTGAAAGACTGCTTGGAAAGCTTCATTTCCAGGGGATCCCTAAAGGCCACACAGAGGGGCCAGTCTGATCTCAATGGGCATCCATAGCGCGGGGCTGGCACTGCCACGAGGGCAACACATTCTGCTTTTGGCAGCTCAGTGACAAGGTGGTGAATATCAATCTGAGACCAAGTTAAATGAGACCCCTGGTCCATATTTAATGTTTAGACTGCACAATGTTGGTTCTGTTCTAACTGGGGGGATTCCAGCTCTCTCTCCCTCTGTGCAGCCATGAATAGGAGGGCAGAACGATGGCCTTGAAGGGGGGCTCTGGGGCTGCCATTTTAGACTCTCCCCCCCCCCGGTCCGCTCCCCCACATAGCCGCAAATATATGCAGCTTTGGATCATTTTGCTCAAAAGGATAAATAGACAAATATCACATTTTTTATTGGTTGTCTAGTTTCAGGACCATATTTTACGCCATATTTAAGCAGGAATACTGAAATTTCAAACTTTTAAGCACTGTTGCATGTCAGTAGCCAGAAGGTTTAGTATTACATTTGTTGCTTAATTTATAACATCTTATTTTATTTCCTCTCTCTCTCTCTCTTTCTCTCTCTCAGACAGTTACGATGTAGCATTTTATTTCTTTACAATTTTTACAATTGTAAATTGTATTGGAATAGTATTATTGAATAGTATTCTTGAATAGTATTATTTCCAGGACAACTAACAAAATAGGGAAAATCAGAAAAAATAGCACTATATATAAACATCTAAACAGATATACTGTATTTCTCTGTCAATGTTTCTGTATGAATACCTTGGTGACTGAATAATCAAAAAAAGCCCATTGGGGTTGCTTTTCTTCCTCCCTCCCTCTCTTCCTCCCTCCCTCCTTTTCCTCCCTCCCTTCCCTTTTTAGATGATGCCACCCGTGTACCCATTGGAGAGGCAAAGGGCTACATCAACGCCAGTTACATCCATGTGCCAGTGGGCACAGAAGAGCTCTGGTACATCTCCACACAGGGCCCGCTGCTTTCTACCACCCATGACTTCTGGCAAATGGTCTGGGAGAACAACTCCAACGTCATTGCTATGATTACAAGAGAACAGGAACACGGAGTATCCAAATGCCACCGATATTGGCCTGAGCCACCTCACAATTCTTTGGATTTACTTCGCTTTCGGCTGCAACTACTCAACTACCAAATCTTGGATTATTTTGTCATTAGAATCATAGAAATGATCAACAAACTGGTAAGGCACCCCAAACACAATAAACACGACAAATGTCAATGCAGCATTCGGTTTTTCAATTAATAAACAGATTTGTATATGTTGTGGCAGCCAATGATAAGAAACATTTTAGGCATGAATCTTCCATTAGAAATGCATCTACTCTTGGACAAAACAAGACATTTGCAATTTTGTTTTGTAGCTGAGCTGTAACAAAATTGTGCTCTGCTTGTCAGTGTGTACAGTCTGTCCCGAAAATGACATTGCTAATAGCAATAGCAGTAGCCCTTAGACTTATATACCACATCACAGTGCTTTGCAGCCCTCTCTAAGCAATTTACAGAGTCAACCTATGGCCCCCAACAATCTGGGTCCTCATTTTACCCACCTCGGGAGGATGGAAGGCGGAGTCAATCTTGAGCCGGTCAGGATCAAACTCCTGGCAGTGGGCAGTAAGTTAGCCCTGCAGTACTGAATTCTAACCACTGCGCCACCAGGTATGTCTGGCTGCAAAAGCGCTCCCTTGTGAGCAGGGGGACTTTTCCAGCTCTGGGGATCCCAGACGGTGGAAGAGGCTGCCATGCCACATGGGGGCTTCTCCTCAGCCAGAGATTGCCACCTGCCAGAGAAGGTGTTTAGCAAAGCCTGCGTTGAGCAAGGGTCCGCAAGATCCTTTCTGACTCTCTGATTCTAGGAATTGCATTAAGAGTGCTCCATGTGCCCGTGTTTCTTTCTGTTGCAGACACAGGAAAGGCGGGTTGTGCAGCACCTCCAGTTTACGAACTGGCCAGACCACGGGACTCCCAAATCGTTACAGCACCTGGTCAAATTTGTTCGCTACATGAGAAAAACTCACCAGTCAGGCCCGGTCATTGCTCACTGCAGTGCTGGGATCGGAAGAAGCGGGGTGCTGCTTTGCGTGGATATTGTGTTGATTTACATAGAAAAGGATTTGTGTGTAAGTACCAAAGCAAACTTGTTTGTGCTTATCCTGTTGCAAAGAATGAGAGAAAATTGGAAGAGGGTTTCCTTCTTAAAGCTTCAGCAGCATAAAATGTAACCAGCCTAAATAAATACTTGGGTGAGAAAAAACCCAAGCAAAGGAGTCTCCCTTTCTGTCATTCTGTCCTTCCAGTCCCATGGCTGTTCCTGTCCTCTGGAAACTATTTTTGCCTGGCTGATATGAACTGTATGTGATTAAAATGTTTATTTTAAAGGATTCTAAAATAGAAACAGCAAGAGGCACCATTTCATCTGAAGCCAATGCCTGCTTCTGAGTCTGAGCTCTGCATTTCTAAAGCATTTAGAACCACATTGCAAAAGAACTTTTTAGAAAGGAAAATCAAGAATATCTCCTGCTTAGTTCCCAGGGTGTGATCACTGCCTACACTTTAGATTGTGTGGTAATTACACAATTAATTAGATTAAGAATAAATCCTTATGCAGTTTCAGAATGGCTGCCAAGATTCATCTTCAAATCGAGTCTTTTGGGTTCCATTATTACTGATTCTCTTATCCCAAGACTGACAGAGTTAAAAGGTTCAGCTTCTTTGGGGAGCTTCAGGAGCAGAAATGGGTCTTTAAAGTTGGTTTATTTTCTCAAAGGAGTGTGTGTTGCTTCCCCCAGAAATCTCAGGGACCATCACCATCTGTAAAAATAGAAGTGTAGCCCCTCTTTGCAAAACTTTGTCCCTATAACCAAAACATTGCTGCAAATTAGAAATTGCTATGTAAATGTTAAGAATAACAATGAGACCCTCCATGCAATGCCCGGTAACAAATAGCCTTTTTTTTCTTATGCTGCAGTTTGACATCAAGCAGATAGTGACCCACATGAGAAACCAGCGCTTTGGAATGATCCAAACCAAGGTGAGGAATGCTGCTGCTTTTTTGCACAAGCCAGGCCAGGTTAAGTATACAAAACGTCGCCATATTTTATGCTTGGGAAGGATAGGTCAGCTCCCAGGTTTGTGCCAGGTTGCCAAGAGGAGCATCAGTTCAGATTCAATCCATCAGAGTGAATCCCCCCACCCAAGCGGATACCGGACACAAAGCCAATCTGCTTCACAGTGTCAGATCAGACATGAGGGCAGAAGGAGAACGTGTCCTCCTTATGCCAGATGCCTGTGTTACTTTGACTTGCTTTTAGCTTTCCGAGATGTCCCATCGGAGAGCCCAGGTGAGATGGTGAAGCCCCCCCCCCACCTTCTCTCACCTTCTTAACTATTCTTGGCACCTTCCCCTTTAGAGGTGTGAAGATTCGAACTGACAGCTGCCTTCCTTTGGGGTGGAACAGATTCCCTTTGGTCTTCTTGCAGCACATCTGGACTTCTCTCTCAGCCCCCTTCTCTCACCCACCCCTGCGCTCCTGTCTATTGTTTCCCTGCTTAAATGAAGTTGATCCTCCAATGAGCTGCCGAGATGTCATAGCAAGCAAAGCTGTTGCCTGGAGGGAAGAAGGCCAAGTGGTCGGTTCCCTCCAAGAAGTTTAGGAGAACAATTTGGGAAGACACAGAGTGAATAACACAGATGTACGGGTACAGAGGAAAATGCTCGTACAGGAGAACAAAAGCACAAGTTCAGATAGAGGCAAGCAGCAAAGTAAAACTGGACACAGCAGATGGCTGAGTCCTTGTTTATTAGAACACCAGCATTGCATGTCTTTAAAGGGTCCCTTTTTAACTGTTTTGACTACGACAGATACCAAATAACTCTACTTCAGTGAATTTGTGTGGACATGCTGAAACCTGATAGATTATCTATTTCCTTCAGCCTCTGCTGGGAAAATAACTGGCTGTTTTCTCCTTCTCCTCACCCAGGAACAGTACGTGTTTTGCTATGAAATAGCTCTTGAAGCTCTGAAGAACATCCAGAGTAGGGATTCCCAGTAAGGACAGCCTGCAGTTATCCAAGACTTCAGACTCATCTTTTTAATTGCAACTCAAGATGCGAAGAGAAGCATTGTATACACTGGGCTGCATTCCACTTCAGGGTCTGAAAACATGAACTCTTAAAGCATCCGCCCAACATAGGAAAGTCAGTGTAGACGGAGCGCTAGCTGTATAAACAAGGCTGCTTGTGACTGAATTCAGCTCTGCTGGTCTCTGTCGTGGGGAGCCTTGATGCACCAAATGCGAATACGGTAGTTTCCCTTGTGTCTGAATGGCAGCTGAACTGGGGATGGGTGGGTGGGTGGGTGGGGGTGTCTTTATGGGGCTCCAAGGCCACGTGAGGCCTATTTCTTTTTCACCACCAGAAAAGGGAGCTCTGAGTTCACCATTTAAAGCAGGCGAAATCTTCAAGAAAGATGATGAGCTGGGCTTGAATGATAAAAACAAGACTTCTGAAATCCAGTGTGGATAAACGTTAGTGTTAGAATATAGTTGCACCAGGATAGAAGGAGATAGAAGAAAACTCAGAAGAAAGCTTAGATAACAATGTTGTTATCTTAACTACAATATTAAATCATAGGCAATTTTCTTCTAATTTGTTTGAATTACAAATGGGGGCTTTTAAATACTGTCCTAACCATGTATGCACTGATTTCTTTCCTTTTCTAGCCGTGTTTTGAAGCTCAGTTTCCTAAATCAATATTTTATTTAGGTATAAAGGAAGAAGTGGAGGAACAAGTTGATTTGATTCAAACAACTCTTCTTTCTTTCATAAGTCTTTCAGTTTCAAAGTTCCTTTCATAAGTTAATACGGTAGCATTTTAAAACTGAAACATTTTTATGAGAATGCTAAGAGTATAATTTCACCCCTTGGAAGTGGTTCTAGATGGGCAGCTGATTAGGGTATGTAGCTAGTAAAAATATTTTATGCTACTCTTCAGAAATTAATAGATCATCCGAGTATCCCATATGGCTTTAAATCTTTGAGCAGCAAAATATAACCTGTATACACACATGCAATTATTACTGCTTACCTTAGGTATTTCTGAGTCTGCTTTTGTTCACTGGCATGACAAAGCCTTGTGATATTATCATATATGGGAACAATCATATACTAGAAGAAAGATCAGGGTTGTTAACCCCCATTGCAGAGATGGTAGCATTTTCAGAGGCAATAAATTGCTTAGATAAAAATACTGTCCCTACTGTGGCTGAATAATTTACAATTCTGACATGTTTAGATGTCACTGTAAAAGGCAATCATAAAACAGTTTTTCCTTTTTCATGACACTCTATGCAACTTGGACGTCACAAGATGGAAACATTGAAAGAGTTATCACATTTCTCAGTTGGTCTCAGGATCACGTCCGCCAATGCAACTATGAAAGGGCCCATATCTTTATTGGTAGGAAATAAAGTATAATTTGTCTTTAGGTGATTATTGTAACTTGAGTTGATGCTGTAACCTTTAAAGTGTTATTGTTCAGTTGTGATGTATTTTCCTTCTGTATTGTGTATCCATGTCTTATGTTTTTTTGATGCAACATGTTTTTTTCCCAGTTTGCAGAATTTCATCTTGATGTGCTATATTTGAATTAATATAATACTTAAAATTGTATAATGAATGAATACATTTTAATTACCGACTTTGGCCAGTTAGCAAATACAATAAACCCCACAACTGAAGCCTATTCTTAAATCAATGAAATTAATTAAATATAGTCAGGATAATTACAGTGACAAGAGATTGGACTTTGTCTTAAGCTCAAAATTAAAACAAAACAAACCCTCCCAACCATTTGTAGGTAGTCCTTGCTTACACTTAATGATCACGGTTGGGGCTGGAATCTTAGTTGCTGAATGAAGTGGTCGTGAAACAAATACCCTTGGAAAAGGTTCCCCTAACCTTAAGCTTTGTGAAGCAATACCACATTGAAATATTTTTTTCTATTCCGTTCAATCATGTCTGATCCTCAGAGACTGCCTGGAGAAGCTCCTGCTGTTTTCTTGGCAAGGTTTTCCAAGAGTGGTTTGCCATTGCCTCCTTCCTAGAGCTGAGAGTGAGTGACTGGCCCAAGGTGGCTTTGCGCCCAAGGCAGGACTAGAACTCACTATCTCCCACTTTCTAGCCCAGTGCCTAAATCACTACACCAAATTGGCTCTCCTCATCTGATTAGATAGTAATTAATCATTTTGTTGGTGGAAGCAATGTACAAATTTTCAAATTCTCTGCAACATTACAAGCCAGCAGATGTCGCTGTTTCCTTGTGTACCATTTTATCTGTGGTTGACCTACAGCCAAGTGTGTAACTTTTCCCTGAGCATCACTGACCACAAGTAGGGTATGGGCACTTTTTATTCAGAAGAAGGAAAAAGAAATCCTTTCTGTTCACCAATTTCAATATGAGAGGGCACAGAAAGTCTTTGGCAGCCCACTCCCCACCCCCAGGTCTCAACTGCTGCATTTCAAGACTCTTTCCCAAGAATTGGGGTTCTTTAACTGTGATTCAGAACCAATTCAGCAGCAGGGTGTGTGCATGGTATAGCATAAACCACTAGGGAAAAGTGACTTCAAAGGATGGGAGACCTGGGTCTTAACCCATCAAATAATAGAAACAACCAGCATCCCCACTCCCTCCCATCCAGTTCCTCCACTGTGTATTTTTGGAAGCAAACGGGAACAGCTCCAACCATATTTGTTCAATATATTTATCTCCTCTTGAAGATTCACTGTGTCCCCATACTCTGGCCAGACAACCATCTTTAGAAAAGCATACCCCTTCTCCTGGGCTTCTAGAAAAAAGGACAAAAATAGTCCTCCAACGTATATGGCATCTTATTTCAAAAAGGATAATTATCACAATGTTTAGATTTTTCTTAATGCTTCAAAAAATTTTAGTTTGAAACAACTAGGCTGCATAAACGGATAGAATCAAGATCAGGTGAAGTGTTAATACCACTTTATAATGCCTTGGTAAGGCCACACTTGGAATATTGCATTCAGTTTTGGTCGCCATGATGTAAAAAAGATGTTGAGACTCTAGAAAGAGTGCAGAGAAGAGCAACAAAGATGATTAGAGGACTGGATGCTAAAACATGAAGAACAGTTGCAGGAACTGGGTATGTCTAGTTTAATGAAGAGAAGAAATAGGGGAGATACGATAGCAGTGTTCCAATATCTCAGGGGTTGCCATAAAGAAGAGGGAGTCAAACTATTCTTCAAAGCACCTGAGGGTAGAACAAGAAGCAATGAGTGGAAACTTATCAAGGAGAGAAACAATTTAGAACTAAGGAGAAATTTCTTGACAGAACAATTAATAAGTGGAACAACTTGCCTGCAGAAGTGAATGCTCCAACACTGGAAATTTTTAAGAAGATGTTGGATAACCATTTGTCTGAAGGGGTGTAGGGTTTCCTGCCTGGGCAGGGGGTTGGACTAGAAGACCTCCAAGATCCCTTCCAACTCTGTTTTCTATTCTATTCTATTCTATTCTATTCTATTCTATTCTATTCTATTCTATTCTATTCTATTCTATTCTATTCTATTCTATTCTATTCTATTAACTATCTGTGAAAATCTATTAGGATCTCTGTTGTGTTCCCAAACAGGAACTCTACAGAGATATTAAATGGCTTGCAGTTAATCCCCCCTCTCTCTCCCCTCCCTCCCTCCCTCTGTCTCTGTCTGTCTGTCTGTCTGTCTCTCTACATACATACTTCATATTGCTTAACCACCCACCTTCCTATGCTGAAACCACAAGATTCACACACCCCTCCCCTCGTCCTCCTGCTCAAATGCTGAAAAGGATCCTATTGCTTTTAGGGTGCCCCACATTAAACAGAGACAAAGAGCCTGCCTTTCCATCTGCAGCAGGCAAGCACATTCATCTTGGTGCAATTTCAGGCTTGTCTGGAATCAGGAACCCCCAGTTATCTGCATTCAGTCCAGTATCTTGAAGCATGTCAAGTATGTGACAAAAATTCTCCAGCATTCTGGGATGTGGGACAACTTTTGCACTTGGGTTTGTGGCCACCAACACCATTCAGTTTTAAACATACACAGGCAACTGCTCAGAATCACCTGAACTGCAAGATGGGAAGCAAGTAAATTTGATACATACATAAGTAAATAAGTTGTGTGAGTTGGAATAGCCTTTACAATCACACAGTTGAGCATGTGAAGACTAGAAATGATTGAATAACTTTAACTTAGATCTAGAACTTGGAGTTAAAAATGGCTTGCCTTGAACTCAGCTGGAGATGATGCTGGTGACATCAGCATCATTGGGGGTGGGGGTGGGGTTATGCACATCATACCTGATTTGGGTCGTGACCTGGTGACATCTGCATCCCCTGGGTTTTCTTTACTTTGGTGATGTCACTGGTTAAACAGACAAGCTGCTGCTAAAGTTGGTCTGTACTGTTCCTGAGGCTGCCAGCGCTGTGGCAATGCAGAAATGTGCCACCATCTGTTCTTTGCTTTCTTCCATTTGTCACTTCTTGATGTTAACACAAAGAGATGCCAGGCCCAGGGAGCACACCGTGCCTTTCCCTGTCACAGCACCTGGGGAGACAGTTCTTGCCAGACAATATTAAATTTCTTCTCATCCAGTCAGCTGTGCTCATTTCAGCATAAAACTCTAGGATGAGGGGTTGGAAGGAGCTGTTGAAAACAAGGGCTCCATTGAATAAGTCCTGATTCTGTCATTTTGACTCATATGTGGCTTTTCATCGCTTTTCATTGAATGTCAAGTCATTTCATTCTAAAATGAATGAATGCGTTAACAGGCAGACTAGGAAGCGACCCTCCTCACTCAGATCATTGCACTGTCACCCTCAATGTTGCCTGTTTTGAAGTGGCATCAGCAGCCATCAGGGAGAGGACCTGCCCAACTCTGCTGCTTGAAGTCAGCTGAAGAGGAGGCAGGGCCCCTCTGAGAGAATCCAACAAGACCCCCTTTCTCCCAGCCAAGGACATGGCTCTGCAGGACTGCCTTCTTCCCGCCCACCTGCTTCCTGCAGCTCCATTCCTTGATTCTCCGTGGAGTGAGAGAGACAAGGCTGGTCATGGCATGGCATTTGGCCTTCTCATGTTGACAAGGAAAGCCAGGTCCACACGGGCTCTTTTCAGCTCTGAACCGTGAGAATGGGCAATAGTTGCACAGAGATACTGTCAGAATATAGACTGAGTGTTTTGAACAACAAAAAGGCATTTTGGGGAGAGGCGAGTCTTACATAGAAGCAGAAGCGAAGTGGATTTATCTCAGTCTCTAAATCCTTGTGCTATTTACCAGCAGAATCTCCATCTTGTTTGGATTTCATCTCTGCTTGTCCCCACTCATCTAGCCACTTCAACTGTTTCTGTGGAGTTGGTTGGTAGGGCTGGACAGAGTTTGTTCCCAGAGGTCAATTCTGAATGACCTCACCCTACAGTTTCTGGTAGAGGTGAAATACCTTTGGGGACAAAGATACGAATTTGCAAGACATAAAAAGATGACAGGAACAAAGAACTTGAAAGCAGACTAGTATGTTACTACACCAAGCATTCTTAATAGCTTTTTTTCCCCAATCAATTTACTTCTCAGAAACCTTGAGATCCTATTTGTGCCAATCTAGTATCAGAAAGGTGAAATTGACAATGGGCCAAGCACCTACATTGTTTGAA
Source organism: Pantherophis guttatus (assembly GCF_059756535.1). Taxonomy (NCBI): domain Eukaryota; kingdom Metazoa; phylum Chordata; class Lepidosauria; order Squamata; family Colubridae; genus Pantherophis; species Pantherophis guttatus. Next base: position 131,664,540 of record NC_142067.1, read on the forward strand.
GTCTTCTGGCACCATCTTCTATGTGCCTCCTGAAGGAAGGACTAGAACCACTGCACAGCTATGACTCCTGGCCCATCACAGTGAAGTGGTCCCAAAAGATATTGAGGTCCATGATGCTAAAAGCAATAAGAATCTGGGTGGTTGAACAGGATCCGATTCCCCACCATCTATTTGCTGGAATAAATCACCTACCCTAATGATTAAAGCAGTCCAAAAACCAAGTAAAGAACTGATTTAAATAGGTCCAGACAATCAGTTATTCAAATGTAACTGAATAAACCACCATTTTCACACAAATAGAAGATGTAAGGCTAGGGTATAATTGCAGTGGTCTTCCAGAACCAGGAAGGGCTTTTTCGTGGTTTAATTGCATTGTTTAATTGCCTGTGGAGGCATTAATCATCTTCTGTAGCCATGAGACTGGCTGAGGGAGAAGGAGTCAAACTGAAGTGACTGTGGAAAAAACAAAGGGAACTGAGAGCCTCCAACCATTCAAGCTTCCCTCATACAATGCAGTTCCTCCATTTTGCCGCTCTCTGCTCACTGGTCAAACAAGGTGCTGCTTGAGCTGCGTTGAAGGAAGAGCAAGTGGTAATGCCCCCCCATCCTGGCCACCGCTGGGCTCAATGGAAGGGGCAGGCTTTCAACAGTATCATCCACAGATGAGGAAGGAAATTCCCCAACTGGAGTCTGGGTTGGACATTTTAATCAATCAAGGTTAATTATAGCTTATGTTTATACAGATAATACCTGACTTACGACCACAATTGAGCCGAAAATTTCTGTTGTTAATTGAGATGTTTGTTAAGTGAGTTTTACAACCTTTCTTGCCAGAGTTGTTAAATGAATCACTGCAGTTGTTAAGTTAGTAACCCGGTTGTTCAGTGAATCTGGCTTCCCCCTTGACTTTGCTTGTCAGAAGGTCACAAAATGTGATCATGTGATCCCAGAATACTTAACGGTCATAAATATGAGTCAGTTGCCAAGCATCTGAATTTTGATCACGTGACCATAGGGATGCTGCAACGGTCTTAAGTGTGAAAATTGTCATAAGTCACTTTTTACAGTGCCCGTTGTAACTTCAAGCAGTCACTAAACAATCTGCTGTAGGTTGAGGACTACCTGTAACCTCACCTCTCTCTGAATTTCCACAGCCCCTATGGAAGGAAGGCATGCGTTTTGGTGATCCTTTACTCTTTGGAGGGCTGTGCAGTCGTATTCTGAGGAGGTCCTTCTCTTTCCTCCTGAACAGGGGAGAAGCCCCCTTCATTTCTCAAGGCAAGGCTGCTGTTGTCCCCAAAACTGGGCCTAAGCCCAGTGTTGAAGTCGATGGATCACCAAACACAAGGTGTGATACAAGAATATATTTTTTGTTAGATACTAACAGTGAAACCAATAGGCTTCACTCTGGTCCGCTGAAAGAGTGGGAAAAATACTTAAACCTGATTAGTTGAGACGCCTGACAGCTCCCAATATAAGGACTAGCTGTCAGGCAGACTTTTTGCTGGATGTTACAGGGCTACAATAAAGAACAGTTGTATGAGCCTGGCTTTCCGTCTCTTTATTTGCCCAATCTAACACTGGTGACGAAGGTGGGATTGAAGTAGATGGAAGAAAAAGAGCTGACAACTAATCCAGCCAGGCAGGAATGGAAATTGGAGCGGTGGCCATCTTGCGCGCCAAATTCGAAACATGGGAATAGGCAACAATGTCAGCATTCGCTCTGCCAACGCCATTTGACCCAGCCCGGGATCAATGGGGCTCCTATATGACCAGGTTCGAATGCTTCATGGAGGCAAACGACCTCCTCAAACTGTCCAATAACAGAAAAAGAGCTCTCTTCCTCAGCCATTGCGGGCACGGCGTTTTTGACATGGCTGAGTCCCTATCAGAGTCAACCCCGATAAAATCAGTACCCTGGCAACTGCTGCAGAATATGCTGAAAATGCACTACACCCTGGTGCCATCTAAGGTGGTGTGGTGACACGATTTCTGCCAAAGAAACCAGAGGGAAGGAGAATCGATCAACCAGTATATCGCGGCATTACAAAAAGTGGCCACACACTGTGAGTTCAGAGATCTAGATGACATTCTTCTAGATCAACTCACTTGTGGTGTGCAAAATATTTGGCTGCAATGCCGGTTACTGGCAAAGACAAACCTTATCCTACATGTCGCCCTAGATGAAGCAAGAGGAACGGAGGCATCTAATAAGGTGGCAGAGTCACTGCAAAGACAAACCACCACCCCCAGCACCTCAGAAAACAGCTATCAGTCAGAAGGAAGCTGTCCTGGATGAAGGTGCCAAGGACAGTGATGAGGAAGTATTCCGCACAGACAGGAAAAGAAACCCCGAGACCGATGACAAGCAACCAGGGTGCGCTAGCTGTGGGGGACAATACCAGAAAGCCGTCTGTCATTTTAGAGACATTATCTGTTGGCATTGTGAGAGGAAGGGTCATCTAGCACAGGTTTGCAGGGCAAGCCAGCCTGCCCTTCACCGGCCTAAGCATCCTAGCAATCTGGCTAAAACCCCGAAAGCCCCCAGACGAGACCCAGAGAGGCTTAAAATGAAAAAACTTTCATTCTGGGATGCCAGAAACATATCAAATGTGAATCGACCAAGCCAGCACTCTCTACAACAAAAAATTACAGACAACGATCCACATTGAGGGGTCACCATGCGAGATGGAGATCAACACTGGGTCATGGGTGATTATCATCTCCTGGGCTGTTCCACTCATCCAGAAAAGACAACTAAGGCACCAACAGCTGAAATTGTGTGACTATCAAGGGAATTGGATTCCTGTTGTAGGCTCCGGTAAATTCTGGGTGAAGTTTGGCAAGTATGATAAAGAACTACCAATAACTGTCATCAGCAGAAACCTGCCAAGCCTGCTAGGGTTAGATTGGTTTGAAGCTCTTGGCATGAGAGTCTCAGGCATCAACTCCATCGCCAGTGGCGGAGTGGACGACTTGCTGCGCGAATTCCAGGACATATTCAGCGCTGACCTGGACAAGTATGTTGGCACCCCTATTTCTTTTAACTTAGACCCTCAGATAGCACCAATTTGAATGAAGGCCCGTAGGGTTCCATTCGCTCTCAAGCCAAGGATAAACAGGGAACTAGATAAGCTTCTCAGTCAGGGGATCCTGGAACTGGTAGACCATGCAAAATGGGAGACCCGAATTGTAACACCAATCAAATCTGACAAGTCAGTGTGCATCTGCACTGATTATAAGTGGACTTTGAATAAAGCCCTCCAGCAAAGTGCATACCCTGTGCCCATTGTTCAGCATTTGCTGCACTCTCTGGGCCCCGGAAAAATATTTGCCAAACTCGACCTCGCGCAGGCATATCAGCAGCTGCCAGTAGATACTGCTACTGCAGAGGCTCAGACCATTGTAACACACAGTGGGGTGTTCAAATGTCACCGGCTCCAATTCAGTGTTAGCGTGGCCGCCGGTAGGCACTTAATTCAAACTGTTTATTGTAAAACAGCATGGAATGTCTGCTCAAGGGGGCTATTTGTTATGGGGGGACTGGGTTGTTCCACCTAAACTGAGAACAAATGTTTTAAATGTATTGTATGTGGGGCATCCAGGAATTGTCCAGATGAAAGCTCTGGCTAAAAGCTATGTATGGTGGCCCAATATGGGCAAAGATATTACAGAATAGGTTGCCACATGCTCCCCCTGCCAAGAATCCCATCCAGCTCACCCAGCAGCCCCAGTGCACGAATGGGAAAAGCCCTGAGCTCCCTGGTCCAGAATTCACATTGACTTTGCTGGACCAGTGCACGGGCAAACCTTCCTGATTGTGGTGGATGCCTATTCAAAATGGTTACAGGTAGTCCTCATGAATATAACAACAGAGAAGGCTCTGTTCAGGGTACTCCGGAAAATGTTTGCCACACATGGCCTGCCTGATGTCGTGGAATTGGACAATGGGCCACAATTCACGGCCACATAGGGGTTCTTAGCCAAACAGGGAGTCTGGCATGCTTTGACCGCGCCATTCCATTCAGCCAGTAATGGGCAGGTTGAGAGAATGGTGAGGTCAGCCAAAGAAGCTCTCTCTAGAATGGGACCAGGGGACTGGCAGGTCAGAATAGATAAATTCCTCCTGGTTCAGCACATCACCCCTAGCTCAACCACAGGCCGCAGTCCCGTGGAATTATTAATGGACCCCCAGCTAAGATCTATCTTAGGCCGACTGCACCCTAACTATTCGACAGAACAAATCTCCGAATCAGCAAACCGAACCAGGTCCTTCAACATAGGAGACCTGGTTTATGCACATAACTATGCTGAAGCGCACTGTGGATACCGGTAAAATAATCAATATAACAGCCCGCCGATCATATAGCGTAGTACTAGATGATGGGCGAATATGGAGGCTGCACATAGATCAGCTCAGAAGTCGCCTCGAACCAATTGCCTCAAAAAGGCAGGAACTCCAAAAATGTTTAAAAATACCAAAATCTGACTCACAAAACACTCCTTCCACAGCTAACTCAAGCCCGAGGGAACCGGAGGACTTACCTGAGGAACCAAGCATCCAGCAACGAGTCCCCTCCGAACCAGTTCCAAAAGAGGCTGACACACCCTATAGAAGTTTCCAAGAACTTCCATTGGTAGAGCAGGGAGAAACAACAGTTCCTACCGAACAGTCCGCCACCGCGACTCCAACTGAGCTGTGCAGGTCCAAAAGAGCCCGAAAACTCCCCGCCTACTTACGACACTACGTATGCTAAATTAAAAGAATAATCCATTCTGAGAGGGGAGGAGTTTTAGATACTAACAGTGAAGCAATAGGCTTCACTCTGGTCCGCTGAAAGAGCAGGAAAAATACTTAAACCTGATTGGTTGAGACACCTGACAGCTCCCTATATAAGGACTAGCTGTCAGGCAGAGTTTTTGCTGGATGTTATAGGGCTACAATAAAAAAACAGTTGTATGAGCCTGGCTTCCCATCTCTTCATTCGCCCAATCTAACATTTTTATTTCAGTACCAAGATATAAGGACTCTGGCTTTGAAAGCTGCCAAGGCCCTGATTACAGTTTTACAGCAATTCTTATAGTCAAGGGTGGATCATATTTACCCCTTTACCCTCCCTCTAATAATGCATGCAGAACATATAATATTGATTGGTTACCTGGATTACAGCCCCCCTCAAGCTAAATGTCACATCAACTGTCACTCACCCCAGGTCACGGGTATCTTGCAAAGTTTCTAGTTTCATGTTCTACCTATGTGGTTTTGGGTTTTTTCTTATAAGTGAGCTATTCTTGTTTCCAATATCCTAGCTTAGAGGTTTCTGACAGGTAAGTCACTTGCTTTTTCCTTGCTATGACTGTGCAGCCCCCCCCCCATTCCCCCATAGACACCACCACCCTCCTGGTACTATTGGCAACTGTTAGGATGCCTGTATTGCAGAAAAACAAAAAGGAATAAAGCTGTTTAATTGTTCATTTTAAGGCAAAGAAATGAAGACAAGAGTAAATGTTTTTCAGAATTCATATTCCTCACTCTCATGTCCATTACACCCACACCTGGGTCCTATCTCCACATATGACCCTTCCTCTGCTCTCCAGGCCTCATCTGTACATATATCCCATCATCTGATCCTTCACTGCCTATATTTTAGGGAACAAATTCCCTGTATTGTAAGTTATAACAGCCACCCCAACCCCCCCCCCCATAATTAGCTGTCCTTAGGTCTCATAAAGGATGCAATATTTGTGAGTACATAATATATATTCACACAGGGCTGGTTTCTGCAAAAATATCCCTTATAACTAGATAATTTAAATAATTTGTTGCAAGCAGCTGCGTCCAGTTTCTGAAGCTGGGGCTCTGATGAAACTATCCTCCACATTAAGGGCACTCAGATGCTAATTGAGGGAAGCATGTTCCTCCAAAGCTGATCATTTGTCTTCATCATCTCTGACCATCCTTTGAGTGGCCTGACAGGAATCTCTGTTTGGAAGATAATAGGAATCACGATTACTGAGAGGGAATCTAATGCTTCACCGGCCTTTGGGAGCAATTTGTATTCATTAATGTTCTCGCAGATTAACTTTCCCTGATTAATATATGAGCGTGATAAGCACCAGGGCTGTCCTGCTTGAGCTGCTTTGATAAATCAGCTCTGACTATCATCAGAGGCTAATAGAATGTAAGCCTCATGTCGGTCCTTTAGTCGTTGTCGTTGTGTTCTTTCCCACTGACTGCCCGAAGCAGGTCAGGGAAGAAGCTTCAGGCCATCAGCAAAACCAATTCATCACTCTCCTTCAGACCAGTGGGATGAGGCATCCATAGCCCATGAATTAGGTAGAAGGAAAGTTTGGTTTTCTCTTCTTCAAATTCACAGGGTGTACCAAAAATCAGGCCCAGAGGCCAACAGGAGGTCTAAAGGAGCCCATCACATAAGAATGTACAAACCTCAGAGAACAAGTTGCTCTTCTATGGATGCTCAAAGGTCAAACGAGTGAGGAGCTTTTGAGAAAGAAATGGCACCCTGTTAAAACATTTAATGTAGTTTTTATAATAAATTGTTTATTTTTATTTATTATCAAACTTCTATGGTGCCCTTCTCACCAAGCATATTGTTTTACAAAATGGAAGGTATAGCAGTGTGTGTTGTTTTTAATTTTAGGTTGTAAGCAGTTATATCAACTTGAATTATGGAAAAAAAAGCAATGTGTTGCTATTTGTTAAAACCAAAATAACTATAATTTACAGTTTTGTAAATTACACTTTTGGGACTGGAGGATATTTCAGTCCAACCCAGAGAATAAATCAAAGGAAGGAGCAACATCTGTGGGCACGGATTGTCCTCCTATGTCTAATGGACCATACTATCCCTGTGAAATAAAAATCAATATTTCTCACATACCTAGAGAATCCCAATCAGTAAGTTTCCTGTCTCCCGTCATCTCTTTTATGTTTTGTTAAGGTTAACACTGAGCGCTGACAGCTCTTCTGGAACCCACCCACCCCTGGGTCACTGGGGGTTCTCCCCTCTGCTGCTTGGGGAGGGTCCAAGCCGAGGGGAGCAGAGGTGTATGGGGGGCTGAGCCAAGGAAGGGCCAGCACATGTCCTCCCCACAAATCAACTTTGGCTTGATCTGGTTACATCCTCCTGTCCAAGGGTGGGGGTTGGGGGCAACTACAATGTGATAGCAGTACAAAGGACAGCGGACAAGGGTTCCTGTTCTTTTCCTCTGCCCTGGTTTTGCCCAAAATGGTTTTTATTCTTTTTAACATACAGGTTTTTCACGGTTTGTCAGAAACTGAAATATCCGCTGCACATGGAAGGCCAGCCTCAGAAAAGACTCAAGCTGTCTTGAGCACAAAGGTTTCACAGACGTAATTGACCCAGAAGACTTTTTCATTTTGGAGAAGCCACAAGAACAGCATCCTTCCTCAAAGCATTTGCATGTCCCAGGGTCCCACACCAAGGACATGCATGCAGCTCAGATTGTCACGGGTGTGCGTGAATGATATTGTGTGAACTGCCTTGGCGTATGCACACACAGTGCTGATTAATGAAGGAAGACTGAAAAGACAGCATAAAACCTTCTGTGTAAAAGCAATTGCAATGGGAAAATAATGGGGAAAGTTTCGGATATTTACATAACGACAGGATTGTTGCATCTTGTAACAGAAAAGACAGAAATCCTCAACCTGGGTGACGTGTACATGAAGGCTAATCAAAATGAGTTTTTCTTGTCCATTCTCATTTTGGTTTTGCCTGGTGTGGGAATCAAGAAAACAGTCTACCATATGCCTTCCCCAAAGAATCTTAAAATATGTATTGTTGCTGGCAAGGAAATGATAAAGGAACATAATTAGGCAATGATGACCCGAAAACAAACATAGATTCTTTCCTGGATGCCACAAGCCATCTGTGCTTGCCTGATGTTTATAGAATCTTCATTAGTGAAGAGCCTCAATAGATAAGAGGCTCAACTGGAACATCAATGGTTGAGATAAGGGCAAGTGGACAACCAATCTGAGGATCCACAAGGGGCTGGGGGGGGGGAAACACACAGCAGAAACACAGCTTTAGAAAGTGACAGGCCTTTTTTTTATTTCACAGCATGTTCTTCAGACTTCATCAGACAAAACTTTGCTGTTCTGGATCATTTGTTGTCCCCCAGCCTTGGAAATTTAACAACATGTTATATTTTGGTGCCTGGACTCTTCTGTACGTCATCCTCATTGTCCTACAAAGTGGAACCCTCATGGGAAACCAGCACAGCTTACCCACAAAGGAGAATTCTCACAAATCTTCTGGTGAACTTGGAAATATGGAGGGAGAGGCCTATTTCAATTTTAAGGCTTTTCTGGAGAACCTGAAAGCTGATTTTTTAAGGAACTTGAACTTATCGGTGATACCTTCACAAGAAAAGATCAAAGAGAAACCACCCCAGTTCATGATTGATTTATATAACAGATACACCCAGGACAAGTCTTCCAGTCCCATTGCCAACATTGTACGCAGCTTCAGACCTGAAGGTATGAGTAAGCTAGAGTATTTTGGTAGCTTCAATGGGTAAGCTAGAGTATTTTGAGTTGGCAGTTGGGATCCTAAATTCCATTCAAATATGTTTTTTTATATTCTCCACTTGTTTTCTTTTATAATGTAAGATATAAAAATGGAAGCTTTAAAAAAGAAGATTGAAAGTGCTGATAAATTATCAATATAATTTGCATCAGTTTCTCAGAGGAATGTTAGTACTTCTATAGTTTCTTTAAAGTGCAGGTAGACGGTTCTGCTAAAACATGCAGTGCGGCTGTGAGTAATCTCTGGGTGTTCTAGAAACCTCTGGAGTCACAAACATTTGCCAGAGGGGGGTGTGTGTGGTCCCAAAATCAAAAGAAAGCCAACACTATTTCATTTCCTCCTGAACTGCATGTTCTCCTGAGCCAAAATTGTCTGGCTTTGATAATGGCCCGAATGCTTCGGGATTTTTCTAATTAATATGGTTGAACTATAGATTAGTCTTTGCTCTCAGCCACATCCTTTACAGTATTGCTAGATGGAGTAAAAAGTTTTCAATTTTGCTCCAGGAGGAAGATGTCTTTAAGTACTAAATTTCTAAAAAAAAAGAAGAAAAGAAAGCTAGAACAGATGTTAGGATGGTACTATTTGGTTGCAATTGCTATTTCAGAGGAGATTCAGAAACAAGTCAATTGACCTAAAATTGAGGACAAAGGCAGGCAGGGTTTGAGAGCCTGTCACCCCAACATACAAGAAAGTGCCATTAATTATGTACTTACTTACTAATTTGTTTGGCTTCGTAGAAGAAGTCCCAACCCTGCTCATCACCAAAGGCTGATCAACATGGAACTCTTCTGAAAGGCATTTAATTAACTGATCAATTAACATAGAGCCATCCAAGTTTTACAGGTGGTTTAAAAATGTAATAAACATGTAAGTAGATTATATGGAAGGGGAAAAGATGGGCAAATCTCCCATTCCCCCTTAGATAATGCCTCCTCTCTATATCCTAGCAACTCAAAGTTACAGCTAAAATACTGAACACATCATCAACAAAAATACAAAATTCACACATTTAGCCAAAGAAACCAGCTAATGCCTCCAATCTCTTTTGATAAACATAGATTTGGAGCCCATATAAAGTTCTAAAGTCTCTAAGAAGCCTTTAAGAGGGTGTGTTTTTAAAAAAAATAAAAGTCTACCTAGTTTAATCTTGTCCTTTTGACAACAGCAGAATTTTAGGCTGATAACTTTTCCAACTGATATTGCCTGTAATTGTTTAAATCCAAACCATGCAAATTGCCCATTCTTTGAAGTTCCCCTAATCTCTGATTAGAGAAAGCCAGTGTAGCGAAATGCATAGTGTTGGGTTAGAACCAAGGAAAGCCTGGTCTGAGGCCCCCTCAGTCATAGTAGCCCATTCAGTGACTTTCTGGCAGGCAGAATCTCTCAACTCAGCCGGCTCCACAAAGTTCTTGTCATTAGAACGATATAGCTACTTACTTTAATTTATTTTTATTTTTTTGGAAAACATTGTCATTTTCTGAGGACGTCTGATTTTTCATTGCGCAAAACTCCTTTCTCTGCAATTTCTAGATGTTATATTTGTAAAGAAGAGGGCAGGCAGCCTCCCTTGGTATTTCTTCCTCTGTTTTCCCTATAACAGCCACTCTGTGAGGTGAGTTGGGCTAAAAGGGAAGGCTGGACTAAAGTCACCAAGCCAACTTCCATACCTAAACACTTACACCTAGTTGCTAGTCCAGCACCTTAACCGCTATGTCAGTTGGGTGGTTTTTTTTTTACGTCTAGAAATTTTTTTTACATATTTTTCATCAATAATATTTTATGTTATTAATTTATTCAATTTCTGTAGTCACCCATCTCAATCAATGATTCCAGGCAGTTTACAATATTCTGGAAGATATGTCCATTTCCCCATATTTCTAATACTACCTTTTACTTATATAGGCATAATTTGATTCCTTTACTTTGTTTCAGATTAGCGTTTTAGTAATACTAGTGGTAATGAAATATTGAAGGTTCAGCATTGGATGTACTAATATTCAGGTTCAAATTCCTTTCTTGCTAGAGAGAGTCAATTATCATTATAACAGTGTTTATCATTTTCTCCATCAGATATTTCTTCTCTGTCTTCACTGGAAATGAATCAGAAATATATCTTGCTCTTCAACGTTTCCATCCCATGGCATGAAGAAGTAACTAAAGCTGAGCTGAGGATCCACATTGCATGTCAGAAAGAGGCCGAGTGTTTTCCTTGTGTTCATGGGAACGTAGTAATCTATGACGTGCATGAAGGACATAACTGGGAGGAAGCAGAGGGCGTAAAGAACTTCCTCGCCTCCAGAGAAATCCAGGGATGTGGCTGGGTGACATTTGATGTGTCCAGCACTGTGAAAAAATGGGTCAAGGCAGAAAAGACCAGGACTGTCAACCGGTTGGAGACTGCCGTGAAGAGCTACGATCCAAGTGGTTTCAACTGTGAGCATCTGAACATCAGTATGGCTGCTGACTCAAACCATCTGCCTTCCCTGATAGTGTTTTCTAACGATCATGGCAAAAGAGTCAAAGCAAGCCACGCAGAGCTTCAGGAAATGGTGGCCCACGAACAGGAGGATATGCTGAAGAATTTAGCGAAGGACCACGCTCCCCACAGGCGGAATTCTTGGCCTGTCCACGGAACCCATCACTCCCTGTCCAGAAACAAAAGAAGTATTGAGCTCAACCATTGCCGGAAAACAACCCTCCATGTGAATTTTAAAGAAATTGGCTGGAACTGGATCATTGCTCCTCCAGATTACGAGGCGTTTCAGTGTAAAGGGGGCTGCTTCTATCCTCTGACTGACAATGTCACCCCAACCAAGCATGCAATTGTCCAGACATTGGTCCACTACAAAAACCCCAAGAAAGCTGTCAAGGCCTGTTGTGTTCCCACGAAGCTGGAAGCCATCTCCATGCTTTATAAAGACGAAGCTGGAACCCCCACCCTGAAATACGAATACGAAGGGATGAAAGTAGCAGAATGTGGCTGCCGGTAGTATGAGAGCACCTCTCATTCATTTTAAACATTTGAAGTTGTGAGTGCAGCCCTTTCTCTTTGAATTTCTTATAGAATGGCACTTGTTGTAAATCAGTGACTAAGAATGGAATCATTAATTTCTAGACTGAATCTCCCTTACATAGATCTTTCTCCCCCTGCAATATTTCTTTTATATACTTACTGTATATTTTTAGGAAGATATCATTAAAAAACTCTGTCTGTGCCCATCAACTGTACTGTAAATATTTGTGGGGACTTATTGACTGCAGAAGCTATTTCCAGAAGATGAACCATTGATCACAGTAGATCTAGTTGCAGAAGTTCTTTTGACTATTGTGTCAATATCACATATGTTTACAGAACTGTAATTTCTTCTCCAACCCCCAAAGAGAGGGAGTGTTTTTCTCACATTTCCATCATAGAAAAATTATGTAGAAGGAAAGCATTATGACATACTTTTCTAGCAGTGTAATTATTTTCCAAGCAGTGAAAAAATATTTTAGAAATGATATTGAAATCTGACTACTATAGAGATTACTAAAGTATAATATGTAAACAACTTTGGCACAGAAGCTCTAGGAGCTGTTGCCTCTATTCTAAAACTCATCATAGATTTGGTGGGACTGGCATCTGTGACATTCCCTACCCTCACCCACCCGCCATAGAGAGGACACTAGAAATAGGTAGAAAAGAAGGAAGTTAGGATAGGACTGCAAACAAGTTGTTGTTTCATGCAGTAAACCTTCTCTAGATTGTGGGATTCAGCACTCTAAAATGTCATAATGTTCAACTATGCATTCTGGTTGGGTCAAAAAAGTACAAAGGATAGGAGTAATCAGGCCCCAAAGATGCCAGGGTTGGATAAAAGGAAACCAACATTCAGAGTCCCTAAAATAATTTAATAAAGGAATGAATAAATATGAGCAATGAAATAGCACTAAATGACTATTTTAAAGAAAAGGCTATTCCATTGTCACAAAGAGAGAAATAAATTGAAGCTTTATGAATTTAACTTGTCATATTTTACCTCAAACATGAGCAGTTCTAAAACAAACATTAAAGGACCAGCCCCAAATGTCCATGTTAACTGAGCAATTCCCTCCACAGAAAAGGTTTTGTGGTCTCCAGCTATAAAAGAGAAGTCCTATAAAGTTTGTTGGAAAAATAAGGACTTTACTAATCATCTAAAGTCCCATCTGAAAAAAGTATAAGATCTCCCTGGCCATCAAATTCTTTTGCTCTGCCAAGATGAGTACGGAAGGCAGCGATTCCGTCCAGTGGATCCCTCACCAACCACACAAGAGCCCAGCCATCCCATAGAAAATTTAGGGGCTGGGATTTAAAGGACAGATATTTGAAAGCCCAAATTGTCAGCGTTACCAATCTATGTTGGTTCAAACATGCTGCTAGAAGACACACCACCATAAGGGGCTGCAAAAACCCTGGCAATCACTATGTGACAGCTAAGATATTTGCTTTCGGCATTTCTTTGCTTGCTATCTAATGGTCACCTGGGTTTTTGCACTGCAAGGGCACACCTGGATTTAAAAGGAATCTCCATCTCTTTCTTGCCGGTGCTTTCCGTTGACTAAGCAGCCAGTATCTCCTTTCCAATTCTCTTATCCATCTGGCTTCTATTTTTATCTCTTGATAAGACCTACTTGAGTGATCACATACAGAACTACATGACTTTGCAGAGGGACGGAATCCTTTATCTCTATTCTCCACAAAGCCTTGACCTTCTGAATATTCTGAGCCTTTCCATGGCTCATCCGTTAAACTGCCTTGAGAGGCCCTCATGAGAGGCCCGTTTACCAAAAAGGAGAATATCTGTAGCCCAGGGTTGAAATGAGGGGTCCTTGATGCTCTCTGAGCTTGGCTTGTTTCCTTGTAGACGTTTCATTACCCAAACTAGGCAACAACATCGGTGCTATAGTGTTGATAGCATTGCATGATGATATTCCCTAGCTGGCAAATAAAACAACAGGAAGGAAACAAGCCAAACTCAGAGAGCACCAAGGAAAGAGGGGGGGGAGAGAGGGAGAGAGAGAGAGACCCTCTCTTGAGCCCCGCCTTGGAGCTTCCTGTTCCTGTGTAAGGGCAGGTATCTGATTAGTTGTCAGACTCCCATGGGGCCATCCAGGGGTAACTTTGTAGGTTGTCAAGTCCCAGGCCTGGTTGAATCTTGCTGGGTGATGATGTAATGAAGTGGCTTTGGCCAATTCCTATTATGGCTTAATGGCTTTGTCCTGTTTTGGATCTTGAGTGGGGGCTAATCCTATCATGTCCTGAGGGCCATGTCTTTTGTTTTGTAGATAAGCTGGCCCAGCCTTTGTCTTGTAGATAATTTGGCACCAAAATATCTGCTTGGGGGGGGGGGCAGGGAGCTGAGGCTCTGAGTTTGACTTTAGAAACATGTTTCCCCTTTAGAGAAAATATAATAGTCTGCCTTTTTAATATTTCCTGGAATATTTTGTTTTTCTAGGAGAGGGGTGGGTCCTAACTTCCTACAACCTGCTCACTGAAAGTGAATGTGTCAGTAGACGGAAACAGGAGGGCTGGGGAGACTCACATTCTTATTTTATTTATTAATTTCAATTTCAATTGATACCCTGCCTTTCTATCCCCATGATACTTTGGGCTTCTTACAGTCAAGAAAATATAAAATAATAAAAAGAAGTTCAAAACTTTAAAATGTCACATATTTATATCTATGCATAATATAAACTTTGAAATCCTTATTAGCCAATACAGGAGCCCTATTAAAATGGGTCCAAATAATCAATAACTTCTGGAATGCGCTGGGATTGAACATAAATCCGGAATCAGGAACCCCCTCCCTTTCCCACTATACTTTAGCCTCAAAGGAGACGTTTGAGGCCAGGCTATAATTTTTCAACTCCTCCGGCTCAAGGGGAGTCTCCAGCATCTCTTTCATGTAGTGGGAAAAGGGTGATATTCCCTCCATATATCTTGTCCCCATCACTGAGAAGAATCCAAAACAGTATATTAAAATTATATTAATATGAAATATGGAGTTTTGCGCTTCCTTCGACTGTTTTTGTTTGTTTTCTTTGGTTGGAAATATTGATTGTAGCTATATTTCTGTCCAGCTGTAGTTCTTTAACTTTTCTTTCCTGAACCTTCACTTCCTGTTTTGAAAATGGGATCAATTATTCAACCAATTTTTTTATTTTTTATTTTAGAAGTACATTTTAAACTTACTCAAAAATAGTTGAGAATAATCATGGAAAATTTGTATTTAAAAATCAGCCCTTCCTCAATCAATCAATCTTTATTATGGCCATAAATAAAATACAATTAAAACAGATAGACACACCCACACCCACAAACATATACTGATAATTATAAAAAAGTAAAATTAAAAAATGAACAGAGTTCTTCAATCACCAGGAAAGACGTATGGCTGCACGTGATTGAGCAACCCAGTAGAATCTTGGCCAGACTAGACAAGCAACAGACAGAAGCCCCGGTCTCTGTCAGGAATTTCTTCCTCACAAAGACACCCAGGATTCCCCATAGAGGAAATTGCATTCCTTCACAAAGGTGCACGCATGGAGCAGGTTGACTGGGGATTACCTGTATAGCTGATCATCATTCCTTTAACAATAAGCTGGCTGAAAAGGCCAAGGACTAAGTATTGCAATATCCCACTTGACCCCTCTGGCCAGCCAGTCGAGAGCAGCTGCTGAATAGGCTGCTTCTTAAACCAGTTGTGTATCCACTGAACTGCCAACCCATTCAGCCCATACTTAACTATCCTGGGACCTTTTGTTAGACGCCTTGCTAAATTGGAGATAACATCTACAGTATTCCCACAGCCTATTAAGAAAGTCAGTCAGAAAAATGAAATAAGGTTAGTCCGACGAACCTTATTTCTGTTTTTAGACATGCTCTTGACAAATCTATGCTGACTGTTCATAATTACTGCAGTTTTCAATGTGCTTACAAGTCAGTCTCTGTGATTTACTCCAGATACCTAAAGAAGTATTGCTAAGAAGATGAGGGGAATCAGGGGCAACTATTCATGAAATTCCCAAGTACAAATAATGTTGCCTACAACACAATTGCCCTTACCTCCACACACCTTCTGTTGTAAGCAAAGGCAACAGGATATTGCTTTACCTTCACCAATTCCCATTGGTGCCCACCGGCTCAGTTCAGCATCCGCAGGAGGTGGGGGCTGCTTTACAAGGTGGGTGGAATTGCTAAGGTGGGTGGGCTCCCGCTGGGCTCCTGTGCTCAGGGTAAGCGTTTCAGGATTAACTGGGGCCATGTGATCAGCAGAGGTAGGGATGATTTAATTTTCTCTCTCTTAGGTTGCAGACAAAGGCTTTCTCGTGCCGTCACATCTTCCTAAAAACAAATCACATTCCTGTACCCACCTAGGGCCCTCCAGCCAGAATTGCTGTGATTCCTTCTTTCTATCTCTTTCTATCACTAGCCAAAGCGTCTAAGACAAATGAAATAACGCCAACGGTTTCAGTCTGTCAAGATCTATTTGTCTTGATACCAGCAGCCATATGTTCAGGGGTGGTATTACAAGTAAATCCTAATTGATTACAGTTATGAAGATCAAAGTCACCTCAGGATTAAGCAGCATTCTGGGGATAGTGCAGAGTACAGCCAGGAGCAGTGATAACAACAAAGTTTTTAGCTAAATTATAAAATACTATTTCTTACTCTTCTTCAGTTCTTGGCATAATGCTGCTTGGTCTGAGAGTGAATGACGTGATGGGTGTGTGCTGTATGTATATAGTTTTTTATCAGTCAAGCAAATATTGTAATGAAGCAAATGTCCCTCACTGAAAAAGTCCCCAGAACAACCGCAGGTCAAACGCTGGTCCATTACAAACTAGTTGGCCATAGAAGAAGCTCCATCCCTGACCTTAGTCTTACTTCACCCCAGGATTAAGTGCTAGGAGGGCTTCTATGTCTTTAGAGCAGGACATTTTTCCCCCCATCAAAGGCCTTGGTCCAGTGATGGCTAACCTTTTTCTTGTCATGTGCCGAAAGCGCAGATGTGTGCCAGAACCCATAATGCGCATGTGCACAAGACCACACTGCTCCCCTGCCCCCCATGCATGTGCATGTGACCCCCCGCCACCCATTTCGGGCCTAGCAGGCCTCCCTGCAGCCTCCTGGACCCAAAAACGGGGGGGGCACTCCCTTGCTCCTTGTTTTAGGCCTAGCAGGCCTCCCTGCAGTCTCCTGGGCCCAAAAAAGGGCCATGGGATGGGCATGCAGTACCCCTGCCCCCCATTTTGGGCATAGTAGGCCACCCTGCAGACTCCTGGGCCCAAAAATGGGCTGTGGGGGGGAGCGCCACACCCCGCGCTCCCCCGCCACTGCGCATGTGCGTGTGACCCTTGCCCCCCATGCATGTGTGCGCGCCCCCCGCCCATGACCATGCGCCTCCCACATGCACCCCGCACCCCCCAGGGTTACCGGTAGTTAAAAATGCTTTAAAAAGTAAAAAAAAAAAATTCTGAAGATCGTCACTCAGCTGATCGTCAGAACTTTTTTTTTACTCTTTAGGCATTTTTTATTACCGGTTCTCTGGAACTGGTAGTAGAAAATGCTTTTAAAAGTAAAAAAAAGGCTCTGAAGATTGCACGCTACAGTTGATCACCCCCCCCCTGCGCGCTGTTCTACTTACCCAATGCTTCTTTTTGTTGTGCACTGCACATGCGTGCACCTCGCATTTGGTGCATGCATGCGCACAGCACACGTTTGGTGCACAGCACGCATGCGCAGCCAGAAAACTGGTAGTAAACTGATTCAGATTTCACCACTGGTGAAATCAGTGGTGCAGATGACTGAAAGAAGGCTTCTTGGGCAAATAGTTCTTTAAATCATCTTAGGCCCCTTTCTTGCGTATAAGAATCACTTCAGCATTTTTCCATGAGTTGGGTATTTTTTCTTCTATGAGGCATCTTGAGTATAGTTTTACTAGTATCTTGTGTAAACTATGACCACCAGCTTTCAGCATTTCAAACATAACACAGTCATTTCCCGAAGCTCTGCCATTTTTCATTGATTTTATGGCACTTGATAGTTCCTCCACTAGGATATCTGGCATTTCCTTTTTTGTGGGTATTGTTACTTTTGAGTGATCTTGATCTTTGTATAGCTCTGAATAAAATTTTCCAATTATTTCTAACATTTTCTGTCTTGTTCCACACAGAGCCATCGTCATATTTAATGCAAAAACCTTCTTTCTTATATTTATAAGCCCTTATAAGCAGAAGAACATTGACACTGACATCCCCTAAATTCTGCTGAAGATGTTACCTAGCCTGGTAATGAAATGTCCAAAAGCCAACCCACAAGCTCGGAGAACAAACATCCACCCTTATAAAGATGTGTTAAGATAGTTTACAGTTGCCATTGCTGAAAAGAATTTCAATGACAAAAATGAATGTTCTAGGTAGAATGTTTTTGTTTTGTGTGAACCTTTGTGTTGTTGCGGCTGCCAATATTACTATATAAGGCACTACAAGGACTCCTTTATGTCAGTGGAACATAAAGATTGTTAATTGTTTTAAACAGCTAACAACACATTCATTTTAATCTAAAAGTCAGATTCAACAGTTTACTGAAGCATTCTAACAACCTAATTGTATTAATTTATTTTTGTTTACTATATCCAGATTGGTCACTTAAACTTTTTAAAAACAAGTACAGTCTGATCCAGATTCTAGTAGACAGCATCTATCTCAGAAATTAGTGAACTGAAGCATTATGAAATCATAACTGAGTGGTCTAATCACAATTTGAAGGCTGTTGCAGTGGTTTCATAAGGTGGTTGCTGTACTACAGAACAAAGCTGCACCTTGCTACATGCCCTCCTGTTTAATAAGATTAAAGACTTAGAACTAGATTTAAAGATTACTGTCAGCTAAAATGGATATTCAGCCTCTCTGATTTAATATTCACTTCTGAGATCAAGTAGGAAGAACCTGCATTTCTCACAGTCTGTAAATTGTTTGGAACTCATTTGCACTTTTCTAACAGCATGAAAAGAAATTTATTGTTCGGAATGGCACTTATATTTGGTAGCATCCATATTGAGAGTGTCTCACACTCCACCCTGGTGCTGGACATGGCCAAGATTCTGTTGGACAATTATTGTTTTCCAGAAAATCTGGTGGGAATGCAGGAAGCCATTGAACAAGCCATCAAGGGTGGGGAGACTTTGGATATCTCAGATCCTAAAATCTTGGCAACAGCTCTAACAGCTGGACTTCAAGGAACTTTGAATGATCCACGGCTGGTAGTATCGCATGAAGCTTTGGCTCCTGCAGTCCCTGAGCAAGAAGTGGATGCTTCTCTACCATTAGAAGCACTTTTAGAGGTTATCCAGCACACAGTCAAATCTGAAGTGCTGGGTGATAATGTAGGCTACTTAAGAATAGACTACATCATCGGGGAGAACATGGTGCAGCAAATTGGTGCTTTCCTGGTAGAAAAGATGTGGAAGCCCTTGATGGAGACATCAGCTCTTGTCTTAGACCTGCGTTATACCACTGGAGGAAAGATCTCGGGCCTTCCATTCATCATCTCCTACTTGTACAATGAGGACAAACTGCTGCACGTGGACACTGTCTACAACCGGCCTTCTAATAGCACTATGGAAATATGGACCTTTCCAAAAGTGCTGGGCATGAGATACGGTAAGAACAAGGAAGTTGTTTTGCTGACCAGTAAACACACCTCTGGGGTGGCCGAAGATGTGGCTTATATCCTGCAGCAAATGCACAGGGCCATCATAGTGGGCGAAAGGACAGCAGGCGGCTCCTTGGACCTCCGTAAATTGCAAATTGGGGCTTCCCAGTTCTACATGACTGTTCCTGTGTTGTGTTCTATGAGCCCCTTAAGTGGCAGTGGCCAGAGCTGGGAACTGAGTGGGGTGATGCCAAGTGTGGCCGTTCCAGCAGAGCGAGCCCTGGGTGATGCCCTGGCCATTCTGTCCTTTCGCAAAGCGATTCCTGACAGCGTCAGTCGCTTGATGCATGTCTTGCAGAACAATTACTCAATAATTGAACAGGTGCCAGCATTACTTCAACAACTCTCTGCGTTTGATTATTCAGCCATCCTGTCAGAAACAGATCTGGCTTTCAAACTGAATACCGAATTGCAAAGCATCTCCAAAGACCCACGACTTTTCTTGTGGACTACAACAACCGGTGAGGCTATGGTTATGCCAGTTGAGGAGCCGATGGACATGAACATAGAGCTGCTGGATGGCGAACAACTCAAACAAATCCTGGCTGCTGTGTTTCAAGTGTCAGTGCTATCTGAAAATGTGGGCTACCTGCGTTTTGATCAGTTTCCCGATGCTGGAGTGCTGATCAAGCTGGAGCCCTATATCATCAATCAGGTCTGGGAACCTTTGCAGGCAACAGATTATTTGATCATTGACCTGCGCTACAACCAGGGTGGACCATTTTCAGATGCTGTACCAGTCCTATTATCTTACTTCCAAGATCCCTCTGCCGGTCCTGTGCATTTGTTTGCCACCTATAACAGACTCACAAACCAGACCTACGTTTACAACAGTAGAGTTGAACTGCTAGGCAAGCCCTATGGGACCCAGCGTGGCATCTATTTACTCACCAGCTACCTCACAGCTACAACGGCAGAGGAGTTTGCCTACTTGATGCAATCCCTCGGCCGGGCTACTCTGATTGGTGAAATTACTGCTGGCAGCCTGGCCCACTCGCACCCCTTCTGCATACTCAGGGTAAAAAAAGAGGAAGGCTGCGGTCTCTTTATCAATGTGCCATTCATCACCTTAATTGACCACCATGGTGAATATTGGCTGGATGGTGAAGTGGTGCCTGATGCCATCGTGCTGGCCGATGAGGCTTTGGAGAAAGCCCAAGAAGTGTTGGCATTCCACAGAGAGATGGGAGCGTTGATCAAGGAACTCGGGCTGTTGCTTGAAGCACATTACGCCATACCAGAGGTGGCCACGCGGGCAAGAGGCATGCTAAACTCCAAGCTGGCTCAAGGAGGCTATCGCACAGCAGTGGATTTTGAAATGCTTGCCTTGCAGTTGACCACTGACCTTCAAGAAGCTTCTGGGGATCACCAGTTGCATACATCTTACAACCATGTCGAATCTTTCTTACAGGAACAACTTCCTAACAAGACTTTGACCCCCGAGGAGATCCGCTACATAATTGAGGATCTATTCAAGGTAGACATTTTGCCTGGCAATGTAGGATATCTGCGTTTTGACTTGATGGCTGAAGCAGAAATGGTGAAGGCCATTGGACCCCAACTGTTGCACATTTGGGACAAGCTTGTGACCACAGAAGCTATGATTGTTGACATGCGCTACAACACGGGCAGTTATTCCACCGCAGTGCCCATCTTTTGTTCCTATTTCTTTGACAGTGAGCCCCAGCAGCATCTTTACACGCTCTTTGACCGCAGCACCACTCAAAGCATGGAGGTGTGGACTTTGCCACATCTCTCTGGCAAACGATATGGCTCGGCGAAGGATATCTATATCTTAATTAGTCACGTGAGTGGATCAGCAGCAGAAGCCTTCGCTCGCTCTCTAAAGGATCTCAATCGGGCCACGGTCATTGGGGAGCCCACGTTGGGGGGCTCACTGTCCGCAAATGTTTACCATTTGGGCAACAGCCCCTTGTACGCTTCCATCCCCAGCAAGGTAGTGCTGAGTCCCGTCACAGGCAAAGTGTGGAGCCTCTCTGGCGTCCAGCCACATGTCACCAATCAGGCTTCAGAAGCCATGACTTCTGCCCTGAACATCATTGCTTTGCGCTCCAACCTCCCCAACATTTTGCAGACGGTGGCCAAACTGGTGGCTGACAACTATGCTTTTGCTGATGTTGGGGCTCTAGTGGCAGACAAACTTTCTGAGGATGCCAAAAGAGACACGTACCAGAAGATCAATTGTGAAACGAAGCTTGCTGAAAAAATTGCAGCTGACCTAAAAGCGCTTTCTGGAGATAAACACTTGAAAATAACCCATGTTCCCGAGCACCTGCGCAACCATATTCCAGGGATCATGCCCATGCAAGTAAGTGCCTTTCGTTAGCCACTGACATAAAACCTGTATGAATACATATTTACTACGATGGGATAAATCCCTTTGGATTTGCCTCAAGAACTGGATTTGTTCAAGTAGCACTCTCCTAAGTTTACACTGTAACAGCTCAGTTAATATTATTTTGTTTACTGTGTTTGGTTACATTATCTTATTGTTTTCCCTAAGTAGTTTTGGTTTTTGTCTTTATGTCTTTAATTTTTTTTTAGCAAAATGAAAACTAGGACAGGCATTTTGAAACTATTAATTAGTAAGTATCATAGTGATTTCCAGATTTTACTATCATAATTGTATTTATAATTAACTATGCAGCTCCATGAATTTTAGTCTCGCTTTTACTCTAATTATAGTATTGGCAACGATGCAGCCTTTTCTAATTTTTTTCACACTTACAGTATTCACTTATAATTTTGAGTGTATGGGTGTAATATTTTAGATACTGATAGAGGGTAACCATACTCTGTAGTTCTGTCCTAGGACTCTCATTGTGTTATTAATATGTTATCTCACATTTTAAATCTTATTTTTCAACTTGAAACTTTCCTTGTGTTATGCTGGTGCTTAACTGAGCTATTGAAATTGAAATTACATGTGCCCAGCTTAACAAGTTGGTATAGTACTACATTCTGATTTTGTTTTTAATCAAGCAGTATGCTTACTATAAATAAGAGATTTTTAAAATTATAAAATAATATTAACAGACTTATCCCAGAAGGCCTGGTATGACTAGTTCCTGATAATAATTTCATTAAAATACAAATTAGAAAGGACATTAAATAGATAATCTTTAGTTCGAGTGATTTTCATTGACTTATTTATTTATTCTTGACATAGTGCTGTGATGTTGACTGAGGAATGTTGACTAATTTGAGTAAGGGTTTCAGTCCTGTTCACACCAACTCTCTAGCTGCAAGATGTGTTATTTTAATGCAAGGTGGATTCTCATATTTCCCGTGTTATTCTTGAAAATTAACTACTTATTTTTTAAAAAATATTTCAGATTCTTTCCTCAGAAATGTTAGAAGACCGCATTAAGTTTTCGTTCCAAACCAAAGTGTTTGAGAATAATGTTGGTTACCTCCGATTTGATACATTTGGGGAGAGTGAGCTTTGGCCGCAATTCTCTGAGCTGATGGTGGAACGCATCTGGAAGAAGGTTGTCCACACTAATGCACTAATCATCGACATGAGGTAAATAATCTGTCCTAAGCAGAATAAGCAATGAAGATAAAACTTTTGAAATATATGCTTTGCTATAAAGGTATTTGTCAAATTTAATTCCTGGGCCTAACATAATTGCAGTGTACCTTGTGAGGCCATCATTGACCAGATTATGAGCTATGTGTTCCTTGCAGGAGGAAATGTATTTATTACCCTTTAAGACAAATGCAAGGATGGAGGTTGGGTACCGGGATAGAGGGCATAATAACAATACACCCGAAGTTCTACCTCCTGGGATCTATCCCAAAATATGTGTGATCGAGGTACAGAAGCTCCAGTCTCCTGAATTTGAAATAAATGTTGTGACCTTTATTTCAGTGGGAAGATGCAGCAATGTTTTCCTCAATGCAATTGCAGCCCTTCACAAAGCACAAACCTAGCACAATCAGGATATCTGATGTTATACAGCAGATCTCTAGAAAGCCTTTTTATCAATATAAAACATAGGTGGAATGGCAGAAGCCTTTTTTCTGGGCGCATGAAAAGTGCTACAGCCTGAGCACATCTTGTTCAGCCACTTTTACTAGACTGTGGAAGGTCTTGGTATTTTCTCATAAGGATGTTGCAGCCGTTCAGAACTAGTAGGGGCCCTTTGGGCTCCCATGACGTCAGCTGAAATCTGACAATTTATTTCTCCCAAAGCAATATTGGAATAAAACTAATTGCTTTTTATTAAGTGCTGTAGTTTTGTAGAGCTCGTAGATAGACTACAAAGTCTTGCTTTGTCCTGAGTTCCAGGATTTCAAATCTTTCTAGGTTAATTGTGACTTGATGACTTTTTTACATACACAAGCAGACAATTTTTTTTAAAATTTCAGACAAGACATAAGAACAGGTATGGGGAAGTGTGAAACAAACAGCTAATTTCTCTTTTAACTGGAGTTGGGTTATGAGATCCTGACTAGAAAAATTCATATGACTGTTATATGGAATCAAAGACTTAGAATTTTCTGTCTGTGGGGTTTTTTTTATGGCTGCCGCTTAGGGCAGTCAAGACGTCTTTGTTCTGAGCATTTCAAGATTTAATTGTGGATCATTTTCAAACTGCTTTGGGGGGATCAGAGACGAGAAGTTGTGGTAACGTAAGGGTGCCTCTATGTCAGGTTTCCTTGTCAGTGCCTACTTCTCAAAATGTCTTCCATGCCTCACCAGGTACAACACTGGAGGGCCCATCTCCTCTGTAGCAACTCTATGCTCTTACTTCTTTGATGAAGGACATCCAGTTTTACTGGACAAAGTCTACTACAGACCAAATAATACTACCAGTGACCTTTGGACTCCTTCCCAACTTTTAGGTAACAACATCTGAAGTTGTGAATGTCAGTATTTCTCTTTACTTACTGCACATTGTGGCTAAAGATAGCACATTAATCTTATCAAATATTAACCTATGGCAAACATGGGTCATGGACTGGAATAACCCCAGAGCAAAATAGGCACAGAGAGCCAAAGCCAGGTTAGTCATTCCTAAGCACTAGGTCCCTAGAAGCAGGGCTCGCCATGCAGGACAGGACCTACGCTGCAGACTATCGAAAGAGGCCTCAGAGACGGTCCAGCACACAGGGGCAGGGTGTCAGATGCATTGCAGCCAAGTGAATCATGGGGTTGTTAAGCAAATCTAGCTTCACCCACTGACTTTGCTGGTCAGAAGACAGCCGGAAAGGTAGCAAGTGGCGATCACACAACCCCAGAATGCTACCACCATCATAAATGCATGCCGGTTGCCAAATGCTCAAATGTTGATTACACAATCATGGGGATGCTGTGACAGTCGTATGGGAGAAGGACGGTTGTCACTTTTTTCAGTGACATTGTAACTTTGAACAGTCATTAAATGAATGGTGGTGAGGACTACCTGTATTGTATATACCAGTGGTTGGCAAACCACGGCTCACGAGCCACATGTGGCTCTTTGGCCCCTTGAGTGTGGCTCTTCCACAAAATACCGAAAAGTCCGCAAAGTGCTGAAAAGTCCTTCAGCCGGTGAGAAAAAAGCTGTGCATGCGCGAAGATGACGGCAGTGACTGGAGATCTTTTCGGCGCTGTGCGCCAGTGGCTGGGTAGAAAAGAAGCCTCTCAGTCCCTTCACACAGGGTCGCTTTTCTCCGTGCCCGAGAAAGATCAAAAGGTGCAGAGCAGCCTTTAATTAGGTAAAAGAAAACAAATCACTGAGGGAAAGAGCCCACTGAAGCTGCCGGTGTTGCAGCCGCCTCTCCCCTTCCCCGCAGCTTGGAGCTCCAAGCGGAAGAAGTCCTCAGCTGTTGCGAAGAAGCGGCAGCTCTGGGTGAGCCATGCCCGCTTCTTTCTCTTTGAGAGCTGCTTTGCAAACAAGGTGCAAAGCAGCTCTCAAAGAGAACGAAGCAGGCGTGGCGCACCCAGAGCTGCCGCTTCTTTGCAACAGCTGAGGACAGAAGAGTTCGCTCAGGAGCGATGCCAGCAAGGAAGGCGGCTGGGTCCGAGCTCTCTGGGACGGGTAAACAAGTGTGGGTAGGTGAACGGGAGTGGACCTGGCCTTCCGCGTGTTGCATCCCCTTCCCCCTACTTTTTAATTGTAGTTAAAAAGAACTAATTAAGTTAATAACAATGTACCTACCTATATAGTTTAAGTTTTAAAAAATTGTCTCTCAAAAGAAATTTCAATCGTTGTACTGTTGATATTTGGCTCTGTTGACTAATGAGTTTGCCGACCACTGGTATATACTAAGTAGCTGGGGAATTCTAGGAGTTGAAGTCCGCATGTCTTAAACTTGCTAAGGTTGAGGAATGCTGCCCTGTACAGTATATGCATAACATTAATTACAGTATTTATTCTCATTTTATAAATTCATAGAGGGACATTAATTTTAATATGGGTTCTGATCAAATTTAATGTTTGGTGAGACTGTGGGTAACTTTTTGCATCTTCTCCTGTCTCTTCAAGGTCAAAGATATGGCTCTGAGAAGAGCGTGGTCATTCTCACCAGCTCTGCAACTGCTGGGACTGCTGAACAATTTGTGTCCATCATGAAGAGGCTGGGCAGAGCCTTGATCATTGGACAAAGGACCAGCGGGGGTTGCCTCCCCTCTCAGACATTTCAAGTGGACAGAACCGGCCTCTTTGTCACCATTCCAACTTCTAGATCCACAATTTCTTCTAAGGACTCTTGGGAGGGGGTTGGAGTGGATCCTCACGTGGCGGTTCCCATTGAGAAATCCCTCATCCAAGCCAAAGAGATCCTTGTCTCCCACCTCCATAGTTTGAGTTAGATTAGTGGGTCAAACCAGGAGTTTGCATGAAGGCAAAAGGGCATCCGGTTCCCTCCCCTACCCTTGAGACTAAATTTTTGGCCTTGCACATTCATGCCAGACAACACATCATTCCAAGTCTTCTATAAATAGTTAAAATATAGAAGGAGAAGGAGGAAAGCAAGAAATATTAACCCATCCTCCCAATTTCAGACTGTGTTTCAGAATATAACTTGAAATCCCCAAATCCCTAGAACCGTGATGGCGAACCTATGGCACGCGTGCCACAGGTGGCACGCAGAGCCATATCGGTGGGCACGCGAGTGCTGTCCTAGCTCAGCTGATTTTCGGGCCTTCCGGGCACACTGGAAGGCTATTTCCGGCCTCTGGAGGGCTTCCGGGGGAGGGAAGGGCATTTTCACCCTCCCCAGGCTCCTAGAAAGGCTCTGGAGGCTGGGGAGAGCGAAGAATGGGCCTTCCAGTCCCACCGGAAGTCGGTAAATAAGCCATTTCTGGCCTCCGAAGGGCCTCCAGGGGGATGGGGAAGGCTGTTTTCGCCCTCCCCAGGCTCCAAGTAAGCCTCTGGAGCCTGGGGAGGGCGAAAAACGGGCCTACTGGGCCCACCGTGCCATCGTGTGCCAAAAGCGGGGGGAGCGCAGGGGTGTCACGCATGCCTACGCGCGGGGAGCGGGGTGCACTGAATTATGGGTGTGGGCACACGTGAGTGCAACAACCCCCCCACGCACTCCCCCCGCTTTTGGCACACGATGGCAAAAAGGTTAGCCATCACTGCCCTAGAATATGTATTTTTTAAGTTTTAAAGAGAAGATACAAACTAACAAAAACTAATATAGAATAAAGAAAGAAAAAAGAAAGAAAAGACAAATTGCAGGAAAAAAGAAAAAGAAATAGAAAGAGGCAGCTTCTGATTCTCTTTGCAGCAAATACAAATACAGTTACACAATTATCTCTAGTTGTAAAAAGAAAAGCTAACTTTTTTCTATTATTTTTTTTTCTAATCATCAAAACCACAAATCATAAGTGCATTTTTCTGTGTCATGCAAAACCTCCATCGGGGATATCCAATCAGCCATAAATGCAGATGTGGTCTTTTCTCTGATCAAGGAAGTCAATTTAGCCATCTATGAAAGTCCAATCATCTTCACCAACCATTCCTTCTTTAATGGGTAGTGTTGAAACTGTTCATTTTTGAGCATATAATAATCTCGCTGCAGTAGTCATTCTGTGTCTTTTTTTCTAGCTGTGTATCCATTAGTTCCAAAATAAAAGCCTCTGGGTTCAACTGTACTTTAGCTTTTAAAATCTTCTGAATTAGCCTATGTGTCCATTTTCCCATCGATCCATTTGTATAACCAACATTTTTAGCCCATTTTATTATACATTTGTTCCTTTGTCTCAAATTTCAACAAAAGTTTATACATTTTAGTAACATGTTTATTATTTGTATATAACTGTCAGCACAAACTCTGCTTTCTAGCCTGATGCTTAACTACTAACCAAATTGGCTAGTGCAATATATATTTTTATATAGTACAATATATATTTATATAGAGAGCAATATACCCATTTTTGTAGCAAATAAAATTGATGTCACTTCAAGAGGCTTTGAACATATGTTACATTTTGGAAGTATAAACAAAGCAGAAAAAAGTAAGGTAAAATGCAAATAAAAGCACTTTGCATTAGCATTTGGCCATTGAATACCTTTTACCAATAGTTGTACAGCTTTGTTTCAGACTTCTGATAGAACAAATTTCTTTATGATCTTGACTGCAGAAAAATATATGGACCAAAGGCATTATGTCCATGTTTATATTAAGAATATTGATACCCAAACCGGCTCTTAAATATAACTTGAGGAGGTAAAATTGCTCCCTGAAATTGGTACATGGAGGCAAGCTATCACCAATTCAGAGGTAACCTTGAACTTTTATGCTACCAGTGCTATCCATAATCCACAATATGATGTGGCTGAAAAATTAGATACCTGTTAGGAGTGGTTTAATTTGGACTCCTGCACTGGATTTGATGCCCTAAATGGATGCTTCCTGCTTCTCTTACTCTAATCACTGTGCCTTCATTTGAAAGCTTACAGACAAGTTGTGGGTGTGAACTGGGAAGCTGGCACTTCCATCCTCACCTATTCAGTCCTTGTTGAGATACACACAGAGACAGAGACACCTGTCACTGCCTGGTGCAGCACTGTGTTGCACAACTGAAGAAGGCCGTTTTATCACATCGGAAAAATTACATTGATTTGCTTTGATGGTCACCAGGAATCAACTTTAACTTAAAATAAATTTTATCCTTTACTTCAATCCTAGGCTAGGGAAGAATTTCATTCCATAATGGCTCTGACATGGAAAAAGTTGCTGCTTCAAATTACTAAAGAAAAAAAAATGTTATCAACATTTTCATAGTTTAAGGTGAAAAAAATGGAACTGTAGAAAGCAAAACTTTTCTCTTTACATGTCACTGTTTATTTCCTTATAAGTGTATTTCCAGAGTTTCATTTTCAGAACTTGAGCTATCTGTAGCTGATGTAATTACATTTCTTCTTAACGCTTCTATATAAAAGGCTGCCTTTCAAAGATTCTGGTTAAATGCAGTAAAATCACAATGGAATTCAATCAATGTCTGCACACAATCTGCAGGCTAGTTGTGTGAAGTCATGTGCCGAGATAAATGATGTCTTTCTCGAAAATATTCCTGGCAAACAGGACAGGACAGCTTTTCCTCCCGCCTCCTTTTCCTTTGGGAGTCTGTCGAGACCTCGACCTTTTTGTGATGGGAACGCATGTGCAGCACAAGGTCTGAGGTCATGTGGAAGGAGAGGCTGCACTTTGCACACCAGTTCTGGGCTGCCACACTGAGAGGGGCGAAACTGGGAGGCAGCAGAGCCCAGGAGGCAGAGGAGGAGAGGCTGCAGCCGGAAGCAGGGTTGGCCTGCATCTGCTCATCTGCTTCCTTTGGCCACGGAGCTGAAGAGAAAGCGAATGGGTTGCTCTTAATGAGGTTGGTCGACAGCAGCTGGAAACCATCTGAATCGTTTACCAGGAACCTGGAAGCGAGGCAGCCACTGTGCGGCATGAGGTCAGTGGCAGCGATGCATTCTGACAATTTCCTTGGGCTTCCTTCCTTGATACTTTTTAGAGGTTGAAAAGCAGCCAGAGCCCCTCCGTCTTCCCAGCACTTGGCTGGTTTGCTGAAAGCACTTTTGGGTTCCCCAGCAATGCTGTTGGGCCACACAAAGGAGTATGCGCTACCAGGGGAACACTGGACTGCAGCTTTGTCCAAACCAGCCTTCCTATTGCCTTGTTCTGCCTCTTTGACTTTCTCTACAGACCTTCTCACTTCAGTGAATGCACTCTCCTTCTGTCGCAGCACATCCTTTACTAATAAATGTGTCCTAGTACCAAATGTCCAGCAGGGTTCCCTTAATATGTGCTCCGCAGTTCTTCCATCCTTGAGCTCGCTGTAGGCTGCTTTCTCCTGTAGACAATTTGCCTTCTCAAATAACACAGATTTTCTGTTCTGACAGCTCTCCATTTCACGGCTGTTCATTCTCCTCCCCTCAAAGGAAGCAACCATTTTAAACTCCAAGTCCCTAGACAGACCATGGAAGTTTGTGGATTGTTCCATAAATCTGCTTTTCACCATCTTTGGGAGAAGACGTTTTGTTTAGAGCTGGACCCTATTCTTCAGAAAGCAGAAGAAATGAGCAAGACAGCACTGGGAGGCTTTCTTGAAGTCTGGACAATCGAGTTCTAGAACGAGAGAAATCAAATAAATAATTATTGAACAGATTCTTGGTTGGTTGGGAGAAATTAAGTAGTCAAACCAAGAAAGACCCTTGATAACCTAGATTAACACTCTGTTTTGCAAAAACCATTAAAACAATCTCTCCAGAGACCTTGAGCAAAGGCTGCTACAAATCTTGCCAAGGATTGTTGAAGGGACATGCAGCACTGAATCTCATACTCGTTATAACAGGAGGCAATATTTATTTTTACTATTTTTTATTAAACGAATGTATATAGCTGCCCAACACAGACATCGTTGATTCGGATAGTTTACATTTTAGAAATCTACTGCATAATAAAAGCATGAAGCCTCCCCCCACCCCCATCCCACACACAGCCTGTCTCCTGAACTTCCAAACACATTTTTAGAATCAAACTGCACTAGTGTTGTGTTTTCTGCACCCTCTGACCCATCCTTGAGGGGCGAAAAGAAAGGAATAGAGGGGAAGATAATTAAGTTTGACCATGGATATTAGCAGAAAAGGAGAAACAGAAACAGAAAACTCAACCTTCCAGATAGAAGTTCTCCTTGGAAGCCCTTAGGGCAGCAGGCAATCTGCTGCTGTCATGATGAATACAAACACATTTTCAGGGAAAATAAAATCACAACAAGGGCTGATACAAAAATCATGCAATACAATACCCATTGGACATTTTCTCACCTATGCGGCTTCTTGCCTACATTGCTGAAATATTTCTAGTAAATCCTGTCATAATCCTCAATTCCTTTCTGGCAGCATCCAAAAAATGATATAGCAATATAGCAAAATATATAGCAAACTTTCTTGTATAAATTGTTGAAAATAATTTCAGAAATAGTATATAGTGTAACCCTTATCTACATTTTCTCTGAAGTAAAATCAGTTTATTTGCTGTCAGACTAACCTTAAATGGTTTTTTCCAATATCCTATCATAATTTAGCACATTTTCCCCAACAATAAAAATTGTACTCTGCTCATGCTTTTTTTTTCGATAATTACTCCCATTATGTCCATCGTAGCTTAATCGCTGCATGTTATTAGACAGAAGCCTAATCGACTTCGACGCGAGGTGAATACTGTAGTCAGCACCCATGTTTTAAAAAACTGCAAGCAGTTGAGAAAAAAAAAATGTGTCCAAAAGCACACACAGCTTCTGCTGGACTGTTTTCTACTAATTCCAATTTTCATGCACCGCTGACGTTCAGATTCAAGAGCAGAATGTCAGCAACTCGGGTTAGCTTTATTATGATTTTATCCCGACTTTTTTATAGGCGCAAACATAGCTAACGCTCCGGCCCCTTATTTTCCCCACACAACAACCCTGCGAGGCGGGTTGAGCCGAGAGAATGACCGGCCGACACTAACCCGCGAAGCAGGGCTGCGGGACCGCGGAGTCCGGGAGGCGCTCGGCTTCCCCGCCTCCCCCGTCCCCAGTCCGATCCCCTCCGGGCGAGCGGTTCCCCTCGTACCGCCCCGGCCCTCCTGCGCAGCCCCCGCCCCGCAGTCCTCGCGTCCCACCTCCTCCTCCTCCTCCGGGCTCCCCGGCAGCGGCTCCGCAGGTCCTGGCTTCCAGGCATGCCAGCGCCGGGAAAGCGAAGGGCGCGACCGGGCCCCTGGCCGCCACCCGCTTCCTCGCCCTGCAGTCGCCACTTCGCCCGCGCCCTACCTGCGCAAGAGAGGCCGCTCCGGCCCGCGCAGGTGGACCCGCCCAGTGCGCCGCCCAGGAGCGCCAGCCACGCGCCTGGGAGTAAAGAGCCGAGCGGAAAGAGCGGCGTGTAGGACTCAGCCTGGATTAAACTAGGCAGGGAGCCGCGAGCATCGCGGGGTGTGTGTGTGTGTGTGTGTGTGTGACGAGGGAGGGAGCGCGGAGCTCCAGTGCCAGCCCTGCCGAAAGAAGTATAGCCGGAAGGCAGAAGCGGGAGCGGGCGGGCGGGAGGGGGGGGGCAGGCCGGCGTCAGAGGGCGGGCAGGAAAGTTTTGCGGCGGAGCGGCTTTCCTCTGGCGTGGAAATCCAGGTGGAGGAGCGGGCCGAAGCCCTCGAGGCCCCGAGAATCGCTCTGCGGAGCCTGAGCCGCCGCCGCCGCTCTGGGACTCTCCGCTGCCTTGCCCCTTCCGTTCGCCAGAGCTCCGGGGGCTCCGGGCGGCCCTGGAGGGGAGCGGCCGTGGTCATTCCCGGTGCAGCGGCCCCGGATCTCCCCCCGTGGGGCTTTCTAAAGTCTCCGCAGCAGATGTCCCAGCCGAAGTACCGGAGCCTTCGGGAGCAGCGGCGCTTGCCGGAGCTGTCCTCGAGAAAGATCCCCCATCCATTTGTTAGAAATCTGCTTCAGGGAGCCTCTGGCCTGGGGAGGGGGAGGGGCTTCTTGTAGCCTCTTCTACCTCTTGGTCGTTCTTCCCCCTCGGCTGCCCAGCCCAGCCTTTCTCGAGCTCTCGGAAGATGTCTGGCGGGGGAATTCCGCAAGTTGGAGTCCCCCGTCTTAAAGTTGCCGAGATTGAGGAAGATTGGCCCGGGCAGAGGGATGAGGGCTCGTCTCCTGAGCGCTGCTCCCTCTTCCCAGGCGTGGACGACGACTTTGGTCCAGGCGGCCTTATGCTTATGTCTCAACCGCAGGCAGCAGCAGGGCTTGGCCGAGCTCCGTTTCAGCCGCCCGTGTTGCTGTCCGAACATACTGTGGTCCTGAGGGTGAACGTCCTAAACAACGAGGATAGACCTGCTCAGCTCCTTTGGCCCCTTTTGGAGAGCAGCTGCTTGGCTTCCCACTTTTCAAAGTTTCCCAAGCTTCTTGGGTTGTTTTCCCCTTGAGGAGTCTCATCTGTGGAATCCTTCCCAAGCTCTCTCTAAGTTAATTGAAATTAGCCCTCTTAAAGTCCAAGACTCTAGTTTGACTTTGTTCTATTGCTTGTGCTTGCATAATGTTGAATTCCAATATTGCACGATCACCCACCCACCCCCAGGTTCCTGTAGCTTCAACACCTTTTATCATTTCATCTCTGTTAGAATTAAGTCCAATATGGCTTCGCAACATTCTTTGTTGTGCTTTTTTGAAGACGTTTTTGATGTTAGGTGTCTATTTTAGATCTTGCGATATGGTAGAACCTAGAAATTTGAAGGTCTCTACTATTGATACTGTGTTGTCTAGTATTATGAGAGGTGGAAGTATGGAAGGGTTTCTCCTAAAGTCTACCACCATTTCTACAGTTTTGAGTGTGTTCCGTTCCAGATTGTTCCGGTCGCATGAGGCTAGTTGTTCAACCTCCTGTCTGTATGCAGATTCATTATTGTCTCGAATGAGACCGATCACTGTTGTGTCATCTGTGAACTTCAGTAGTTTAATGGATCCTTAGAGATGCAGTCATTGGTATACAGAGAGAAGAGAAGTGGAGAGAGCACACAGCCTTGGGGGGCCCTTTACTAATTGTACAGGTATCTGATGTAATTCTGCTTAGCTTCACCTGCTGCTTCCTGTTTGTTAGGAAGCTTATGATCCACTTACAAGTGTGTTCAGGTACCTCTAGCTGGTTTAGCTTAGTTAGAAGTGTGTCCGGAATGATGGTATTGAATGCTGAACTAAAGTCTACAAAGAGGACCCTCGCATAGGTCTTTGGAGATTCAAGATGTTGTAGGATGCAGTGCAAAGCCATATTAACAGCATCATCTGTTGATCTATTTGCTCGGTATGCAAATTGCAAGGGTTCTAACAGCAGATCCGTGATAGTTTTCAAGTGGGACAGCACTAGCCTTTCAAAGGTTTTCATGACTACAGATGTTAGAGCAACTGATCTGTAGTCATTCAGTTCCTTGATAAAAGGGTGACATGATTAAAAGTTAGAATAGAGATAGAAATAAGAGAAAGGGGGAATATTAGTGTATACATTTTTACATAATAAAATAAAAGCAAGAACAAGAGGGAAGCTTAGAAATGGAATGGTGGTATTATTATTTTAAAAAAAGTTTTTTATTTTTATGTTTAAACAATACATCATTAATTATTTATCTGAGTACATATTTTTGTGTCATCATATTCCTCCTTTAGCATCATTTTCTTGCTAGAATTCTATCTTACTTTTACATTTTAATTTAATTTATTACATTTTTTCCAAATTTCTTACATTTATATTAATTTTTTATTATATCTCATTTCTATCCATTGATAGAATTGCCCTCATATCCTGTAATACTCCCATTCTTCCTTTCCCTTAATTGCCAATGTTAGTCTATTCATTTCTGCACATTCCAATATTTTCTTAATTACTTCTCCCTCTATAGGGATTTTTTCTGCTTTCCAATTTTGTGCAAATACTATCCTCACTACAGTTAGTACATGTATAATCAGATAAATATTTTCTTTACTATATTTCTCCGGTAAGATACCCAATAGGAACAGTTCAGGTTTTAAATCAATATGTTGTTGTATCATTTCCTCTAACCTGAATGGAGGTATTATTATGTATGATCAAATAACACAGTGAGTGGTATTTGAGCAATATATTAAGGCATTGAATAATTAAATAATGATAGATTACAACTTAATATAAATGTGTATTATTATTAGAAATATATAAGTTGGTTGAATGTAATAACTACGATTAATTTTACTAGTTTTATTTGCATTAGAATGTATGACACCCAGGTGCCACACTGTTCACGCAGTGATATGTATATGTAAAATAAAATAAAAAACTTGAAAGAAAAGCCATTACAGTATGTCCTCCCCATGCAAGTGGAGCAGCAAAATTAAGCTTACTTATTCTATGGGTTTCTTAATATTTATGTGAATTTGTATAATTATTGCCTCCCCTCAGGGATGGGTTCTACTTACCTTTACTACTGGTTCGCAACAGGATTGCACGCGTACTCACTTTGTTCGCGTGCGCGCCTTGCTTCTGCATTTGTGCAGAAGCTTCTGCGTATGTGCAGATCGCCGATGACAACATCCAGGGCGGTGGGCAGGGCCTCCCGCCAGTTTTACTACCGGTTCTTGCAAACCGGTCCGAACTGGGGGCTATCCACCACTGCCTCCCCTCCTTTCCCTTATATCAATTAAGAGACTAGAGAAATTCAGATCTCACTACCAGAAACTTTTTAGCCCTTCAGGTTTGCTGGCTGGCATTTTCTGGGCTTTTCTGCAGGGATTTGGGCACCTCTAAGCTACTGGTTGGAGGGTGGGATTTGGTGTGACTGCTGAGTTTCACAGCCAATCCTGCCTCCTGCCTGTTTTACTCACCCTCTGAAACAGTCCCTGCCTCCAGCAGGGATCCACTTGCCTGCCATGCAGTCGCCAGGCCGGCTTTTGTCCTAAACACGTTCTCTTCTCCCACAACAGCCTCTTTTCCTTCTCTCCTGTGAAAAGGCCTTGTCTCCTCCTGACTCAAATTCAGAATCCAGAGTCTCCTCTGGGAGCAGGATTACACTCAGGTGCAGCCCACCTGAGTCAACCTGGGAATAAAGAGGCCGCAAAGCACCCCTTTCACCAATAACAGGACCTTGCAATTCCTGGGCAAGCTTGGACTTTTTAGTATATGTTTTTAAAAGTTTCAAATGGATTCCGTGGGGTTCAGATGGGCTTGTTGCTTATGTACCTGGCAACAGCCCTACCTGAGCTACTCGACGTGATAGCCATGGTGGCAGTAGATACACCCAGGCTTTTAGTCATGGGTGATTTCAACTTGCCATCCGTTGGTGAAACGTCTGAGGTGGCTCGGGAGTTCATGCCTTCCATGACGGCCATGGACCTGACCCAGTTAGTTCATGGCCCTACTCACAGGGGAGGTCACACTCTGGACTTGATTTTTGTCTCTGGCCAGTGGTTGAGTGGTCTTGTTATAGGGGATATAGACATGGAACCCTTGTCATGGACTGACCACTCACTCCTTCGCCTGGATCTTCGAGCTGCTACCCCTCGCCGCAGGGAGGCAGACCCAATTAGATGGATCCGCCCCAGGCGCCTGATGGATCCTGATAGGTTCCAGATGGAGCTTGGGCCATTTCCTGAGGATCTAGCATATGACTCGGCCGAGGACCTGGTAGCCGCCTGGGATCGGGCGGCTGGTGGGGCCTTGGACCGAGTCGTGCCTTTGTGGCCTCTGACCCGGTGCCGATCCCTGGCGGCTCCTTGGTTCACTGAGGAGCTGAGGGAAATGAAGCGCCGGAAAAGACGCCTGGAGAGCGGTTGGAGGGCCAGTCTCGCTGAATCTGATCGAACACTGGTAAGGTCGCATATTAAGGCCTACCTAGTGGCGATAAAGATGGCAAAGTTTAATTACTTTTCCACCTCTATTGCATCATCAGGGAATCGTCCGGCTGCCCTGTTTAGGGTGACCCGCTCCCTGCTCCATCCGGGAGCGCGGGAGGATCCCTTGGAAGGCAGGGCGGAGGATTTCGGACAATTCCTGTATGACAAAATCGCTCAGATCCGGGGGGATTTGGACTCTGACTGGGTAGATCAAGGCAGGGTGACGAGGAATAGTCTTGAGAATGTTACCTGGGAGGAGTTTGAAGCTGTGACTCCCGATGATGTGGACAGGATTTTGGGGAGACTTAGTGCGGCCACATGTTTACTGGACCCGTGTCCCTCCTGGTTGGTACTGGCTTCCCGGGAGGTTACACGAGGCTGGCTCCAGGGTGTTATCAACGCTTCGTTGAGTGAGGGTCACTTCCCCGCCGCCTTGAAAGAGGCGGTGGTGAGGCCTTTTCTCAAGAAGCCATCCCTGGATCCGGCAATATTGGCCAACTACCGTTCTGTCTCCAACCTTCGCTTCCTGGCGAAGGTTGTTGAGAGTGTGATCGCGCAACAGTTCCCACAATTCCTGGAGGAAACATCTTATCTAGATCGGTCCCAGTCGGGTTTCAGGTTTGGGCACAGCACGGAAATGGCATTGGTCGCGTTGGTTGATGATCTCTGGAGGGCTCAGGACAGGGGTTGCTCCTCTGTTCTGGTCCTGTTAGATCTCTCAACGGCTTTTGATACCATCGACCATGGTATCATGCTGCACCGGCTGGAAGAGTTGGGGGTGGGAAAATAAAAAAATGTCTTGAAGCGTCACGTGATGGCAATGTGACGTGGTGAGTTTGACACCCGTGGTATAGGGTTTCCTGCCTGAGCAGAGGGTTGGATTAGAAGAGCTCCAAGGTACCTTCCAACTCTCTTATTCTGTTATCTTTCAAAAGATTTTAATCCAAGCTCTGCATATGGCATCCACCAATATCTCTTACAGAGTCAACTAGCTCCTAATTCAACAAGTTCAGATTTCATCCCACTTCAACAAGCACATAACAATCATTGTATCCCACATAATTACATGCTCCATTCATATATGCATGAAGCACCTCTGGAGCAGCAGCTCTCAGGCAGCACGAGGCACATGAGCTCTTGTGTTAAAACAGTTGCTCAGACTGCTGTCAGCTGTATTGGAAGGTGAGACTGAGGCAGAGACACACCTTTGAAACCAGGGCCAGGACTCCAGGTGAGGTCTTGTGTGTAAGCAATACATGAAGAGAGGCCATATGGCTGATCTAATTCAGAAATGTCTCAGCCTGGCCAGGCCTCTTGGGCATTTCATGCAGCCATCTTTATTCTGAGCAGGAACATTGGATCCTTTGCATGCAAAGAAAGAGCTTCTCAGCTGAGGCATGTATAGTTCCCTAAACAATAGGGGAAATGATCATTTTTGTAAAAAGGCATTTCCAGCCTCTCTCTCTGTCTCCCTCATCACAAAAATGGATATTGGGGAGAGGGGGAACAGAGTATCATTAAAATGTCTACAGCCTTTCCAAAATGATCAGTTGATCCTCAGAATCCGTCTCCAAGGCTGCTTATTTAAAGGAGTGGAATAGGAATTGTCTCTTTTTGCTTTGCAAAATATTATTGTGCAACAAAACCCCTCCACAGTAATCATGTCTTCTGAAATCTTTCAACGGGAGGACAATTTTTTTTTCTTCCTGCAACATTTACCAGTTTTATGTCTTCCTCTTCCTTAAGTCTCAGTGTCGGTATTCTGTGACCTCTTTTTGGGCAGGCCACAGCTGGTCAGTTGTGTTGTTTTTGGGGGGTTGTGCTGGTTCTCCGGGGAAAGTGTAGTCCTTTCCTCAAAGCCAACACCCGTCCATCTTGGATGGACTTCACACCAGGGGTGGAATGCTACCGGTTCGCTCTGGTTCAGGTGAACCGGTAGTGATAAAAACTACCAGTTCAGGTGAACCAGTAGTAAAAAAAACCCTACCGGTTCAGTTGAACCGGTTCAGTTGAACCGGTAGTTTAAAAGCTACCAGTTTGGGTGAACTGTTAGTTTAAAAATGCTACTGGTTCATCTGAACCGGTATTTCCGATGCCGCACCGTTTATATTCACTAGAAAGCAGGAAATGTGCATGCGTGTGCAGTGTGCTTTTGGCGTGAGCTGTGCATGCGTGCACACAGCGTGCTTCCTGCATGCAGTGTGCATGCACAGGCAGTAAACCGGTGATGATCCGTGGAGGATTTCATCACTGCTTCACACCCAAAAGCCATGTGTCTCCGAAGAGAGAGATACGGGTTGTGACCGTGATAGGAAAGCAAACGAAGGGAGCGTCCAGTTCATTATATATATTTTTTAAGAATTTTTTTTATTTTTATTTCTTATACACATAATGTAAATGTACATTCTCTTATACATAATTGGTCATACATATTTTTCTTAAAGAAATCATAGAAATAAGGCATTTTAATTACATTCGGGGTTGATCTTCTACCCTTTCTTTTCCCTCATTTCACAATAAACCTTCTTCTCCTTCTGCTTTCTTTCCCTTCCCTCCCTCCTCTCCTCTCCTCTCCTACTTTCTTCTTCCTCCTCTCCTTCCTCTTTCCTACTTCCCCTTCCTTTCCCCCACTCCTCCCCTCTTTTCCCCCTTTCTCACCTTCTCACCTACTCCTGTCCCCTCTCCTTTCTTCGTCTCCTTTCCCCTTTCTTCCATTCCTCCCTCTCCCTCTCCTCTTCTTACCCTCTCCTCCTCTCTCCTTTCTTTCTCCTTTGTTGTGGAATATTTTCCCTGTTTGGTATCCGAGCAACTCCAATATTCTAATAATAAATACTTCCTTTTTGATTTCTTTTCAATTTTACTCAATTTGTCACACATATCATCATAATTGTACATTTATACTTATAATCTTCTTTCTTTTCTCCCCTCCCATCCCCCTTTTCCATTTACTTTGGTATCATCTGGGTTTCTATTTCTTTTTTATCCTCTCCCTCATTTAACTTTCTATTATCTAAATCACTTATCTATCATCTTTTATTCATATTTCTTTTCTAACCATACATAAAATCTTCCCCATGTCTTGAAATACACCGATTCCTCTTTATCTTTTATTCTTAGAGTTAATCTATTCATTTCCACCCAGTCTAAAATCTTTTTTATTACTTCACCTTTTGACGGGAGTATCTGGTTCATGTGGAACAGTCCCTTTAAACAGGGTCCAATGACAGCTCTAAAAATGATCTTAATAACTGAAGAATTCTTACTCTATCACAGAAATCATTGAGAAATTCACATGTGAACTGGATGTATAACTAAAAGCAATGATTATATTTGCAAGTAATATCTGGTGCTCATTTTTAATTCTCATTAAAAGCACTCAGTGGAAATAATTTATGGATCTGTATTGCAAATTATTTTTGGCACAGCTGGTACACAAAATATAGCCATCAAATGTCTTGTCACAATCTAATAGCCCTGAATTGGGATTCACCTCATTGGTTTTGAAAGATGTCACTCCATATAAATGCCTTTAATGCCTGGTAGAAAAATTTTATGAGCACATTGACAAATGAAATAACAATAGGAATTTGATTAATGTTCAAGTAAAATGAATGTTAGCCGACGGGAAGAGAAAGAGGAAAGATTTTGTTGTAATAGTTTCCACCAAATTGCAGAAAAGAAAGAAAGAATATAAAAAATACTGTTTTGCACAGTCAGGTTCTACTGTTAAGAAAAAACAGAGGGCAGCGTACTGACCATGCCTCCCTCCATCCCCCACCCCCAGGATTGCTGCAACCAAGAAGTCTCCTGCAAAGGGCAGCATAGCAGCCAAAGCACCAGCACTCCATGCTCCTGTTAATGGGGTGAGAGCAGTTGGCTGCATAGAATAGCGGTTATAGCATTCCTTTTGGTGTGGGAGACGGAGGTTCAAATCCCAGCTGGTACTTACCTTCCCAGCAGTGATCCTTTTAATGTAAAAAAATTTTTTTTTGAACTGACCTGTTATTTCTTTAATGGGGATATTGGTTGGAAACAGAAGAGGCCTTCATCCTGCAGTGGATAGACAATGGCTAAAATGATGATGATTGTAATTGTCCAATGTCCAATTTTTCAAGTTTCAATTTTGAAACATTATGGGTGCTCAAAAGTTGTGACATTCCTTGGGGATTGTAAAGATATTATGGTTAATAATAATACTTGGTAAGTAGCTACATAGATATCATAACTTTTTAAACATTTTCTTAGTTTGATTTGAATATCATTACATATACAAAGAGAGGGGGGAGGGAGGGAGAGGGGGGAGAGGTTTGTTGCACAGATGTTCAAACTGGATTTGGCATTTTTGTCTGCCTGTTGAGTCCTTCCCAAGGAACTCGGATAGGCAGATGTTTGATGGTGTTACAGATCTCGTCATCACAGGATGTACAGCAGCGTTTTGCAATCGACCGATGGTAAAA
The DNA here is from genome assembly GCF_059756535.1 of Pantherophis guttatus. Taxonomy (NCBI): domain Eukaryota; kingdom Metazoa; phylum Chordata; class Lepidosauria; order Squamata; family Colubridae; genus Pantherophis; species Pantherophis guttatus. The sequence continues at coordinate 131,705,154 of NC_142067.1, forward strand.
TCGTCAGGGGTGCTCCATTTGTTTTGGGATTGTGCCTAAGGTGCCTATTATTGTTGTTACTAATATTATCGGTACCTTTTCATTTGTTACAGTTGTTCTATTTCTATTTTAAGGTCTTTGTATTCTGTTATCTTCCAGTTCTTTCTCTTCTATTCTGCTGTCTCCAGTTTTACTGCTATGAACTCTATCCAGACGTCTTTGTCTTTCTTATTGACTTTACTAAGTCTGGGGTGTTATGTGGCAGTCACCTGTCTCTTCGAATAAAGTCCAAGAGTATTTTAGTTTATTTTCTATGATTTCTTTTACAGATCTTCCAATGCAGCATTGTTGCTCTTTTGTCGTGCCTTTTCTTGTAGTCAGTCTATATAATCTTGTTGCAGCAGCTAATCAGGTGGTCCACTCTTTCTTCAACTCCTTAGCAGAGGCAGTTTTTACTGTCTGTTGCTGTCTTCTCAATTCTAGGTTTGTATATACAGTATTTGTTCTTAAGGTTTGGTCTTATACATTCAGAATTAGCGCCTCTGTCTCTTTCTCCAACTTTTCTGCTCTTGCTGTCTTCTCTCCCTGCTACTTTTTTAATGTATTGCCCATGTAATGCATTGCCTTGCAATGTCTCTCTTCTATTCTTTATTTGGCATTTCTTGTAGAGCAGTTTGGTCTTTCTTGTATTCAGTAAGTTTTCCTGATATAGTGTAGTAGCTTCAGTGCATCTTCTTCACTGTCCTTCAGATATTGTTCCAATGTCATTTTTTGTTCTGTAATTGTCTGGCATGCATGCATTCCATATCACCCATTTTCCTTGATAAGTAGAGTCTGTCAAAATCATTGCACAGATGAAGGACATGATTCATTGCCATTATTTTTCTGGTTTTCTATCCAGGGCTTTTAGTTCAGCTTAAGTCGAATCCACTATTCCAGCTGTGTATCTAATGAGTGTTAATTGCCTTTATTTAGGATTTATCATATTTAGCTTTGATACCTGCTTTGTCCACAGGATGGCAGGTTTCTGTCCCATAGCATTAACACCGAGGCCATCAAAGGCCTTTTTGATGGCCTCAATGCTATC